>NC_136286.1:14890974-15378172 GCF_964198595.1 Lampetra fluviatilis | reverse complement strand
GGGGGAGGGTATAAAGGTGTCAGTTTTTGTACCAGTTTGAAGGGTAAAAACCTACTACTACTGAGCCAGAGTGTTACGAGACTGCTGGGCCAGAGCCGAGCCGTGACCATCAACAGTCCCGAGAGACAATAGCCGAGCCTGTGCTAGTTACTGTGCTAGTTACTGTGCTAGTTACTGTGCTAGTTACTGTGGTTGTTACTGTGGTTGTCCGCTTTCCCTGGTCTCGACTGCCGTTTCTTTGCTCTCCGTGACCGCCGCAGACGGCAGGGCATGCGCTGCTGAGCGAGATGTCGCTGGTGGAGCTGAGAGAGCGGCTGGCGCTACTTAAGGAGGCCCAGCTCAAGGCCAAGGAAGAACGGCGTGACGACATCCTCAGGGAGAAGCAGGCCAAGGAGCAGCTCCTGCTGCAGCACCTGGACAAGATCTCCCTGCACCGCGCATCCAACAGCAAGGCGGCCGCTCTCCGGTGAGAAGAGACACGGCGGATGTTTGGCATCCACGTAGTTGGCGAGCAAAGGTCCAATGCCCAGCGTGTCATATGGCCACCACAAACAGCATGATCCGAGCTGTAGTAGCTATATTATGTAATAGCTATGATGTAACACGCTTCTTGAGTAAGGTTATGAGAAGGGCTTGGGAAAAGGAATTTCAAAGTGGAGCAGTGCGAGGGAAGAAGCAAAAGGAGAAATGTTGTGACCTGCAGTGTTTATTGGACAAAATGTTGTTGTACACAAATGTTTCTATCAGTGGAACTTTCCCCACATACACGTTTTGTTTGATTGCCGAATCAGGCCCAAGGTTTGGAAATAAATGTTAGTCTAATATACTCGTATAATAAACAATATCTGATTATTTTTTGTCCAAGTGACTTTAGGGGGAGGTTGAAGGTGGAAATGAGAGGACACAGAGGCACAGTTGCATAAGACTGATCTCTCCTACTTCACTGGTAGAGATGGGAACACATCCAGGGACTAATTGATGTCGTGTTCATAAGAGAGATTAGTGGCGTGGATGAGGGGGTTTACGTCACCAACACTTTCAGCCAGGAGTGCGACGGTGCCGAGTTTTGTATTTCGAACGTCGCGGCGCGAACGCGCATTAAGTCCGCTGCGCTGGCTCTGGGTGCAGGCTGGAGGAGAAGCGAGCCAGGCAGCAAGCGTCCGCGGCCTCCCCTCCAGACGCCCTGGGCGACCCCAAGCTGAGCGACCTCCTTCAGCGTCTGGAGGACCGTCGAGCCGAGAGGAAGAGGTTGACGCAGAGTGGCCGGGAAGGGCCAGGAGTGCCCGCCGCGGTGCCGGCAAGCAAGGTGACCCTCACGGCTCGCTCCACGGCATGAGCAGCGTCGCAGCGTGCGGACTCGCAAGTCACGGCGACGAGGGGAGAGGGGCGAGGGGGGAGGGTTGCTCAGCAGAAGGAACTTTTTCTGGTGTGGGGGTCTATGCACCCCCATCACCCCCCTGGCCGGTTTGTAGAATGTTATTGGCTCAAACTATTCTCGTGAATGGACATTAAACAATTTAAAGCCAGATAAGTTCATACAGACTATGTCGGCAAAGAGATGAAACCTACCAAATGTATTGCCTGTTTAATCGCGTTAAGATGAAGCGAGTGGAGGACATGCAGCGGGCAAAATGGAACCGTAGAAGTCCCGGTACAAAACTTATATCGTCCTGCAGACCACGTTCACTGTTGTTGCCCCTAAAAATGCGAATGTTGACCAAGTGTAAAACGTTCTGAAAGTGGTGGTCTACGTGTATAGTGCTGCTCTGAGAAGTAGGGGCATGGCTATATACCGGCCCAACGCCACTGCTGCGCTTGTGCCTACAGAAGTCGCAGGAGCACTGGCAGGAGCTGGAGAGGAGCAGGGAGCGTCAGGCCCAGCTCCTGACGCAGGGGGCGGCCGACAAACAGGTGGACCACAAGCAAGGCGTGTACCAGGCAGCCCGGGTGGGCGCCAACGCTGCCTGCATCACCCGCACTCAAGAGAAGATCAGCACCGTGTGAGCGGCCACCAGTGTGTGGTGCGTTGCTAAAACACAAATGGCGTTCTTAAGGGAAAACAAATCTGAGTGTCCTCAATCAGGGAAGCCTTGGTGAGTCTCAAGACATTCTGGTGGGCCCTGCATGAGCATGTTTCGCCAGTTCCTTAATGTTTTTCACGTGGAAAGCAATGGGTTATCTGCAGAAGGCCCACGTAGCCAAGAGGATAACATTAGGAGAAAACTGCATAGGTCAGCAAATTATTTGCTGTACCGTCATCTACTTTCCACCTCATAGGCATGCAGGTTGCATGTGCGATCCACCAACACCACACCAATGAACTGCAGGTGTGTCGCTGCTTGAGAGTAGCTGCTCAAAGTGTGTGTGACAGTAGCTATGGAACAAAGCAGTCTTTAAGACAGGTGTCGATCAGTTGCCATACGTAGCATGGAATCCAATTGTCATGCGGGATTTCAGTGTGTTCTTTTGCCTCATTTCAGCTTCTGTTGTCTAATAAAACAAAGCTGGTATCCCAAATACCTATGCAATAATCATAACAGCGACCACCGGACATGCTTATGAATGTGTTCACATTGCAACAGAACTACTAGTGTAACTCTAGTATAATACGTTTCCTAAAACTCTATATGCGGTTTACATGGTTGTCATTACTGTGAATGTGATTATTACCGTGTTGTTCAATAAAAAAAAATATTTGTTAATACATTCTTATGGTTCCCTCTGTTGGGTCTTTATGCTGTTGATCAGGGAAGCAGCATTAACATGCCGAGCGGTTCAACCAGATGGACGTTGCCACTGCAATGAATTGACTAGCACAGCAATGCACAGGGCTTTCAAAGCGAGGCAAATTTTTGAAAGCAAATTGAAAACATGTTGAGGAAGAGGAGAAATATAAAGAGAGATGCAAAACTGAGGATTGACTACACACAACTCTGCAAAACGATCAGGAAACGATGAGAAATTGGAGAACGAAAGACGAGTGAAGCTGTTCGAGAGAGCGACAAGATCACGCAGGCAGCAAGAGGGAGGTGGCCATTGACGATTTACACAGAACCCCCTGGGAGAAAGTGCAACCACACAACTCGTGTAAAAAGATATCGTACCGGGTTACATCACCCTCTGATGAACGTACGGAGTACTACAAGCACATGGCTTAATTTCCACCACTGCCCACTCATGTCTGTGCAACATTACCAAAGCACGCAGCCTGCTGCTGTTGCGCGCACGTTAAAGAGCCTGGGACATCGTTCTTAATGTGGCCACCGTCGGCCACAGCAACGTCCACATCAAGTACCCTGACGTTACACGCATATACATTTATAAAATAAGCATTAAGAAAGTACGAGTTTAAACAGCCCCCTTGTAAGGAGACCACAATGGCACTAAGCTGGTTACAGTGGCAATGATTGATATCACAAGCTGAGTAAAACATTTGCTCACTTTAGTACCTTGATAATCCTGACACATTACAAGTGTGGGACCAGGGCTTTGTGTAAACAGAAGAACACATCAATGAGCTCAGGTCTCAAAAACCAAGTGCAGACAGCCCAGAGTGAGCCGTGTGCTGCACCGTTTCCAGACGCACAACACCCACGTCCAGAACACGCACTTGCTTGGTAAAATGAATCCGACGGCAAGGCTGCCACAGACACAATCCTCGTTTCCCAACCTCCATTTAGTTCCTATCGGTATGATGACATCAAGATGAGTGCGAATTCAGAGAACATCAGAGACACCAGTGACACACGTTCATAGGATCAATCCACGTAAGAACATGGATCACTTTTTTTAATCAACGGTAACGGGTGGCTTCATGACAATTCTCACAATGTATGAATTAAATATAAGTATTTAACAAACAGTCAATGTCTGGAGGCAGCACGCATGCGCCTTTGACTTTGGAGATTGTAAAAACTGCACACATGAAAGAGCTGTCAATCCAGCCGTGCGCTGCATGGTAGCGCTGACACCGTGCCACCTATCCAGTTCGAAGGCAGCCAAAAATCAACAATTCATGAGTAGACTTCACGACGGACATCCTGGCAATGTTTATTACCCCAACCATGACAGCTGTCTTCCACCACATGATGTTCCTTCGAGGCTGAGGCATACAAATTAATTCTCGAGTTTGTCAATTGGACTGGAGGCAGGCGGCTCCTTGTGCAGCAGACATGATGAACACCGTGCTTCCTCCGTTACCGGTGTTTTAACAACCATGCGACAATGTTTTGCAAAGAACACTGTCAAAAAAAAACAACGCTTAGGATCTATTAATACTAACAAAAAATAATGTTTCTACAATAAAGAAAATAATGCCTGTAATAAGCATGACGATTTGAGGATGTACTGTTTAAGAGTGAACAATGTATAAAATGGATATATTACAGAAATTCCGCTGCTTGTACGTTTCACACAGCAAGTGGCTTAAATGCGGAGTGATCGCCCCAGAGCCACGCATCAATGTTATCAGAACCGGTTGTGACATTACACGAACAAGCAGTGTAACAAATAGCTGCCACCTTCGTTAGAAATTGGTACCGAAGGTGTTAGAGCTTCAGTTTGGGATTCCACAACACTGAAAAAAATTACATCAATAACGATTATAGTAGGCCACCGCATCCAACACTCAACACATCCCCCGGGCTTTTTACAGTTACATACAATAACGTAGATGTTTATAAAAAAAAACAGTGCCCCACCCCGCTGGACAGTTCTTTGTAGAGCGCTCTGCCCAAAAGAGCGAGCACAGGCCGTGGGGGGGGGGGGGGGCGCTGCCGCCACTGCTGCTTCCGTCGTCGCCGCCGCCGCTGCCGCCACGACAGCAGGGAGCTCGGCGGCGGCTCACTGGGGCATGTAATGCCGCACGTTGTACTTGGCCGCGTCCTGGAACTGCGTCATGGGCTTGTCGGCGATTCCACAGGTGCCCACACCCACACGGCCGTTCACGCTCTCCGGGGAAGCGAATATGCTCTTCTTCACCTGCAAACACCGCAAAGGGCAGCACGGGGCCGAGCACATGGAGCACAAGCCTGTCAATCGCTATTCATAACCGATGGCTGGGTTCAGCCATTGCATGATCTGGCTGGGTTTCAGGGCCTGAGGATGCTTCATGCAGTTGCAAGTGAAACGTCTTATCTGCTAAATTTAATTGTGAGAAGTGTTCATCTTACCGGTGAGCTGAAACAACAATAACTGGCACGTTAAACATCTGTGCGCAACAATTGAATTTGTCGGTTGGTATATTAATTAAGTGGCCTCATCCAAAAATCAATGATGAATTATCTCATTCACTACTCAAGACTGCCCATTCAACTTTTGTTCTCACAATCGGGTATCGAGTGCTCTATTTTATCTTTCCTGTTTTATATCAATATATAATTTTATTTTATTTGAAATAGAAAACGAAACAAAACTCAGGCGATGTGTGCCAAATCCTGACACAAAAACGAATGAATTTCCCTCATCGCTTCCCTGTTCATACAAAAATACATTTGGCCGAGAAGGTGAATGGTAAAGTTGACAAAGGGAAGAGTCTGGCAGCGAGTAGCACGCGAGCACGTAGTGACGCCTAAATGAAAGGGCGTTTTCGTTCACTCTTAATTGTGGCAATGTGGGGTAAGGCGTGCGCCTCTTTCCACCGTGGCCGCTTCTGTAAATTAAGATGTTTCCCCACTGCACTGCTACATGTAGATAACAGTACAAACGCGATCACGATCAAAATAACCCCTTCAAATCTAGCAGGTAAATAACTGTCAACTAATGAATGAAGCAAATGTGAATTATGATTCCAGTTAAAGAGTGCTTGTGATAACAGCACTCACGTGGCCTTTCTTTGTTTTGCAGTAGGCTTTGTTGTTGAAGTCTTGCCATTTGCTCTTCTGTGATTCCCTCTCTGTCTCCATGTCCTTCATCCTTTGCGCTTTTTTGAGGGCTTTCTTCTTCTTGTACTCTCTCTGTTGAGCCAGCAGCTCCTTTCTGCAGCGGACACAGCGCACATAGCCAGCACAGCACTCAGCACCCAACCAGTCCGCTCTTGCAGCAGCACATTCAGCAAGCAGCACGTGGTGAGCATGTTTTTGGTAGCAAGAAGGAAAAGCGTCACTTTAAATTACCAAAGCCAAGTTAGAGTAAATATCAGGAGATGCACATGGACGTTAGTAAGCCAAGCTCTCTCAGAGTTGGAACGTTTGTTTGATCCTATCATTCCTACAGAACCTCCCTGATGCGACCGAAATGATAACGGAGCCATGAATGAGTCACTAAGTGGGCAATGTACAACACAAAGGTACGCCATGTTTGACTATATCGTTTTGGCAACATTTTCAGTCTTTCCAGCAAGCCATATTCTAATGTCTAACAACACGTGCATACATCTATAAGTGATTTACAACATAACTTAGCCGATGAGTTTAAAATTGATATTTGGAATTACTTCCTAAGGATCATAAGATAAAGCAAAAATATGATAAAAGTCTGTAAAATATCCAACAATATTCTAAACCACTAAGAACTGATGACAGTAAAGACAAAGTAGCAAATGCAGCTGTAGCATACACATTTACTTGCAGTCGTTCAACACAAGGTCACTTGACAACCACGGGTCACGGCCTCACAGACGCGTCTTCCGGAGTCATCGTTTCTTCTGATCAACCTTTTCATCAACTCGGAGGTTCGCTGCATTTGATCCAAGACCAGGGTGATAACGGTGAGAGGGTGGCAGAGCCCTTACTTTGACTTGGGCTTATTTCCCGTGTCGAGCTCGTGGCTCAGCTGGCGCTCCTGCTCCACCGGTTTCAGCGAGTGCATGGGCACCACCTCCGTGTTGCCGTAGCCCGCAAACGTCACGGCCACCGTGCCGCCATCCACGTTCACCTCCTCGATCTCCGCCTCGTACCACCTTGACGCAGCGCACGCGACGGGCAGCGTCGTTCAGATCAATGTCTCAACCGGTGATCTCATGCTCACTTTCACCACAACTCACATCCAGCATCATGGCAGCGAATGTTACAAAGATATGTGGCACGGAGGTGAATAGCACGGGGGTGAGTGGCACGGTGGCGCGTGCACATACTGTCCGTCCTCGTTCCACGTGGCAAGGCAGTGGTCTCCCACGGCCCAGGAGGGCGCCTGGCTGCGGCCCGGCTCGCGCTCGGCAGCGCTGGCGGAGCTCTCACTCGTCTGTGTCGTCAGCAGGTCCTGCGTGAGGTCGATCACCTCCTGCGGCGCGGGGGAACACGGCAGGGGCCTTGAGGTCCCGCACCAAGAATCACGCAACACAAGCTGTGCCTCGCCGCAAGTCCGAGACGTTCGGCACAATTGCAAGTGTAAACTCTGTCAAGTGATGCTTCAAAAGTGCACGTCACAAAGGGGAAGTGTTGAGAGAGAAACTTTCAAAAGGCCGCCGTAACATCCGTGAACCTCTAGGGAGGGCTTCTCGGAGGGGAAACAAAGGTCCCCCATGTAAACGCCAAAGTGAAATTTAAAAATATCCACCTTAGAGTGGCGGGTTTTAGGTGTCTTTAGTGCTGAAAAATGGAGAATGTAGCGAGTTCATTCCATACGAAGATGGATTTAGACTTCCAATGGGGATTTGCAGTGAAATTGTGGTGTGGGCTGTCGTAATCATTCCACTGATAAAAAGCAGCACAAATCAAACGAGGGTGCTGGAAGCTTGTGTAGAGACGTCTTGTCGCTATGCTCCATGACAATGTGTTTATTGTCACGAGCGCAGGGTTTTTCCTCCCGTGACCCCCACTGTAGAAGGCGGTGTGCAATGTTACCTGCAGATCCTTCTTGAGCTTGAGCAGGTCCTGATTGTTGGGGTCGGCAGTGAGTGCTGCCTCCACCTGCTGAAGCTGCACCTTGTAGTTGCTCAACTGAGTAGGCAGGTCCTCGGCCATCTGCACACAGAGCACGCTCCTCATCATTATGGCGGTTTCTCTCAGCTCGCGTCATAGTGAAAACTCTACAGCACACACAAAAGGGTTGCTCAAGTCTGCTTATTCATACCTGTCCACCCCTTATCAGTTGCCTACCTTATCACAGACCAATTCAGACATTATTGGTCACCCCGTGCCCTTAGAAATCTCAACGGTCATCCTACAAAGTCCCATCACAAGGGAGAAACACAAACACAAATAGACCAGTATTGAAACGGCTGTAAGCCGTATGGACCTGAAAACTAAATTTCTCTGTACAATAATACGGGGCAAACCGTGTGTGTTAGCGTGACCTCGTGCATGCAATACAGAAGGCAACACCACTGCAACCACACGATTGCGATAAAGATGTTAAATTACAAACACGCAACTCCTGATCCTATTAAATGTCCCACACACAGGTTTATTACCTTATAATTACTAAATTAGACTTTCAATATGATGTAACAACAATAATAAAAAATCAATTGAATGAGATATCCCAAATGCCTAATTACATACATTAAAATGTTTAAAACCTATTAAAACATTAACTTATAGCGTTAGAGTACATAAATACAATTCAAAACGTGAATGAAAGATGTTTAAAGACTTGACTAACTTTGCTGAAAGCTTGGCCAGTTATAAATAATCGAGAATGCCAACATATATAGAAAATGAAATTGCATTACCTACAAAATGAGCATCCTGAATAAACACACGAGCCAGCATCCATAACCAATTCATCATTCCTCATCTGTTCATTTGTCCCACAAAAACACCACGGTTTTGTCACTTTTATTTGTAACCCAACGCTCAAAACACCACATTAAGGCACACGTCGTCAAAATAGAAGAGACACAAACCTAAATAACACACACACACACAAGTTATAATACAAGTTGTAACACAAGTTGTAATGAAACATTGCCTACTCCTCGAACGCTTCCCTTGAGACCGGCGCTGCATGAGCGCCACACAGAGACGGCGAGCAACACGTGGGGGGAGGCGGCGAAGAGATTCTGCGGTGAAGAGGTTGGGAGGAGGATGGTGAAGAGGTTGGGAGGATGGTGAAGAGGTGAAGAGGTTGAGAGGCTGACAGGTGGATTGTGTGGATGGGTGAGTTGGTAAGCGGGTGAGTAGGCAGTGTCTTGGCTGTGTATGTTGAACTTCTTTCGCACCGTACGTAGCCCAACGTTCGTTAGCGCGCTGCGCTACGAACCCGGCATTAGGACGGTTAACTGAACCAGTCCTGGGCCTCCCCTAGGCCGACTCAGCCTCAAACGAGTACCTGGTACAATGTGTAAACATCGCCATTCGGAAGTCAAAGGCGGCCGGGCGTGGTGTTGGCCACCCACCCCCTCGCGTGCCGTGCCGTGCCGGCCTTCGTAGGTGCTGCTACTCGCTAACAGCACTTGCCCCTACAGTTTGTGAAGGCTACACGGGGGGTCTTTAGAGTCGACGAAGGCGAGTGCCGTACAGTAAGAGACCGAGGCCTTCACGCCGTACGCACAACGCGTCGTCAGCGCCCCGGGGCCGCACGATCAGCGGGACGCGGGGCAGACGAACCCCAGCGCTGCGCGGAAGGCGCGGAAGTCGGCACAGAGGCGGCGAGGCAGAGAGGAGCCAGACTCGGCGCGAATGTCACTCTCTACGAGTTCTATGGAGCCGGCCGCGCCCCCCCCGCTAGTCTCGATCTCTCGGCCGAGCGCCCCGCGCATTCCGCGGCAGCGCGGTCAAGGCGAGGCCGAGGATGCGCGGCCCAGGACCTCGGGCTCTAAGGCCCAGGTCGCAGGGGTTCGCGCCACTCCGCGCTCCTCACTCCGGGCCCCCCGCCCGCGGCCCCGACTCGCGCCCAGTTCCCCGGCGAGAGCGCAAAGCGGCGCGGATCTCGTCCCCGTCTCCTCCGGCGCCATCCTCACCGTGAGCGCGGAGAGACTCCGGGAGAGGCGAGACTTGGCGGCCTGCGGGTGACGTCACGTGCGGGGCCTGGTAACGAGACATGACGTGAAACATGACGTCATACATGACGTCATGTCTGCTACGCCGATGACGTTGCCCGGCTCGTGGGTGCGGGGAGGGGTCGCTCGAGTCACGTGACGCACGCGCGCGCTGCCAACGTTGATTGGCGGTTGGCACCGAGTGGGGAGGGCTGCCGCGTGAGCTCCGCGTGGCGTGAGCGCCGATTGATATTTTGATTGATACATCTTCAACGAGTGTCGCTTCTGAACATACATATATACATCTAAGATATCAACAAATATCACGCCGTAGCAAGTTGTCCACGCCGCGTAATGATGAAGTGAAACCCTCTGAGCTGGCACGGACGCTCCCGAGAACAATGCGGGAGAGCTCCTCTGTGATTGGCTACGAACTCGCGCTCCGCCCCTGGCTTGGCGTCGTTGGCCAATAGCGAGCCGAGGAGCGCGAGCACGTGACGCGCGGGGCTGGCGGGAACGAGGAGCGAGGACCCCTCCAGCGCTCTCGGGGAGTCTAGGGGGCCATGTCCGTGGCGCTGGGCCGCGCCTCGCTGGCGGAGGCGAGACGCGAGGCGCAGAGCGACCCCGCGCGGGGAGCCGTGCACCGCCTGCCGTGCCGCGTGCACCGCACGGGGCCCGCACGCGTCGCCGCCTTCTTCAGCCCGGCCGTGCGCACGGGAGACGGCGGCGGTGAGGGGCCCGGCCACCTCCACGTGTGGAGGGAGACGGGGGGGGGGTGGAACGGGGGAGACGTGGGAGGGGGGGGAGACGTGGGAGGGGGGGGGGACGTGGGAGGGGGGGGGGGACGTGGGAGGGGGGGGGGGACGTGGGAGGGGGGGGGGGACGTGGGAGGGGGGGGGGGACGTGGGAGGGGGGGGGGGGACGTGGGAGGGGGGGGGGGGACGTGGGAGGGGGGGGGGGACGTGGGAGGGGGACGTGGGAGGGGGACGTGGGAGGGGGGGGGGGACGTGGGAGGGGGGGGGGACGTGGGAGGGGGGGGGGACGTGGGAGGGGGGGGGGGGACGTGGGAGGGGGGGGGGGACGTGGGAAGGGGGGGGAGACGTGGGAGGGGGGGGGGAGACGTGGGAGGGGGGGGGAGACGTGGGAGGGGGGGGAGACGTGGGAGGGGGGGGGGAGACGTGGGAGGGGGGGGGGGGAGACGTGGGAGGGGGGGGGAGACGTGGGAGGGGGGAGACGTGGGAGGGGGGGGGGGGAGACGTGGGAGGGGGGGGGGAGACGTGGGAGGGGGGGGGGAGACGTGGGAGGGGGGGGGGAGACGTGGGAGGGGGGGGGGGAGACGTGGGAGGGGGGGGGGAGACGTGGGAGGGGGGGGAGACGTGGGATGGGGGGGGGAGACGTGGGAGGGGGGGGAGACGTGGGAGGGGGGGGGGACGTGGGAGGGGGGGGGGGAGACGTGGGAGGGGGAGGGGAGACGTGGGAGGGGGGGGGAGACGTGGGAGGGGGGGGGGAGACGTGGGAGAGGGGGGGGAGACGTGGGAGGGGGGGGGGGAGACGTGGGAGGGGGGGGAGACGTGGGAGGGGGGGGGAGACGTGGGAGGGGGGGGGAGACGTGGGAGGGGGGGAGACGTGGGAGGGGGGGGAGACGTGGGAGGGGGGGGGGGGAGACGTGGGAGGGGGGGGGGAGACGTGGGGGGGGAGACGTGGGGGGGGGGGAGACGTGGGAGTGGGGGGAGACGTGGGAGGGGGGGGGAGACGTGGGAGGGGAGGGGGGAGACGTGGGAGGGGGGGGAGACGTGGGAGGGGGGGGGAGACGTGGGAGGGGAGGGGGGAGACGTGGGAGGGGGGGGGGAGACGTGGGAGGGGGGGGGAGACGTGGGGGGGGGGGAGACGTGGGAGGGGGGGAGACGTGGGAGGGGGGGAGACGTGGGAGGGGGGGGGGAGACGTGGGAGGGGGGGGGGAGACGTGGGAGGGGGGGGGGAGACGTGGGAGGGGGGGGGAGACGTGGGAGGGGGGGGAGACGTGGGGGGGGGGAGACGTGGGAGGGGGGGGGGAGACGTGGGAGGGGGGGGGAGACGTGGGGGGGGGGGGAGACGTGGGAGGGGGGGGGAGACGTGGGAGGGGGGGGGAGACGTGGGAGGGGGGGGGGAGACGTGGGAGGGGGGGGAGACGCGGGGGGGGGGGGAGACGCGGGGGGGGGGGGGGGAGACGTGGGGGGGGGGGGGAGACGTGGTGGGGGGACATCTGGCGTGGACGTGCGGTGTAGACGTCGCTGCTGCTGTCGCTGTGCCACCGCTCTACTCGGCAGAACTCGCGACGTCGTTCCGCGGTCGGGAGCTGAAGGGCCGCGCCGTGCCGCTGCCCCCAGGCTACTCGGGCGTGGTGGTGCGCGAGGAGTCAGCGGGGACCTCATTGCGCCACGAGGTCACCACCACAGCCACTGCTACCGCCACCACAGCCACCACCACCACAGCCACCACCACCACCGCCGCCGCCACCACCACCACCACACCGCCGTGCGTTTGGGGCATCCCGCGGCTCTGCCTGGAGGAGGACCCCCATGGGCTGGCACAGCCCGTGCCCTGTGGGGTCGTTGCGGCTGTTCACTCTGTGAGGACGTGGTGCCAGCAAGAGCCATCGCTCCCGTGGCTATCGTCTTGTGGGCACCACGCGTTTAGTGGTTGCAGTCGATAGGAATCTCGGCTCCGTATAGTGAACTGTACGAGACAGATGCTTTGTTGTTGAAGCAGGCAGGATGCGGTTACAGTTGAACGCGTCGGCTTTCGCGGCCAATATCCACAATACAGGCAGGGTTTTTCGGTTAGATCGCGTAAATGTTGTGGATTTGCCCTCCAACACAAGCGGTGTGCTGTACTAGTGACGACTTGGCATGTTCTGTTGACGTGACAGACCTTATTAATTGGCCGTAGCGGGTTTAACGACATTTTCGCGATACAGCCCAAAAACAGCTCTTATTAAGTAGAATAATTACACGGTTCGTGTTCCAAGGGGGATTGGCTTGGCTGCACCAAGATTTGGTGCCGTGGTGCCACCTTGCGGGGGGGGGGGGGGGGGGTTCGTGCCAACGATGGCGCTTCTCGTCTCGCAGGATCGCAGGGCCACGGCGCTGCGAGCCTTCTCGGCCTTCTCGGCCATCTCGCACTGGAACCTGGAGACGGCTCCCTCGGGAGACGACGCGCTGCCAATGGCCCTGGCCTGGCCTGCACTGGCCGATGCGGTAACCGCGCTTCGCTCGCCCTGCGACCCACACAACCACCACTACCACCACCACGCGGGGATGCTCTCGTGAGACTTGAGCCGAAGCAACTTTGAAATGACACATTGAGAGCAACTTTTGAAATTGGGTACGTTTCAAAGGAACCCTTTGCAGCAAGGGACACGCACACCGGCCCGTGTGTTCTTACACGTCCACATTCCCCCCCCGAGAGGAGTGGATGGGGCCGCGTGTCATGGCCAGCGTGGTCTTTCTCCCCGCGAGGACCACTTGGTGGCCACACCGCTGGAGGGATTTTACAGTGCTCTTGACATTCAGATCCATCGCTGGACATTGCACATCGGCAATATTCCTCAACGCTTTTGTTTCAGTGAGTGAGCAGGAGGGCCACACGGGGAACGTTCTTCCCATTGGTTCGTGACCTTTGCTGACCTCAACAGTGCTTGTACCCACTGAGGCTCAGCTCGTAGTGGGATATCTGTTGACGGCAGTGTGCCAAGGCCACAGCCTGTGTGTGTTTCTCGGGATTTACACAAATGCGATGCTGGCTGATGGTGATTGCGATGCTGCTGGTTGTTTCAGCGACCCAAACGGACGCAACGGGAATCTGTTTAAAATTATTTCCAAATGGTGTCTGTTGCAGATTCATGGATCAGAAGACGAGGACGACTAGCGACGGTGGACATGTGACGGGAGTTGGTGTTTTTATTCAATAAAAGCATTTAACGGAAAAGTCTAGGCCTGTGTCATCTCAGTAGTTTGACAATGCATGTGTGTGATCACTGCCTCCAAGACCAAATTAATATTCGGCAATGTCTTTGAGTAGGGACTGCTTGGAAAACCAATTCGAGTGTCGGCAACAGGATTTCTTGCGATGTGCGACCATGCAACAGCAGTTCACACTGCACTGTGCATGGATGGAATGTACGTTTAAATAATAAAGAGTCAAGCCGTGTTCATTCTGCAGGCTGGGACACACGAGTGACATGTCCAAAGGGATGTGCGTAATAGCCCTGATCCAGGTCTGGTATCACACCACCATCAACACGTTCACTCCAGAGTTACATTGCCGATGGCAGGACACGCGGGGCAGAGCAGGGGATGGGTGCTCTGCGAGCCCAAATTCGATTCCCAGCCACGGCCTTCATCCCGGTTTCCCCTTCACCAGCCCACGTGGACCAGCGTCGTGAATTATAGTCAGGCTACGCTCGTGACTGACGCCTTGCGGGGAGGATATCATCCAGCAGTAGCACTAAAGGGCTCGGAATTAGAATTACTGACGGACGCACAAACCAGACGAGGACAGTCCCCAGGTGCTCACACTAATGTCCGTCTGTACGCGCCGTGTAGAGTTTCACTGAGATGACGTTAACATGACCTTCCCCTGCACCAGGCCCCGACCTCTAGTGTAACCTGGCTATGAGTGACAAATATCGTACTCCGGCTATTAATACACGCGATGCATTAATGATCTCATCCTGGAGTCTGACAAACCAAATTTAGCATGGCTTTAGAAGACAGTCGAGTATGAAATCGGGATATTTTATTGCTAATATAGTATTTGACTTTTGATGCCGTTTTCCTTAAATTTTCATGACATTTTAATTGGCATTTTACCACCCTTTTGTAACTGGGATCTCAGGCTGGGACTGTCGGCGTCATTGTGCCCAAATAAAGATGCATCAAGGCTTATTCAATAAATCCCGACCAATGGTTTGCAGAAGCCCCATTTGCAGATAAGGGAATGTGGGGAGGTCAAGTTTTCATCTTATAAAATTTCAAGTGTGGCAGAACAGAATTGTTGAATTTTCACATGCCCTCAGCCCATGGGCCGATTTATTTAAATTTGAAAATTGAGCAAGAGTGGAAATGAATGTAAAGGCGAGAGAAAGGGATGCAAGCTCACCATGAGCAGCGACAGCAAATCGTGACGAATGTGGAATCGCATCCAAGCTATCCTGAACTCGAGCAATCTCGTTTGAAGATGTCCATTTCGAAACAATATTGAGCTGGTGCGAGATGCGACTCAGGTTTGTGATCGACACATCCTGTTCTGAACCACGCACACTTCATTAAGTTCTTGAGCTGAGACCTGGTTGTGTGTGGGACTGGAGCGTCAAGAGATTATATCTGGTTGGTCACGGTAAATACGGCTGCTGGATTCAAACTGAGCCTCTGCGATGAGCAGTGAACGCGCTGTCGCCAGGCGCTATCGCCGGGCCCCATCGCGGCCCCGAGTCGGATTGCCGCCCCGTATGTGGAGCCATGCTTTGGCTGGATGGATGGCCACCGTCCACGGAGGCATCTCCACCCGGTGCAGAGCGCATCACCATCCTCCAGACGTCTCGTGAACCAACTCGCCCCTCAACGCGCCGCTGCCCACACGTCGAATGGTGGGTGGGGGGATATCTCGACTTCGTTTGTGACGATTACGAGTTACCGATTAAGGAATCACTCCAGATGACAAAAACAAAACGCGTCACTCATTATAACTATACTGTATTTCCTTTCAAAAACGAAAGACATTACAATAATTTGTACAATATCTTTAAAAAAAGTATCCAATAACATACTATATGGATCTTTTTAAGGTTTAGTATTTTGTATGCTGCAACCTACTAAATGTTATAACACTACGACAGCTCAAATGATTTACACACGGCTTACACACACGTCCAAGGCCACAGGCAGGCTAGGAGAGCGCCCCCATGAGGACCCTTCAACTTCACTCAAGTAAAAGCAGCCCTAACAAAGCAGCGAATAGAAACATTGAGTTAGTACGATTCACACTTTCAGGCATCGTTTCAAAGAAAGAAGGTGCTCAAGCAATAAGCTATCAAATACGGAGTAACGAGCAAGGCGTTTATTGTCTGCATCCTAGCAACGTTACAGCTTCCAGCGAATGATGTAGGACACACCCTCCCAGAAGGCAACACCCTCCTCCCTCTGGCTCCCTGAAAAAGCACTGACCTAAAACACCTCCTACCCTGCACTGCATAGAGGCCAGCTGTGCATAGAGTTAAAGCAGTTTCAAGAACAGCACAACTTACAGTATGTTTTTTTTTACAGCAGCTGGCAGAGCTCAAGTCAAATCATAACGCAGATCTGCAACGCACCGCAACCCCGGAGACATTTAATGACCCACGCGCGCAGGGAGTGCTGGCTGGTCCACAGCCAGTGGGCGGCTGGGCTGGGTGGGGCGGCCCTGCCCAAGCCTGCGCCACCACCATCTCTCCTGCTAACTCCACCCCTCCCTGTTCAGTGAGCAGCAAACCCAGACTTCTTCAAGTTGAAGTTCGACCAGTTGACAGTGAGCTTCTGGCGGTTTTGTCGAGCAGAATCCATGCAGAACCTGCAGCAGAGTTTTATATAAAAAAAACGCGTCAGCTCTTCCTTCGTGACTGCAGGGATTCATCTTCTTGGTTCTTTCGGTAAAGTCACGTAGAAGGGAAGTAATATTATGTTTTATTTTTATTATTTTATTACTTCCCTTCTACGTGACTTTACCGAAAGAACCAAGAAGAAGCAAACAGTAAGTGATGATTTTTATGTCCAATGAAGAGCAACTTAGATATTTAGTGTGAAGTCAGTTAGCCATTCAATTGCTTTGAGAGTCAACTGCAGATACACTCCCTTCAAATTTCTACTTCAGGAAGTGCAAAGTTAGATGGTCCATATCCCATATTCATGGACGAGATCCAGAAAGCTGATTTGGAAACACGGCACAAAGTGTCACGCGGTGAGATACAGCATTAGTCAATCGACATTTAACTGTCCACCACGTCCCATTGACCCAACGGTAACATTTTCCTATAACTTAACATCTTGCATAAGTACCGATTTTAATCAATGCACTGTTACATGACTTTCCCGTTGTGACAGCAATTTATTAACCCACAAGAACACATGTAAATGGACTCCAGTCTGAGCATAATCAATGATTCCATCTTTACTTAGAACGTTACCTTTTAAATCGCTCCACCTCGCGCTCGGTTTCGTCCAGATCTCCATTATTCAAATCAATGTCTTTTGGAAGAAACACATCATCTGAAAAATATAAACACAGTTATCAGGGTAATTCCTCAACAAGATTCACACGTCTTTTGGAAGAAACACATCATCTGAAAAATATAAACACAGCACAGGTAATTCCTGAACAAGATTCACATGTTAACTTTATTGTTGTAACCTGCTGACCCGCTCCTACCGTACATCGGATTCCTCCAATATAAGGATTCCGATTCTAACTTAAGTGAAGTTGAGGGATGGGGCTACAAATAAGAATCATAATCTAAAACAGGGGACCTCACCCCGAGGCCCACGGATCCCCCAAGAGGACCACGGAAGCTGTAGGGGGTCCTCCCCCACCCCCCCCATGAACGGTCACACAAAACTGCCAATGCCACCAGCCAGGGTTATTCCTGCGCCAGGGTCAAAACCCCCTCGCCCTCCGCGGTGGCGGCGACTTGACGGGACGCAGGTGGGAGCTCTCGCCGGGGAACGCGGCCACTTCCACATCGACGACTGCACCAAGAGGCTGCCACACGGCCACCCCAATCAGCGTCCCCTGCTCCGGTGGAGCCCCCTCCCCCACGGGCACTTCGTGGGTGGCGCGCAGCATCGCGTGGGGCATCGTGGCATGGGAAACCACGCACACATCCACACAATCGCGACGACATCTGAACGTTCAACCAATTTAACGTTCGTCTTTTTAACCTATAGTTGTGGAGCACAGGCCCAAAATGCCAAGTGACCCGCAATGAACACCACCATGGAAGGTGTGAAAAAGAAAAGTTAACGCACTTGTTGAATTTAGCAAGCTTATAAGAACTTGGGATAAGGTATTTTGGCGGAGGGAATTCCCGAGTCGGGCAGTAATGAAGGAACAGGATCTCACTTGTTACACGCAACGAATCACCAGCACAAATGCGGTGAAATAATTAACGTGGCCTGACCAAAACATCAATTCACAAATCATAAAATTGAGCACCTTCATCATTAAATGAAACATCA
Organism: Lampetra fluviatilis; assembly: GCF_964198595.1. Classification (NCBI taxonomy): domain Eukaryota; kingdom Metazoa; phylum Chordata; class Hyperoartia; order Petromyzontiformes; family Petromyzontidae; genus Lampetra; species Lampetra fluviatilis. Next base: position 15,360,067 of record NC_136286.1, on the reverse strand, counting down.
ATTGTATAAACGTGGAAGCAGAGTGCCTGTGAGAAACGCTTGAAAGCAGATTCCATGTGGCGCTGCTCACCGATGGAAGGGTTGAGCTTCTCAGACTTCTTTTTCTTGTTCTTCTTGCTCTTGTTCTTGGGCTGAGGGGAGTCTGCTTTGCCATTCATCTCCGGCGAGTGCTGCTCGTCCGCCCCGTGCGTCTGGGGCTCGCAGTGCGGCCCGCGCGGCCCTTCTTGGCCGCTCGCCTTGCAGGGAGCGTGCTGCTCTATCTTGTTGTAAGTCTGCAGGGGTGCGTTTTCCATCTTGCCATTCAGTCCTTGCGCAACGCCCGCCGTGTTGCCGCTGCCGCTCTTCTGCGATCCGTTCTCCGACGTGCCACTTGCTTTGCGCGTGGTCGATTCAAGTTTTTCATTGGTCTGCAATGAAGCGAGTGCAAACTTCTCATTGTGGGGGGAGCCAGTCACTTTGCCATTCTGTTGACAGACTAGGGGCTCTGTTGTTCCCTTGCTGCGCTGCACCTCCGCTGCCCCCTTTGATTTGGCATGGAGCTCCGAGGCCTTGCCCTTGGGCTGCAGAGCGTCCGGCATGGAGTAGCTCGCGTGCTGACACGAGCTCTTCGCGACGGGGCATTCAACTGCTCTTCCCTTCGGCTGCGGCGTGTCAGCAGTCGGCTTGCCTCTTAGTGGAGCGAGTTCAGACCTTTTGACTTTGGGATGATCAGGCACTGCAGGCGGAGAAACCTGCTGCTCCCGATGGTGAACGTCGTGCTTCTGTAATGTACAAGATGGTTCTCCTACCAATGTAGAATCGGATATCTTTGTGCAGTTCATTTCCCTTTGAAGTCTTCTGTGGTCAGATGCCAGACTATGTTTGTTTACGATTTCTTGTTTGGACTCCACTGCATTCTGCTTGTGCTGCCGCTTTCCCAACTCTGCAGGTTTTTGATCGTGAGTACCACGTGCTCTCTCCTCGTGCGCGAACGTGCATCTTTTGACGGATTCTAAAAAAGTCTGAGGCTCCGCATCTGAAGTCTTTATCACCGACGCGCCGCTGCTGTTCTTCTCATAGCTAGGGGCCAGCAATGGGTCTGCCTTTCTAATTGCTGTAGTTGACCGTGCATCTTTGGACTCGGACAAGTCACCGGTGGCCGCCGAATGAGTAAATTTCGTAGCCTGAGCTGTGTGCATGTTGCTAACCGTGCTAGCCAGGGTGCAGTTCTGAAGCAGCGAGTCCGCTTGAACGCCGGGCGGCCTGGCGGGCCTCTCCGTGCTGAAGTGTGAGGGAGGCCTGCTCGTGCCGGGGAGCCTGGCGGGCTCCGGCTGTCCCGCGCTGAGCTTGCTCTCCGTGCGCTGGAGTGTGCTTCTTGTCTGCTGGGCATCCTCCTCCACCACAGCCTCCTGCTGCAGCTGCTCCTGATCCCCACGCTCCTTCAGCTCCGTCTCTTGCTTGGCTCGTTCTTCCATCTACAAGACACGCACAAGGCAACATACGACACGCTCAGTACGGACTCGTGCGATATAAACGGCATTCATGAGCTGGATGGATCGACGCATCGCAAGGCCGCAAGAGATGGCGACGGCCTACGGAGGGGGCCTTCATCCAGCGGTGGACAGATCATGGCCGACGATCACCACCGTCTGGCAGCTCATTTCCTTTGGCACACGGGTATTATCGGAATGTATTCCCAGACGACAGGAACAGCACGTGGGTGGCTGTGAAAGCGAGCGGTAGGGGAGGGGGCGGGCCTGCCTTGCGCTGCTTGTGGCGGGCGCGCTTAGCAGCACGCGCCGTGTTCCCGGGCTTGGGCTCGCTGCTGTTGATGAAGCTCAGCAGCTCCTCCACCTTGCGCGTGTCGGCCTCCTTCTTGGGGGGCGGGGGGGGCTCCCGGCGGGGCGGGTCTTCCTTGCGCTTGGTGAGGCGAAGGCGAAGCTTCTCCCGCATCTCCGCGTAGTTCTTGCTGGTCGGGGCGACCGGGGGCTGCAAACGGCGAAAGGGGTTCAGCGCGAGATGCTCACAGACAGAAATGGTGCTCATTGTGCCGACAGCGGTATGTGTTTTTAGGAAGCTGAAGACATCTATTCACTTTCTTGATATGAAAATAAGTATTTTTATAAAGGCACAACTTAGAAACAATTGCGTGCTATTGTATTGCACTGGCAAAGCAAGATCCATCCGTGGCAATGTGGCGGTTCAAGATCTAATTTGCTAACTTGTACGAATTCCTGCTCACGGGGGAACCTGTCCCCTGCCTCTGCCGGGAAAATGAACAACAAACGATGTTTATTTAAACATGAAAGTTCCAACTCAAGACGTGCAGAGAGGGAAATTTGACGTGTCGTCTACTCGAGTGTCCTCACCCCTCCGTGGCCAAAGAACTCGCAGTAGCAGCAGTCGCAGTACTTCCCATCTCGCTGGGAAGTGGAGGTAGAGGTGCTGGAGCTTTCATCGGAGCAGCTGTCTTCATCCTGGGACTCCTCGGTGCCGTACGTGTTCCCATCCGAGCAGCCAACGCAGTTTCCCTCGCTGAAACACGCGCCGCAGACACGGCAGACGAAGCATGCGTCCCCGTGTCCATGTGTCCGGGGATGCGGTGTCACGTGACTCAGCTAGCTTCTCGGAACTTTGTCTAAGTTTTAGAATGCTTCCGTTATGTGCTATTAAACGTACCGAAGTTTTTAAAGTTGAGTATATTATGAGGAATATGTTGCCAACATTTTAACCAAGCAGTGCAAACTGCTGTACGATTAAAATTTGAAATAAACAAAAATTTCGGCGGCCGGCTTATTCTAACTCCTGCGTAGGGCCACTCAGCGCTTCATGCCTCGTCCATCGCCCCCCCACCGATGTCCTCTTCTTCCCCCCCCCCCCCAATGTGTATAGATACTACCGACTCTATTGTTTGTACGGTGTTTTGGCATATATGCCTTGAAAATACTTTTCTTTTTTTTGAGAGGGTCGGGGAGTGGAACTTTTTTTTGGGGGGAGAGTCGACAATTTTAAACTTGCGCGATCAACTTTTACCCCCACATTTTGGGGGGTCCACTTTCTATAACTTTTGGATTCAGGCCTTCTGAACGGCTATTATAATTGAATCGATAGACAAACGTACAGACAGTTCATAGATAGCTTGCGCTCATGGCGGTTTCACTTACACGTGCCATTGGTCAAAGGCGTGATTATGCACTGTAGGTAGGCGGTCGTGGTGAGTGACAAGGTGGCCGTGGTGAGGGAAGGCGGCCGTGGTGAGAGAGAAGGCGCATCCGCAAGGGTCTGGCCACTGACCTGCACGCGTTGGCGACGCTGTGCAGCGCCTCCACGTGCCCCCCGGGGGCCTTCCCCGAAGGGCATGCCCCCCCCAGGTGATGGCTCACAAAGCCGGGGGCCGCGGGCGCCTGCTTGGGGAACGCCGGCGAAGCTGCCGTCTTGGGGAAGGGTGCAGGCGAGACGGACTTGGGAAAGCCGCTGGAGGGAGGGGGCGGCTTGGCGAAGGGAGAGGCCGAGAGAGACTTGGACTGTCCCGCTGGCGCCACGGGAGACGGTGGCTTCGAGCACGGTGCTGCTTTCGCTGCGCAGGACGTGGGGGTGGTCTGCGGGTGACCCAAGTGCGTCGCTGGGGGGTTACTTGACGGAGGGCCTTGCTGGAAAGGGGATGAGCTGGAGATACCAACAGGGCTGCTTCTGACAGAGCCTGAAAAAGAAGAATATGTTTCTGCTGTCACACTATAAATTCTTGTAAAAGCATTGACAGCAAGAATAATGAACTCAAGATGAAAAGTTAAGTCACAGATGGAAAAGCATTCACGTCCATTTTTACTATCCAGATACTTTGTTGTTATAAAATTTTGCTGCAGCAATGGGAGATGCATTTAAAGCTGCCCTTACCTTTATGGGGATGTCCATTGGGCTGCTGCAGGGGGGCTGGTTTGGCTGGGAGAATTGTATGGTGAGCATTGCTCGAGTAGGATGCCAGGTCGAGGTGCTGCTGCTGCTGGCCTTGTGCGTGTGACGGTTGTGTGCCGTGTGTAAAGGGGTTGTTATTCTTCTCACTGGGCGCCTTGCAGTCGGTCGCAGCATGCCCTGCAAACACAAGCCAGCCCCCGTTAGCCACTCCAGTCAGCGTGCCCATGATCCGAGGAGCTATTTCGTGGTCTCCCGCCAGTGGTAGAAATTCCACATTATTATGACGAGGACCAGTCTCCCATACAGCACAGCCCCCACGCTGACTGTATTGGCACCAGGGGCTGAGTAGACCCCAGCCAGATTGGCGTGAAGGAAACTGCGATTGTAATCCCCGTCCCTGTCACGCAGCCACCCAGCCAGGGGTCCTCATCACCCCCTGCGCGAGAGTTACACTCATGTCTCGGCGGCAACCAACTCCAGAGACTACTTTTCCAACAACCCATGGATGAGATCCAACACGTGATGGAAAGACATACAATCAAAGCTTACACTTTACTGGAAGTGTCAATTATTCTATTGACTCAACAAAGTGTGTGCGAGCAGCAGCAGTACCTGTGTCTGGCAGCACTCCGAGCGTCCCCGCGAGCAGCTCCGAGGCCCAGCTGCCCGTGTACCTGTGAGCCGCCAGCAGCTCCGTGCTCCACTCGCCGCTCGCGGCCACGGGGTACGGGGCGGCGGTGGCGCCGGCGGCCGGCTCCACCACGGCCGCCCCCTCCAGCCCCAGCCGCAAGCCCTGGTGCTTGCAGCTCTGCGGGAAGGCCGGCGCGCTGAGATTGAGCAAGCACTGTGAGAGAAACATCGACACCGCTCAATTAGTGTCGGCATTGTTTAAAGGCTTCTTGCTTTCCAGCTGTTAAATTGTCGAGTTCGTGATTTTAGCTATTCAAAAACATAACCAGTTGTTCCTGCTTTACAATATCACTATATTGTGATATCACGTTCTGATACAATATCACTACATTGTAATACCACTAAACTCTACAATATCACTATATCATGAACAAGACACAACGGGAAGAACATGCAAACTCCAAATATATCGACCCTGACGATCCCTGTGTAGATGGAGTTTGCGTGTTCTTTTCCCATGTTCGCGAGAGTTTTTCTCCGTGTTTCCCTTCACAATTAGACTCAATATGTGTTTATATTATTTGGCCGCTACAATAAATTCCCATGCGTGGTGATGATATCAGCGACTTGAATAACGCAACAAAAAGTCTATCAGTAAAGAAAAGTTATTGCAGCACGAGTGTTGTTTGCCCGAAGCCGGAGTTACACCAACACGCGGCTCAGAGATCACTCTGGGCAACGCGTGGGCCCACCTTGTTGGAGGCCGAGGTTGCTGAATAGAGAGCGGAGCTGCTGGCTGGAGATGGTGGGTATACGGCGGCAAGGGCTGAGGCAGGAGACACGGGCGGTGCCGGGTACACAGGATGCGGCAGGAAGGGGTTGAGGTGGGAGATGTGGGCGAGGGGAGAGGGGCTGGGATGCAGGGGCAGCTGCCCGTGTATGTGGGGGTACAGCTGCAGCGTGGGGTGATGCGGTAACTTGTCAGCCAGGAGTAGCTGCTGGCCGCCTGGCAGGGCTCCTGGGGGCAACGCAGGAGCCAAGCCCCCCACTTGTTTACAGAAGTGACACTCGCAGCTCGCAGGCACTCCCTCCCCTGCCTGCAACAACACACAACAACAATCGCACGACGTCACACAACTACAACAACCGCCAGACTTCAGGATACTAACAAGTTGTATGTTCAGAAGTTGAAACTACCAGGTTACAGCATTGTGATGCACGAGTTATAAAAAACAAAGCAGCGTTTTGACAGTTGAAAGAATAAAGGCTGTGGTTTTCATGCACGATAACATCATTGTTTTCTCAGGGATAGTTCTACATTTTCAAAGTGTGGACAAGATGTCAATTTTCACATTCCACTCACTTCAGATGGAGCAGGTTCAACGAATGTTACCGAAATAATTGAATCAGATTTACACGTGCCCTATAGTGAAATATTGCAATGCCTAAACTATTACAAGCACCAAAAACGCAACACATTCATCAATAATACTGCCTTAAAAGGAATAATATATACATAAAAGGTGACGTTCGGGCAATGAACATTCTTCATTATGTGCTAAGGGGCATTTTCTAACACGTGGTGCGAGTGATGTTTGTTTCGAGTTGTTTGTTATTTGTGCTTTGCACCACTGCCAATGCAGTGTCACGAAAAAGTATTTTTGTAAAATTCCACCTTGGTATTGCACATCCGTTCACAAAGCACAGGTGCACACAACATAGCCCACTCCATCAGCGACTGTCAGCAGGCAGCCTGGACTAGACCAAGCCACTCGCATTTAAAATCAATCCACCGCGCGCAGTGCGGCAGCAAGACGGGCAAGCTTCATGGGGTTAAATTTACCACACGATTATGCGCAGGCCTAATTACAGCCTGCAGAGGCACTTTTTGAATTGACCTTGCCACGACCACTGCTGGGGGCTTGCAGAGTGATTAATAGCCAAAAAAAACCTCATACAACTGCGTGATGCTTAAATTAACGACCACTTTCTAACTCCCTTAAAATTTTCACTGTGTATTTTGTGGCATTTTCAAAGGTTCATGTTCGACGACTGCAAATTCTGAAATAAAGAAGCTCATTAGAGAATAGAGATGTGAAAAAGTAGAGGCAAAGGGAATAGTAGATGAAAGCAATTGCAAAACAACAATCCTGCGAATTGTGCTTAAACAAAACCCTTGGGACCACTGCACTGTGGCCGAGCGCGCCGCCGTCTCAGCGGAGACGACGGCAAGCGGGCATCGAACGACGCGGCCTACAACATGGCAACGTCTTAGCCATGCTAGTTCCAAGTGTGCGGCAAATAACGAACGTCAACTCAACCATCGCCTTATACGATGGTGGCGGCGTGTGCGCTAGTGCACGTTGGCAACAGCAATGTCTGGGCGGCGAGTCTAATTCGCGTGGTGGGTTATTGCACGACGTGTGTTAGTCCTACATCAATTCTTACAAGCAGCAGCAGTGCTTTTACGAGGTGACAAAACTCATAAATCACGAAAAAATCACTCCAAACAACTCTACTAATTTCTTTAGAACTGATTTTTGTGTTTAGTTGTCCTTTAGAAATCCTGAATTTAGAAATCTGCGGGAGCGCACGCCAGGAGTGCTCATGGCTCAGCTGTCAGAGGAGAACACGCCGGGCCATTCCCACAGTTCTTTCCTGTTTCAAGCAAATATTGAAGAGTTCCAAATGAGCTGCGTGTCTATTGTGCCGCACTTGAAACAGCCGCCTGGAGAACACAGGCCTGGCTCGTGAGCCGCTGCGGTCTGGTCGCCCGTGCTGCATTGTGTCAGTGGTTGTTTTGTTTTGTTTAATAAGGTCTTAGAAGTACATGTAATCGGAGGGTGGCCACAACATTGATGTTTACAAATTCTCATGTTCCAGTTCATACCCATTGGAATCCTTTTCAATGTTTATGTATTTTGTGCATAGTTTTGAGTGATGCAGTGGCAGATGTTTTATTCAGTTCCTTATTTAATACACTTCACAAAACAGTCCTCTTTGCAGAGTTGTGGAGAAAGTAATAAAAAAGATAAGTAAACAGGTCTCCCTCATACATCTCTTTCCTGAAAACTTGGTGAGGCTTCCTTTTGTAAACAAGCGGAATCATAAAATTCAACGTACAAATTAATCATCCCAATGGAGTGCACAGCTGAAAGAGGCAGGCTTCACGGTACACATACCCAAGCGGGTGTTTGTGAGAGGCAGAGCTTGCTAAATAAAGACCGTTACCTCGCGACCAGGAAACCCGACGGTGAAGAGCTCCTGGCCGTCCTTGTGCTGCGCGAAGGCCACGGGGAGCCCGCCGCTGGCGCCGTGCAGCGGGCCCCCCCCCGGGCCCTCGCTCGGGGCCGACACCTCACTGGCTCCGTACTCGGCGACGTCCGGCGAGAACTCTCCCTCATCCTCGTCTTCGTCCTCCTCCTCCTCCTCGTCGTCCTCCTCCTCGTCTTCCTCCTCGGAGGTGCTGCTGCAGCTGCTACTCTTCCCAGAATGCTGCGTCAACCACAGGCGAGGGGCAGCGCAGGTCGGAAAAACAAGCACCGAAATTAAACATTCTATTCTCATTACGCATTTTATATAACGATCAAGTAAATTATGCTTTGCGCCCTGTAAGTGCGGAGTAAAGGAACACGCATGAACATGTAAGTTGCACCAAACGAGTGGCCACCCTGACTTGAGTGGCGGCAGTGTGGCCGGCACCGTCTCCTGGCCGCCCGTCTCTTTTGCCGCATTCCCCACGCGAGGGCCGCACCGGCAGCAGGTAGTTGTTGATTTAAAGCCGAGTGGACACATTGGAGGCCCAGGACAGATTTACACCACACACCATTGTTATCCATATTGGAAATAGACCTCAGCCTATGAGGATTGTAGCAGTGCACCGACCACTGTGGTGTATGTACATATACAAAAACAAATAAAAAGTTCTCCCATATACCCTTTAACAGGCTGTTGGGGCAAGTGCTGTAAGCACCGATGAAGGCAGGCAAGGCAGAATGGGCTGGCTGACCAACGCCACGGCCAGCCACGTTCGTCTCCCCAGTGTCGATGTGTGCACACCGCACCAGGTCCTCATTTAAGGTTGTGAGTCCAGTTCATAGCAGTGTGCTAACCGTTAAAAGTACCGCTCTCCGTAATGTACATATACAACAAAGACCCCGTATAGTCTTAACAGACTGTTGGGGCAAGTGTTGTTAGTGAGCACCTATATACACACACGTAAAGACCACTGACATACACAGACAAATATATACACACACACATGCACAATCAAATGTATGCTATGGGTAGAGCAAACCTAGTGTTGTTGAAGTGGGTATGCAACAAGACAAACACCCCCCCCGCCCACCGAACAGCTTCAGCACTTGGCCCCAGTAGTGTGGACACGCGACGCACCGCCGCTCGCTGGCACGCAATCGCCAGCGAGGCGGTTCACACCGCCACACAGCTGGGTCGGCTTCACGTCTTCGGGAGGGCAGGATAGTAATTCATTTATTTAACTAGGAGACTAAATATAGGCCCACTGAGGGTGAATTGGGTTACAGCAACAGGAAAAAAATATATATATAAAAATGTAATGTAACAAATCTAGACTTTATACAGAATGGAGCTGCGGGGCGGCTGATCAGTGGCAAGCGGGTGGGGGGCCTGGTGCGCAACCACGCTACTGCTGGGGCACGGGAGGTCAGCTCTGCCAACGTGCAAACACACGTCGCTCGCTGCGGAGCAGACAGGGTGAACAGGAGCAGCGTTGTGACCGACGTGAAGGGAAATGCAGCCCAAACAACGTCTCGCCTTGTGAGACGAATACCTCAGCCGTAACCCAGGCTGTCCCACACGAGTCTGAAGCTTTCGTTAATGAGAGAGAGAATTTCATACCACAGGAAAATGCTTTGCTGTTGTCACCGCAGCGACGTTGCATGTGTGTGTGTCGAACTTCTTTCGCACCGTACATACCCAACCACCGCAGTGACGTCACGTGACCCCGTCGTGATTTAAAAAAATTATGATCGAAGCTTAACACTTGTCAACTGACCCGCCACCTTGTGTGTGATTTTGTTTGGGTTCCATCTTCCTCCGACGTGCACCGATTTACCGGTGCGCGTATTTAGATTGAGTTCAGCTCCCAAGGCTCACCTCGTCTTTGGCAGCGAGGTTCTCCCCGGCGCCGTTGAGGACGGTGTGGAGGCTGCCGGTGCCCAGCTCCACCCCCGAGTCGGGGTAGCTGCACAGCGCGTAGACGTCCGCCAGACTGTCAGGGAGTCCTGCCACCTCGGCCTCATCTCTGCAGACGCGGAGCACAACGCGCACACACCCTCAGGAAGTGACAAGCGATGCAAAGAATGCCCTGCTGTACACGGGCACTGCAGTGTGGGATGAGCATCAGACTTAACAACCAAAGCACGTGTGTGGGCCTTTATTCGGCACCCAGAAACACGCACTGCTCAATGAAGGTCAAAGCAAGTCTATTGCTGACAATATTGTCAAAACATCTAAGGAATACATACTCTCTCTGGTTCTTTCGGGAAAGTCACGTAGATAGAAAAAGTAATAATATAACACGACGTTTCGGGCGCAACACAACCTCATGACGGACGCTTGTGTTGGTTGTGTTGCGACCGAAACGTCGTGTTCTATTATTATTTTTTCTACCTACGTGACTTTACCGAAAGAACCAGAGTATGGATTCCTGCAGTCACGAAAGCTTCAAATCAAGATCCAAGGAATAATGTAATAAATATTATAAAATATCTCTGTAAAATACAAAATGCTTAAAATAATATCAGACAACACAGAATGCTTCTGTGAGAGACTACTAATTATGACAAACGAGAAGACATTCATAGCAAAACCAAAACCGACGGATTTTCAATACACTTCATGTGGAGGTGATGACAGTGTCAACCTTTGGTATTTGTGACATTCTCATAGCACAAGGCTATCGTGACGGTGCGGGTTGTCAGTCTAATTTGGACCGCGACTCCGGCTCACGGTGGCCTCCTCGTTTCGGGTGACGGCAGAGGCCCTTTAACGCCGCGAAGCAGTCGGCGCGTGTTGATCGTCTGAACGCCCCCGCAGAAATAACCGGAAATTAAAACCCCAAACCTCTGCAACGATCGCTCCACCGCCAGGCGGCATGCAGCACAAACATGGAGGCGATACCGGCGAGGGCGCCGTGCGCTTGGCTCGTACAGCTCTGTGAAGTTGGCGTCGGGATGCTGTCGCGTGAGGGGTGGAGTGCTGGGCCCCGAGTCGCAGTCGGAGCTGGAGGAGGAGATGCTGGGGGCGTGAATCTCCGACAGGTACTCCCTTGCCGTGCCGCTCGGCAGCGCCAGGGAGTTGAGGTGCAGGCTATCTGGCAGCGTGGGCTCCATGAGCCCGCAGGTGAGCATGTGCGAAATGCTGCACTGGTCGCACGTGCACCTGCGGCGGATCACAACGGAGCCATTCTCAAAGGCCGCACTCCACATCACCGCAATGTGCTGCCAGGGTGCATCGCACGTTGACTTGCAAGCAATGGTGAACAACTTCATGGCTAAGTTTTATGACAGTGCTATCAGCGCACACGAATAATAGCATTTCTCACAGTCACGTCTGAGATTTATCACGGGTTACAGAAATTATCACTGAAGCTAAACTGGTGTAAACATCAGCTTTAAAAATTAAATCGGTAGCAGAGTAAAAAAAAAATTTGGGCAGAATCCCATGATAAATAAATATACAGCAAACATAACGAGAAATGGTGAAGCCAGGATGACGTGTTTAAGGAGGACAGGATGACATGTTTAAATTGAAAACACAAAATACAAAACAATACAGTAATACAGTACTTAAAAAAACCCGTTTGGAACAAGTTGGCAGCACAATCCATTCAGAGCTCTCTATTTATCCTGTGGTTATGTATTAACTTGAGATTGTAAAACCATATCAAATTTCATTTTAACCACACTAGAAAATTTAGTTAGTCCAAATCAGAGTGATTGCTGCTGGTTGAGCGCGGAAGTTTTGTTCTTTCTCTCGCTTGCATGCCTCCTCCTCCACCCCCCCAGGAATTACACACAGACACAAACCTGGCATTACACACAGACACAAACCTGGCATTACACACAGACACAAACCTGGCATTACACACAGACACAAACCTGGCATTACACACAGACACAAACCTGGCATTACACACAGACACAAACCTGGAATTACACACAGACACAAACCTGGCATTACACACAGACACAAACCTGGTATTACACACAGACACAAACCTGGCATTACACACAGACACAAACCTGGCATTACACACAGACACAAACCTGGCATTACACAGACACAAACCTGGCATTACATACAGACACAAACCTGGCATTACACACAGACACAAACCTGGCATTACACACAGACACAAACCTGGCATTACACAGACACAAACCTGGCATTACACATAGACACAAACCTGGCATTACACACAGACACAAACCTGGCATTACACACAGACACAAACCTGGAATTACACACAGACACAAACCTGTAATTACACACAGACACAAACCTGGAAATTACACACAGACACAAACCTGGAAATTACACACAGACACAAACCTGGCATTACATACAGACACAAACCTGTAATTACACACAGACACGAACCTGGAATTACACACAGACACAAACCTGGAATTACACACAGACACAAACCTGGAATTACACAGACACAAACCTGGCAACGGTGGACCTGTGAACGGCCTGTACAAATCCCAACACGCATCATGGGAAAAACCAACCCTGGCCACTCGCCTGCATATGTACATCCTCACCGTCGTGTTAGGAACTCGGGCACTTACTGCACACTCAGCATTAATGCAGAGTGGCATTCCATTAGTAGCACGCACGACTCGCCACCCAACAATCCCTATAATCCTTATTAATCTTGGGACAGCAGATTACAAAAATCAACAAGAATAAACAATAAAATGGCTTCATACAGAATATTAAGCAAAAGCCACATCACCTAACCTAACCTTGTATTGATTGATCTCCGAAAAAACAAATAAACATAACCTTGGCCAGCGAGCTGCATACATCTCTGACGAGTAGTTGAAGGCCAAGTTCTGAAGGTTTGGGGCCCATTGGTTTTCGAGCAGCACGTGGTCCCCACAGCATGAATTGTCTAGGAATGGTAATGACATCAGTGACCCCTGACCTCGTGCTCAATAGAGCATGGATACTCTCTGGTAAACGTGCACTGTGTAGAGTGAACGTTCCCCGGGCGGCCTCACCGCTGTCGGTAGTTGCAGTTTGGGCAGTCGCCCAGGTTGAGGTGCGAGGTCGCGAGGAGCTGTGCCACCGCCTCCGGCACGTTCCCCTCGGCCAGCTCGCACTTCTTGCTGCTCATCAGCTGCTCCCACCAACACACGAGACAACCAAATCACAGACGTGCAGCGTGCAACGACATTAAACTCTGCTACGTATGACGATTAACTTCTTTTGCACCGTACGTAGCCGAACCGCGCTAATCCGAGGTGTATGTCATCATTCCAATGGGTTCCCTTCCCTTGGCAACTCATCGCACTTAGTGCGCCAGTGCATAACGCAGCATTGACCAGAGCGCCATACGAGAAAATTCATAATGCAGCCTACGTGCTAAATTGCACAAGAGAATGTTTATTTTGCAATTCTACAGCATACACTGATGACTGCACGTTAAAGCGTTTGTAAAAAACACGTGTTGTTACACTTTCACTGCTGCTGTCATGTACCACGTGAAAATGGTCCGTGTAAGATATGGGTTTTCCACGCTGTTGTGTATACGAGCACATTTACACCTCCGATTAGCACAGTTGGCTGCGTATGGTGCAAAAAGAGGTTCAACATTCATACACATAAACACCTTGACACAGCCCCAAGTTCACTTCTCAGTGATGGCCAATATTAGAGCAAAGCCATCTCTGAACCATGTCCACCCCCTTTCATGGCATGAAGGTCTACATCTCCCCGCACGGGGTTTTAGAGGACAGCCTTCAGGGAAAGCAGCTTTAAATCGATACCAACATTGTGGGGCTGGGACTTGTGTTTACAGAGGGGATAGAAAATTACGTATAAAATACTAATTTACATTTTAGTTGCGTCGATTTTGCAAACCGCATCTCAAAATCGCTGATGACCCACAGCCAAGCTGTAAGGCAGCCAGGTGGTGAGCCGGCGCCAACAATCGCCCAAGCTCTGCGGTCCTCTCTATATGCAGATGCTATCAGCCAATTGTTTCTACATGTGGGAGGAAACCGGAGCCCTCAGAGAAAACCCAAACACGTGAGGGAGCAGCACTGTCCCATACAAATGGGACAGACGATATTCGTCCGCGCTGCGCTGCGCTGTGCTGCGCTGCCTTCTCCGTGTATGGCACCTCGACAGCCACGCTAAAGGAACTCCCCAAGATTCAGCAACCCTCGCTGCCTCCACACAGTGCGGGATTACAGGCCGCGTGTAGAGCCACCACCGCCCGGCTACGCTTCCCTCGGCAGCCACATAATGTTTCATTCCCCCCCCCCCATGGGAGAAAATAAGACTGGACAAAACCTGTGGATGTGCATCAGCTGTGCAGACGGTGTGCACCAGTTTATTGTGTTTGTGTTGTTGTTGAAAATGTTAATTAAATAAAATGGAAATGCCAAGAATAAAGGTAACAATAATGACGTGAAGATGTCACCTTGTTCCAATCGCCGGGTATATTTGGACTTTGATAGATACTGATAAGAATGTTGTGTGTGGTGTAGCAAACCCAGCTGTACACAGAGATGAACTCTGGGTTCTCTCTCCCGACAGTCTCCCACCTGCTGCTCAATGAGCTTCCTCTGCTTATAGAGCTCCCAGTCCTCCTTCTGTGCCTTTTGCTTTCTTTTCAAGGCAACCTGCAAATATGCATATGATTTCACATGACCGTCTCAGACAAGGAGAGAAGGCATATGTTCCCAGGGAGGTGTGTACCGAGTTGTACCGGTTTAACAATCAGGATTTGTCACAATTACCTTGTTTCGTGGAGTGGATTATAATGTATTTAATTACTGGCTAATCCAAAAAAATAATCGCCTGTTTTTATGAGCCTCCTCAATTTTAAACAATCTACATGTCAACAGAGTGCTGTGCCAGAGAACCACTCGACTGATTCGACACAACACATGGCAGCCTCCGCGTCTCTCGAGTTGGCTGGCACGTGCACAGCAGTGTGGGGCCGGCACGAGAGGAGCTGCTCCTTGCCACAGCACGGGCAGACTGGGGCTACGGGGCGACGCTGCATTGAGGTTCCCAAAGGGAGCGTACAACAGGTTGCTTTGTTTACCGACACAATTTGAAAAGGTCAAGCATGCAGTTTGACCGATGTCTGCCATGTGCACACCAGACGCAATGCGGGTTTTAGACTTCCTCCCATTAATCTCTGTTGGCTTCTCACCTCTGAGCACCGCACTTCTGCAGTCTCAACGTGTTTGTCCACCCGGTCATTTGTGATTTTGTCAAATTGTTGTACAGTCATCGATTTCCTGTCCTTGTATCTTCCATGTCAATAGCCATGTCTCTTATTAAAGAAACACAGGCTGGGTAGCCCCTGAATCGTTATCTATGGCATGATATGTTGGCACATTAGATTTTTTGTTACATCTGATTTTCAGCAAGAAATTTCATGAACTTATAAATTAATTATTAATTAATCATCAATTATCGGCAACCTAATATGTTGCGGATAACTGACGACAATACGTTTGTTAGATATATGAACAAATATCATGCCAGACACCATTTGGCACTTCATCATTTCCAATGCCCCATCTGTCGAGTGGCCCCCACTTGCAGGTGGCAACATCATCGTGGCCCGGCCTGCCAAAGCCGCCACCACCACCACCACCTGAACGATGACGGCGTCGTTTAGGGCAGTGTTTTGTCACGCGGTAGCAGGCTGACACGCACCGATCTATTTAGATCCTGAGTTTCAAAGCTGTGGCTGACCTCCGTTACAAATTAAATATTCTGAAACTGCCAAATAAAGGCATGATGACTTTATTTGTGCGCCTAATACGTTGTCAAGTAAACCAAGCTCAAAAAAGAACACCGTGCTCCTTGAGTTCTTAAGGTTTGGAGACCCATTGGTTTTTGGACAGCATGTGGTCCACAGGATAAATTGTTTGGAAATGATAACTATCAGTGACCCCTCACCCAATGCTCATTAGGATAACGGTTTCATCCAAAACACGCTGCAGAATGCCCTATCATTCTGACAAGAAGAACCTTTACTGCCTACAACATGTACTTGCTGAATTGGGCTGCTGTTTTTAATTTGTGCCGTGCTGGGTTGCATTGACCTCCAGTTTCACAGTCCAAGATTTCAGCTCTGTTGGATGTAGCTATGCCCCATTTTTTTACTTGGTCCATCTCAACGTGAAACCATCAAACAGAAAAAAATTGGACAGCCCCGTATGAGATTAGTTATTAGAATATGAACTTGTAACATGCTGTCCAGTATCTGTTCAGCCTCATAAAGAATGACTCAAGAGGCACAAGGGATCACAGACAAGCGGTAAGCTGCCATTAACAAGTGCCCAAGTTTTGTGGTCCTCTATATATTAAGATATTTTCAGCCAATTAATGAGTGTTTACCAGAGCACGGAGGAGAAAATCCATGTGGTTAACACTCTATCCCATTCAGGTGGAACAGATGGAGATTCGTTCATATATCCTGCCAGGCCAAGGCACGGCACCATTGCCATGGGGAAAGGAATTTCACAAAATGTGTGATCCACAAACCCTCGCCTCCAGTGTGCTGGATTACGCCCAGCCAACACCGCCCGACTAATACCGGCCAAGAAGTGAAACGCAAAATTTGCAAGGCATCATGGGTGAAAATCATAGGGGATCAAAGGCCCATGTAAAATTGATGAAACCATGTTTTTCATTGTTGTAATGGGGCCCATGCATAATTCTTTATTTGAATTTTGCCCTGCCTTGGTCCACATGGAGAATTCGACCAAAGTGGGTGGAGATCAGGCCATGCCAGTGAGCGGACTAAGTGCAGGTTGAGGTCCAATCAGCGAGAGGAAATATACAACCCCAATCAGCTATAGTGAACACACGAAGCTCCAGAGTGAACACACGAAGCTCCACAGTGCACACACAAAGCCCTACAGTGAACACGCGAGGCCCCATAGTGAACACAGGAAGTGAGCGTGCGCAGGCATTTGTCAACGGAGCGTTGGCAGGATCGTTCCGGCTGTAAGCTGCGTGTGGCTGAGTTAAGCGAACCTGCTCATCCACGTAATCGTCAATGCGCTTCTGACAGTCGTTCCACTGCGTGGCAATGCACACCATGCCCTCCTCGAAGCACCGCATGCGTCCCAGCAGCTCCACCGTCGCTTCATCTTGGGGCTCATCTTGTGATCTGCTCGCACGTACCAAAAACATCGCCCACAGCCCATGATACAAGACATCGTATAAGCCTCTTAGCTGTTTGTCTTGTCTTCAAATGTAAACCCTCCATAAACGCGTCAATGAGGTCAGTTCGTGTGCAGGTGCTGGGTAGATTTTGTGACCCAAGATCTTAGGTGGTCGAGGTTTGAGGCCTTCTTCCAGCAGTGGATTGATCATGGCTCACACATCGTTGGATTTGAGTGTGCCGTACAAGGTATGTTGTGATGATTTCAAATTGCACTGTTGACAATAAATACTTAATTAGCCCATATCCCTTTGCTGTGACAATTTATAAATATTAACTGGGTACACAGATCCATACGAATTCATATCCAAAATGGGATGGAATTAGAAAAACTCCACAGCAGAAGTTGTGTCTGGGCCAAGTTAAAGTCAATTTACTTTGTACGGGGTCCACTGTGCTCTGGGAATTTGGCACATGCCGTGTCACCTACATGACATCTCAAAGCATTAACCGGCTCGATGGATATAAAAGAGACATTTTACCACTCGTCAGAAATTGTCACCCACACAAGGTTAACAATTCACCTGTTGCGAGGGAGATAAGTCACGAGCCAAAGCTTAGCACGGTTGGCTACGTCCGGTGCAAAAGAAGTTCAACACACATACAGCACCGCAGAAAACACTACGGAGTATCACGGTACAATCGCCAGTCGCGAAAATGCATCATCACTAGCAATGTTGCAAACTCAGTGAGGTTCACTCTCTGTTACAACTAATTGCTGCTGTTCTCTGCGTCATGTCCAACATTGATCAAGCCAGACAAAACAACCACGAAAATCTCCTTTTCTTTGGCAACACCGACGATGCTGGGAGGTGTTTAGAGTGCGCGTTAATCTCCCGATGAGAAGCGCTGGACAGACACGTGGGGGAGAGTGCCATGGCAGAGCTTCTCTCGGGCTCAGGGATATTTTTCAGGAGGGTCCTGCCAAGTTTCCACAGGAGGAAGCGATGTTGCTGCTGTGTGTAATATAATTGAGTAATTTGCAGGTAATTTGACAGCATTGGGATGGCCACCACCGGTTACATTTTATGATTTTGTAGCTATGGGAGGAAACCGGAGAACCCAGAGAGAAGCCCATGCAGAACAGAGGGAGAGAAGATGTACAAACTCCAGGCAGAAAGGCACCCGAGTCAGGAATTGAACACAGGCCCTTCTCGCTGTGAGGCACAAAGTTTCCACTGAGCCGCGCTCTTTCACAAGGCTTGGAAATCGCTTTGTGTAATCTGACCGACGATTCTCACCGAAACGGTATTTTTCGGAATTTGTGGTCCCCACGTAATCGGCAACCACGCCACGAGAGCCCCTTCCTATCGCCGGCCACCCCCGTACGGTGCACCCGAGATTACCCAGCAGCCCCTCCGATGTCAGGTCACGGCGCCATGTCCGGAGGACCCCTCCACGTGGCTTACCATTACGCAAGTATGCAGTCAGCGCGATACTGCACCCCTGCTTCCGTGAGTTTTCCTACATCCGTGTGTAACCAAACACCGGTACAAGTCCTTGTGACTTACTTGAGCAGATTGAGCAGGGTCGAGAGGTCCCTTTGGATGAGAGGCGCAAAGTAAACCATCTTGTGGAAGAGGTGCATGTTGTGGAGCTCCCACGTCACCTCAAACTTCTTCAAATGCTCCTTCTCCTGTTAACACAACCGTCATACCGCATTACGAATGAGACCAATACAAAGATTAACCATCAATGGCATCATTTTCAAAATAGATAGAGGTGGCCGTGCAGCTCACGAGATATCAGAAACATTTTGAAAATGATTATTCTTGGGTAAACACAAACTTACAAACGTGAAAATTGCATTTCTACGTGCTCACAAATCAGTTTTGCCATGCGCTACATCAGACCGAGTGAATGGAGCAGCGGAGTTTTACTGCAAACAAGCTGCATGTCCTAGAATTACTGTAAAGTCAAAATAACGTCACGTCAAAGTGCCTCCATCCTCAAAACAAGCGACCGTGAGCCAGTGGCAGAAATTCAACATTGCCAAGCAGGAGCCATTCCATCCACAGGAGGATCACGATTTACAGAAAGGGGCAGTAATTTTATTGACCCTATGGCACAGATGGGTTGAGTTGACTGTGATATGAGCTGGTAACCTTTCAATTGTGAGTTGGGCACTGCTGCAATCATACCCACAAGCAGATATTTTAATCATACACTTTGTTTTATTAAGAATAAAATTCAGTATATTTGGCATTCCTGGCATACTTAAGGTTATCACTAGCTAGCAAATGGCCAATTCATTTCCATGACGGCATCTTTACCGATTAGCTGCGAAGCAGACGGTGCGGATTTTTTTAAAGTTAATACAATGGCAATATTTACCAAATATAGTTTAAAAGTACATTTGCCAACAATGTAGGCAAGTGAATGAGACACATTGAATTTGTGAATACAGTACGGGCATTGACAAGACGTGAGACGCGAGGAAGGTTTAAAGTTAACGTTACTAATTTGTGACGCGCAAAGTTTATGTAGATTCAGTTACCACCGACAGGTGAGAAGGCAGCCTGAAGCCCAAGCCCTGTGGCCCTAAACCGGGATGTTTGCTAAACTCCATTTATGAGTCATTACACGTGTGGGAAGAAACAGGAGTGCCTCGAGAAAACTCACGTGTGCGAGGGGAGCAACGCTATCCCCGTACAGATAGAAACAATGGAAGTGAATCCACCTGGCGTACTGCCATCTCCTGGCGAGCCAGGGCATGTCGACCTCAACGCCCACGGGAAGGGAGTCTCACAACATTCGTGCGATCCACCGACCCTCGCGGCTGCCTCCGCAGCGCTGGATTACGGGCGTGAGCTCGCCACCACCGTGTAGCCGTGCGGTGCAAGCGCTG
Source organism: Lampetra fluviatilis (assembly GCF_964198595.1). NCBI lineage: Eukaryota > Metazoa > Chordata > Hyperoartia > Petromyzontiformes > Petromyzontidae > Lampetra > Lampetra fluviatilis. The sequence goes on along the minus strand of NC_136286.1, from coordinate 15,340,226 downwards.
ACCAGCGTGACGAGGAAGGTGGCGATGGTGCGCGCAGCCTGGCACAGCGCGCCGTACTCGTCCAGCAGCAGCGACAGCAGGTGGCACGCGTGCGCCGCGCTCAGCGGCGCCGACGTCAGCTGCTTCACCAGACGTAGCTTCACCTCCAGCACGTACTCACGCGCCTGCGACTCCAGCCTCTGGTACAGCTGGTAGGGGTCAACCTTGCACAGCCTGAGCAACAACAACAACCTCCATTCACCAATAAGTGGCGGTGACGTCACCACGGCGCTCGTGCCATGAAAAATGCACTTTGACGCCACGTGAAGTCTCGAAAGCCGAAAGCCCGCTGGCAGGAGGTCACAGAACAGACCCAGGTGCGATGGGTTGAATGACCGAGTTGACTGGCAGATCCACCAATTGTGCTCCCACCATGCAGACACTGCGTTTTAGCCGCCCGGAGCTACGCTCGTTGCCGTGAACGTTGCTCACAGCCTGAGCTGACCCACACACACGAGCACGTGTTGCAGGATATTTAGTACAATGAGGCGGGGTGGAGAGGGGAGCAGTGGTCCAGCAGTTAGCGCACGGCCCTATGAACCCAGTGACCCGAGTGTTGCCACCGCGCCGCCCTGCCGCCCACAGTGCGTGGCAGGCCTCACCTGTCCACCATTTCCTTCACGCTCTCCACGTCGGGCGCGGTGCCCTGCTCCTCGGCGAGCGGCGTCCCCGCCCGACAGTAGATGCACCGCACCAGGTGCCGCACTTCTGTCCAGTACTTCTGCAGCAGCTGTGCGTCCCGCCCACTCTCGCCCACTATCTCCCTGCCACACGCACACACACACGTGCGACCATGGCGCACATACCATAGCAACAACCGTCATTCACCGCTAAGTGGCGATGACACGCACTCTCCTTGTGCCAAGATCGGTGAGCTTTGAGGCCATGTGATGTGTTGAAGGCTCACTCACAGGAGGCCATGGGACAGACCCAGATGTTATAGGCTAACTGAGAGAACTGGCCGATGCGCCACCTGTTCTCCCCACTGTGCCACCTTGTTGTGGCTCAGCTGCCCCGGCACTCCACTCATTGTTGTGTTTGTCGCTTCTCTGTCCTCCGCATGCATGTTAACTCCAAAAGGTTCAAATCAGTGAGACCGACTCAAACATCTTGCGGAAACCTTGGGAATAATCAATAAAATAAAAAATGACCAAACTAAATTTTACATGTACGCAAACCTTAAATACAAACCCCTTGCCCAAAGAATGTGCTCCTCACAGCAGTCAACAACTACTGGACATCTGTGAAAGAGAGCTTCATAGCCCATCAGATTCCTCCAGTCTGAAGAAAGATTCTGAACATACTGTCACTGCAATTCTGTTCTGAGGTGCACTGGCGGGCTTGTACACTCCGAGACTTCAGAAAGCCGGTCACTCTCAGAGTGTTGATGCCACGATGCAGTCAAGCGGAGTTGTCCACTGGTAAACGTTTAGAAGACTAGATCTTGCGTCGCCCACGTGGCTTCAGTTCTCACTCTCAAATGATTACGAGTAATTCGTGCACAGAAACACTAAACTATTATCATGCAGGCAAGTCTACTTTTGAAGAAAAGAAGGGAGAGATTACAATATGAACGTGCGTAGCAGCAAGGGGCTAATGTACACCACTCAGTGAAGACCCCAATTGTATTTTAAATGAATAATAATTATAACCTTGGATAGTTGTAATTAGTTTACTGTTTTTTGCTCGTAGAAAGATTGAGTAAAGACAACACTTTTTGAGCTGACCCTTACGTGAGACCTGAACCTATTAGAAGCTGTGCTGCAGTAAATAGGGTTGTTATTTGCAAAAGGTAAACGTCAAAAAACGCAAGAATCCATTGCATGGCCATAAGACACTCACAACTGTGAAAAAACTTAAGGGTCTCAAGGGTAATCCTTGAGACTTGACACGAACGCCTCGGTTGTCGCTGAAGGGCGGCTGTCTCCAAATGCCCTTCCCGAGTCTCCTCCAAAGGCCGATCTTGAGATAAGCCCACTGACTTTTATAAACGAACGCTAAGAATGTGTCGGAAAGCCTCCTCCACCCGAGACAGCCAATTATACGACCTAAGCCAAAAAAACAAGATTTATAATATTGGTTGTGAAAGCCTACGTATAAAGTTAGAATGGTTTCCTTTATTTGCGTGTGTTCTCTAATCCCTCTGTTACTCTGACTCTGAATGTAATTCCAACCTTGAACCCCTCCACGCTTCTTTGAACATTACTCAGTTTTGGCACACTTCCCATTATTTGCACATTTTCCATTTTCTTCGTTCATATCAAAGTGTCCAATCCCCATGCCATAGCAGGCAATATGCATTCATTAACATTAAATATACCCAAGGACAAAAGCATGTTGGATAATATTTCAGAACCCACGCATATTTATGATTTTTGTTCCTTGTTTTAAACAATGAAGCGCTGCTATTAATAGAAGTGCGGGGACAGCTGAAGCACTGTGAAAAACAGGTTTATAGTTCTCAAGAATCTGCGGCGTATCGGCGTGACACCGTGAGGTCACCGCGATGTCACCACCCGAGTAGCAAATACCGCCGCCACCTCCGTGTTTGCCCGCCTAGCGTGGTGGAGAGGCACGGGCACCTTCTGTTTGGGATTCTCAATTGCACTCGAGACTATCGCACGTGCACATACAAAAAACTAAGTTACGATGTCAGTTCATTTAAAATTATCTTGTGCATCAAGGTGATCTATTCATATATTTATTAAAACTAGAAACTTATGTTTTTGTTTGAAATTAACTGTTGATTAATTGTTAGTTCGAGTGTGTGCCTATTCTATGTAGTGCATATGAATGTTGATTAGTGCTTGCAAGTACTTGGTGTAGTACTTACTACCACTTCCCAAGGATTGTGTACACTATCACGCGTACACGTGATTATGCATGCACGATCATGCGTACACGATCATGCGTATACTATCACGCTTACTTGTGTTTGTTCATCAGTGCTTACAAAATGTGTTGACGATATTCTAACTAATGCTGACACTAATGTGCATTCTTACTAGAGTGCTCACTGCAATTCTAAACTAATTCTTAATCACCCTTACTACCATCATCAGCCATGTTCTATCCACGATTGGACAAATGCTTATCCATGTCATTGCCATCTCCCACGGTGCAGTGAGGCCACAATCCGGTTTGCTCCCGCACATCAGCCTATCGCATCGCTCATCTCCGCAGCGTTCATCCTCTGGGGCGCGTTCTCCTACTTTGGCTGCCATTCCGTCACAAGTCTTGTCCATTGGGTTGACTACGCACGGTGCGAAAGAAGTTCAACATACATATATACAAACATCATACCTGTGCTGGCTGACACTTGCACAGATTCCAGGACACCCATACATTGTATTCTATAAGATTAGGATAGAAACACTGTTGATTCAGAAAATGTTAGTTTTCACTGCAAATGGACAATCAGCTGTCACTTGTCCACGATGCACACTGCTCCGTCGCGTTACCTGCGCTCCCTGCACGATTCACAGTTGCAGATGAGGCCTGGGACAGTGGTGAGTTCGGCTGGGGGCTGGACCGGGAGCGCACTTTCAGTTTTACCACCATTCGCCACCGCATCCAGGACAACGGGCGGCTTCTGAACAGCGTCCACCGTCTGAAAAACAGCGGTTGGTTGTCAGCATAAAACATCAACGCTTATTATTGATGTTGCTACCCATGAAAGTGTCAATTCTACATCAGGAGGCTCCGGCGATATTTTTTCAGTCAATGGCGGTGTTGCTACATTTAATACAAATCGATTGATTTGCAGGTTATTGTTTTTTAGCATTGTGATGTTTTGCCAATACCAGTTACATTGTAAGATGTTTTTTGTATAACTAGAGAGCAACAGGAGGACCCAGAGGAAAGCCATGCAAGGCAGGGGGAGAACATCCAGAGACTCCATGGACAAAGTGCCTGAGTAAGGAATCTAACCCGAGGCCTTCTCGCTGTGAGGCACACAGGTGTTATCACCGCACTGCTACCCAATAACTGCTGAGGCGATGAAGACGTGTCATCCATGAATGAATGTTAACGCTGGGAGACCTTCACAATTGCTAGGCCACAATTTGCAACTTTGGCAGTACAGTATTCTTGGGTGGTTGCAATTGGCAGAACTTTCTCGGCATGTAACAAATACCGTCCTCTCCCTCTGCCCACCGAGGACTCAAAAATGTGGGGTCCCACTCAAAACCGTATCTTGTTTTTCTTTACCACCTCATTTCTATAGTTTCTCATTTGCGGTCTCATTTAAAAAACTTCAGATGGCTCCATTATCACAAATGTATTGGACGATCCTGAGACTGTCGAATAATTAAACTAATTAAAGTAGATAGATGAGCATAATTGTCATTGATAGTTTTCATAAATCATAATTGTCACAGGTATGATATAATGCAAGTGTAGTGAGCCAAAAGATACATTTTAATTGATGAACAAATACATGCATTGGTACCAGGCTCATGTGTCTTTGGGGAACTGCCATCTAGTGGCAGTTTCTGAAGTCGCCACGAAAATGCCATTCGTATAAACGGAGTCCGAAATCGCAATTGGAAGAAATGTGGGGACTCTATGGGCAATTCCGAGACTGTCAAACAATTCCCATTCATTCCCATGATTCATTCCCATGGCGATTTCTTCATAACCATTGAAGCGAATGGGATACTTTGGCAGGATTGCCCAAAAGAAAACTTAATTCGATAACAAAATAAATGTGTTTTTTGCAAGCCTAGGTATTGTCTAAAACATTCTCATTCCTTCTAGACCCCTATTACAATCGTATTGAACCGAGTGGTGGTTATCAATGAGAACTGCCCGTGGACGAATCCTGATTCCAACAGGCAAAAACAATGGTGGAATTGTGCAATTCGAACGATTCCAGGAGGAACTGTCCAGCACGGAACGAATATACGTTTCACAGAGCTACGTCCAACTAGGATACTTCCAAGTCCAGCAAAAAGAAAATGTTTGCTTGAATAGGTAGTGGATGGAAAACTGGAAGATGTAAAACACATCAGCATAAAATGCAGAGATGTCTGCAAAACGCGAAATGAAATGTGAGAGATGAGATTTGCCGTGGAAGAAGCGTGGAATCATCCTGTAAGCACGCATCGTTCTTCATCATTCTCCACAAGGACCAGCGGCGCTGCGCAATCCAGCACTCAATGTTTTGTGCAGATCCCATAACATAGTTACACGGTTATAATTTCGTTTTAAATAATTGGTTTTAAAAAGCTCCAGAAACCACGAGGATGTTAATGAGAAACCAATATTAAGTGCGGCACTAATGTTGATTGGGCAGATTCATCGTCGTGCTCCTACTTATCACACAGAAAAAGATCGGTCAACGTGGATATGTTTCAATGGGCTTCAAACAGATCAAGAGTCAACGTGCGGGAGTGAGGCTACTCTAGCAACACTGCGGTGAGACACGGACAGTGGAGCATCGACTGTTCTGTCGGCTCCTGGAGCAGCCGTGTACCGCGGAGGACCTCGCCAGGGCTACAGACCAGACCACATCATCACCACCACGTGCCGGATACCGGACAAACGCATGACTGTGCTGGCAGCACGCAAGGAGGCAACTGCACTCTCGTCACACTTCTATCTCTAGAGCCACCCAACATGGCGAGACCATCAACTGTAGGGAGACGTCCACACTCCGTAACACGTCACAACACCTCAGAGTCATTACAAGAACCCCAGACCTATGAGAAACACTGATTAATGGATTCCCACTAGCCTGCAGTTTACTGCACCTGAATTAAGGAAACTGTGCACCTACTCCTACCAACCCCACCACTGACAGCTGCAGCTGATACAGCTGGTAGAGGTACAGAGACAGCTGACAGGGCTGGTATGCAGTAGGTACACGACAAGCAAAAGAAGAACCACTGGTCGAAACCAATGCCCAGGTATTCAGAAAACAAGTCATCAGTCCATACGCTGTGATTTAGCTACATTCTGCAGGTCGTGCAGCTTTCTTATTGCAGCAACAATAGACATCCCTTGCATTTCTACGAGACATCAAAGTCATCAGTATTTTGGTGAACTCTATAGGTGATTGAATTAAACTACAGTAAACATAAACACTTTCATCTAGCTCGTTATTTTCGACTCTCAGATTTTACATCAACAGGTTACATTTCTCACACCAACACAGCCACCAACACAGCCACCAACACAGCCACCAACACAGCCACCAACACAGCCACCAACACAGCCACCAACACAGCCACCAACACAGCCACCAACACAGCCACCAACACAGCCACCAACACAGCCACCAACACAGCCACCAACACAGCCACCAACACAGCCACCAACACAGCCACCAACACAGCCACCAACACAGCCACCAACACAGCCACCAACACAGCCACCAACACAGCCACCAACACAGCCACCAACACAGCCACCAACACAGCCACCAACACAGCCACCAACACAGCCACCAACACAGCCACCAACACAGCCACCAACACAGCCACCAACACAGCCACCAACACAGCCACCAACACAGCCACCAACACAGCCACCAACACAGCCACCAACACAGCCACCAACACAGCCACCAACACAGCCACCAACACAGCCACCATCGCGCGCCGACCTAGAGGCGGCGGCGGCTCTGCGATCTCCCATTTACATGCTAACCACTCACATTAACATGCTAACCTCTTACATTAACATGCTAACCGCTCACATTAACATGCTAACCTCTCACATTAACATGCTAATCACTCACATTAACATGCTAACCACTCACATCAACATGCTAATCTCTCACATTAACATGCTAATAACTCACATTAACATGCTAATAACTCACATTAACATGCTAATCACTCACATTAACATGCTAACCACTCACATTAACATGCTAATCTCTCACATTAACATGCTAACCACTCACATTAACATGCTAATCACTCACATTAACATGCTAATCACTTACATTAACATGCTCATCTCTCACATTAACATGCTAACCACTCACATTAACATGCTAATCACTCATATTAACATGCTAACCACTCACATTAACATGCTAATCTCCTACATTAACATGCTAACCTCTCACATTAACATGCTAATCTCTCACATTAACATGCTAATCACTCATATTAACATGCTAATCACTCACATCAACATGCTAATCACTTACATTAACATGCTAATCTCTCACATTAACATGCTAATCTATCACATTAACATGCTCATCTCTTACATTAACATGCTAATCTCTTACATTAACATGCTCATCTCTTACATTAACATGCTAATCTCTTACATTAACATGCTAACCACTCACATTAACATGCTAATCTCTCACATTAACATGCTAATCACTCACATTAACATGCTAATCACTCACATTAACATGCTAATCTATCACATTAACATGCTCATCTATCACATTAACATGCTCATCTCTCACATTAACATGCTAATCACTCACATGAACATGCTAATCTCTCACATTAACATGCTAATCACTCACATTAACACGCTAATCACTCACATTAACATGCTAATCACTCACATTAACATGCTAATATCTTACATTAACATGCTAATCTCTCACATTAACATGCTCATCTCTCACATTAACATGCTAACCACTCACATTAACATGCTAATCACTCATATTAACATGCTAACCACTCACATTAACATGCTAATCTCTTACATTAACATGCTAACCTCTCACATTAACATGCTAATCTCTCACATTAACATGCTAATCACTCATATTAACATGCTAACCACTCACATTAACATGCTCATCTCTTACATTAACATGTTAATCTCTCACATTAACATGCTAACCACTCACATTAACATGCTAATCTCTCACATTAACATGCTAATCTCTCACATTAACATGCTAATCACTCATATTAACATGCTAATCACTCACATCAACATGCTAATCACTTACATTAACATGCTAATCTCTCACATTAACATGCTAATCTATCACATTAACATGCTCATCTCTTACATTAACATGCTAATCACTCACATTAACATGCTCATCTCTCACATTAACATGCTAATCTCTCACATTAACATGCTAATCTCTCACATTAACATGCTAATCTCTCACACTAACATGCTAACCACTCACATTAACATGCTAATCTCTCACATTAACATGCTAATCTCTCACATTAACATGCTCATCTCTCACATTAACATGCTAACCACTCACATTAACATGCTAACCACTCACATTAACATGCTAACCACTCACGTTAACATAGCCACCTCAGCACGCTCGCCGTGTAGGCCGCTCACCGATCTTACATTAACATGCAAATATTTACCTGGCAGCCCTTTAATTGGTGGAAACCCACCGCCATTGCCGTCACTGTCCACCACTTACTTTAACATCAGCTGCCCCACCCATGCTGCTGACATTTGGGCTACGCCCATTTTAAACCTTTATAAATAAGTTGCTTATAGGAGCAAACCCCCTTTTCCTGATGACGACCGCTTGTGTTGCGATGGAAACGTCGTAGTTTTTTGTTATTTTCTTTTAACCTATCTACGTGACTTTACCGAAAGACCCAAAGAATATGTCAAGAATATTTGTTTTAATCAACAATTGCTTCTAAATGACACCAGTGTGATTGACCAACGCAGAAAACTGCTATCGTCAGCAATACGTGCGAGTTAAGAGGGGATCCCCTGCCCAGGAGCACGCGAGGTGCCGGGACACCGCAGACGGCGCCGCTTCGCGTGCCTGTGGCCTGCTCAAAATCGCCATGAGCAACGCCGGCTCAAGCCACAGGTCCGGTGGTTGATGTGAAATACTTTGAAAACATTTTAAGTGGGAGTCTTTCTCCGTAAAACTGGCCTTCCACATCCGTTTTCTATTAATTAAAGCAGGCCGCTCCTGTGCGTTGGCGATGGTCGGCCCTGAAACTGACCTGCAGCAGAGGGGTCCCGTCATGGCGGCTCACCCGCTCCCATCCTCCTCCTCTGCGTTGAAGTTCTCACGAATCGGTCAACGTGGACTCACTCTGCTCACGACTGTGCCGCTATACGTAGTGTTAATCTGCGCTGTGTAACAACACTCTAAAGCCCAGTAGCATCTTTAACTTTACGCAACTGTTCTCAATCTACAATGAGGAATCAAAAAAGTCCACGTGATTTCCTGCTCAAGAGGCGTTGTTCATCTCCCGTTTACTGCTCCGAGTCAGCGGTAAAAATTCCGCATTCGTGAGGCCGAGGTCAGCTAATCTATAGCACTTCCACCGTTGACTTCCACGGAAAGTAGAACCTATTTTATTGACCTCAGAGAGTATGATGGACTGAGGTATACAACAGAATAATCCACGAGCCTGACTATGGGAAGCCTGTATCACTTGGAAAAACTAGCCCACCTCAAGCCCACCGCACACCAGTCACTGCAACACAGGCACTTGATTTTAACAGCGACCGTAATTCACGCGTTCATCTTGGGCAAGCTGCTGGTCGATGGACCTGCACATTGACCAATCAAGAGCTATTCTCTACAGACTTAACTGCATGCAGTGCCCTCAAAACATGCGTTGGCAGCAGCCAATAGCAGCACAGTTTGCAGGTACAGGGAGCTTTCAACGCCGGACATCCCCACTTATAAATACTGTACTTCAATCAATGCTTACGGATTTCAAAGCGCAACATTCAAATAAGAATTGGTAACTGAATCGGATGAATAAATAATTGTAAAGAAAAAGAAGAGGCCAATTGCATAAGGTCAACCATAAAGATACTGTATATACTGTATCACCTAAAAACTGATCGGTACTAAAGCATGCAGTTGACATATTCCTATGTATGGGAACCTTCAATAGAAATGTTCCGTTTCATGTGACGAACGCATTCGTTTTGAGGAAGTCCCATGGCATCCCTCGCACTGTCTTCACTGTGCAAGAGGAAACCCCCCCCAGCATCTTGATTTACACAAGAATGTCAACGCTCTCGCAGCGCGCAGGCGGGCTTGGGTGCGGGGTCACGCCCGTTCCGGTTACCATCACGTCACCGTCGGTACCTACGGGCAGCCCAGGGAGAGCACGGCCTAGGCAAGAGAAGACTCGGGTAACACTTGCCTGAGACGTGGGCTGAAAATTTCCTCGGAGATGCTGCTCCTCAAAGTTCCTCCGACAGTCGTGGCACACCCAGAGCGGAGACGGGAAGAGAGTGGTGTTCTCCGGCGTCGCGCCATTCTGCATGGGAGAGGGCGGGCTGCGAGACGCGTTGAGGGCTCCGACAAAACTTGGCTGCGGCGGGTTCGGCGCCCCGGGGCTCGGCGCACCGTTCAGGCCATTCCCTTCAGAGTTTGTCTGCGCGGAGCTCTGTCCATTGGTGCCAGCGGCACACGCCGCGAGGCCGAGCTGCAGTGGGTTGGTGCCTCCACCGGCGCCAGGCGCCAAACCGTTGGTCTCCCCGGCAGAGGCCTGCAGCATGCTCGGAGTTTCGCACCGGCACAGCAGACAGCGCCAACTCCCAGGGAATGAAGGTCGCAGCGGGCTAAAGGAAAAGGGAACCTGAGCATACAGGAGGAAAAAACACGGTTAACATTTCATATACTTTAGTTTCAAATACCATTTAATTGTGTATAGCTCGTTTAAGTGGTGTGATTTTTTAAACAGTGTTCATAAGCCACTTGCCACAACTAATCGCAGATATGGAGCTGCGTCGAAGTTAAATCATGCGAGGGTTTAATTCAAACACAGACTGAAGATGCAATGCTGAATGTGGAAAAAACTATTCCTTGGACATGGCTCCAATTCCTAATTTCGCTTGCGGTTTATAGCTAAATCTAAACATAAAGCAAAGTTGTTCAACTACAATGTTACTGTGCTTAAATTTAACATCACTGAATCCACCATGAGATAGCTGAAGAGCAAAGCCAAGTATAAAACATTTCAGCAGAATTACATAAAAAATTTTACAAGCACAAATATGAAATGTTACACACACCAATGTATTCCCTATGAGTAACTTTTGCACTTACCATTTGACAAACATTACTAAAATCCACAAAAAAATATATAATTGTTCCAAAAAAATGTAATATCGGCATACATTTGATAAAACGGACAGCTATAGGAGCGAATCAAATTATAATTAGGCATTACGTCAGTAGCCAAGTAAGAAGGTGATAATTATGTTCAGCTCAATGGTTCATCTCCCCATTGCACTGGCAACACAGTCGAGTACCTCTTCATTATAAGATGCCACCACACTGCTAATTAACATTAATTGCATTGAGTGTTTTAAAAATTGTATTTATTAATGAGCTCTGAAAATAGATACAAAACGGTTCACACAGAAGATGAGTAAAGCGTGCAAGTGAAAGACGGCTATACTTAAACAATAATCTAGCTTTACAAAGTCACACACATTACCATTCTGCTGTAATAATACGAGTGCAAAGAATAGCACTTTTGTAATGACATCGCTGGATGGCACCATGTTGTGGGTGCGTGCCGGCCCTAGAGGCCACGGTGTGTGTGCCGACCGAAGGGGAAGGCCATGACACTCTGGTTGACCCGGGAGGACACGTGACTGGTTTGAATGACAGGGGGGCCCCCAAGAGGGGGCTAGGAGGGCCACGTGATTCGAACCCAGGTTCTTCCTCACGGTTCTGGAAGGGGGGCGTGGCCAAGGACGGAGCCGGCCACGCCGGAGAGAATTTAAGCCGAGTCCCGAGAGGGATCTTGGTTGTCCGTCTGGGGGAAGAAAGCCTTTGTCTACGATCTCCATTCTGCGAGTCTTCCAGCACTTGGACCCGGGCAGTATGTCGTTGGTCCCGGGTCCGGAGTTAATAGTTACCAGTGTCGTTAGCTAGGGTGGTCACCACCCTTGGCCGTTGTCTTGTTAAAGGGTGAAGTCACCCCCCATTGTGTTGGAACTAAATATATACGCTGCCTCCAAGTCTAAGAGTGCGACTCAGTTGAACCCACTACACTTTAAACACTCCAGCCAAATAGCAAATCTGCATCGGACAGTGGTTTAATGAATGGGGTCAGGAAGTTGATGGGGGGAGCTGTGGTCTTGTATCTCAGTGGGCTGGTCTCGAGGTGTTAGGAGCATCAAGAGCCCCCCCCCCCGCCCCATTGATGAGGGGCGTCTGGAGGCCTGCAGCCAGGGCGTGAGGGCCGGTAAGAGAGGGGGGTGCCAGACCTCACTATGGGGCGTAAATGGCAAACATCTGAATGCCTGACTGCTGCACACAGACCATAACAACGGGGAATACAAAGGTATTGGGGGCAAATAGAGGGAAATGGGAGACCAGAAGTGGACAACACGATGATGCATGGAATAAATACAGACACACAGAGTGATGCAAAGACAGAGGTGATAAGAAAATTAATGAATAGATTGAGATGCAGGGGAAAAAAGCTGACTCATTTATAATGCAGCTATGAACTTGCATTTCATTATGACATCAGACGAATGGATGAGGGCTCAGGCTCTCATTAAGAACCATATCGGATTCATGCTGTTCAACTTCATGCAGCTGCCCATAATTTACAAGCAGACTTGTTTAAATGTTTTAAATTCACATCCTTACATTGGACATTTCCTATCAGGCCTGAAGAAGACAATGCAAACACAGCCAATATTCATCCAGTCACATGTGATACTCAATAATTATACCCCTGCAAAACTGCGCATAACTTTGATGGGTGATGGTCAAATGTATGTTGTGCTTCTTTTGCACCATACATAGCCAATCGTATGCACCAGTTTTTATCCTCCGAAATAACTGATTAATACATTTTTTAAGGAAGAAGGAACCTAAAAACCATTTGTTCATATTCACTTTCATTACCAAACCAACAGCAGTCCACTTCTGTGTGGCAGCTTGAACCTGTTCCTAAAAAAAACCTCCTTCTGAAATTGTGGGTCTTGGCCCAAGGACCGACCGCTGGCATAAGCTGCATAATCTTAACATGCAGAAAGTCTCACCATGCACGGTGCATCAGGACATAGCGATGGTATGCAAATCCCACCCCGTGAATGGTTGAGTTGGGCCATTCTCGTGAATCCTAGCTTGGAAGGGATTCCATTATTAGAAACAAATGCGATTCCTAGCAGGGTTGAGGGTTCAACGGAATCGTGGATTCGTGGGAGGCGGCTTGGAGGATCCTAGATTGACAATCAGGCAAAAATAGAGGGCCTGTTCGGCCTGCTAAAATCGTCATTGAAGCACTTTTCCACGGGAATTCTGGTCTCTACCGGCAGCCTAATATCGGGGGACGACCAATGGACTTGCGACTGGGAATATGGGAAGTATTAACGGGAACATGGGGACTACCCCTGGGACAACCAAGACGACCCTTGAGACCTCCCAGAAAACAGATTTTTTAATAAGACCACCATTACAACCACTTGGACTTACGGGACTACCAATCAGACTTGCAGAACCACTGGTACGACTGGGTTACTACCAAGACCACCAGGAAAACCGTTAAGACCTCCCCGACAACTATTTGGACAACCAAATAATTGGCTGCTCACTCGCATATGTAATTTATTTACAGAGACGCTCGCTTATGCATGTAGGTGTGCACACAGACGCTTCACTCATGTTCACCGATGAAGATTGAAACAGAATCACCGATAATCGTTCAGTCTTAGAGAAAAGAGAGGTGAGAGAACTCAATCAAGTGTGGATTAGCGTTGAGGCCGTAGGTAAGCGTTGTGGCTGTGAGTTGTTGTTGAGGCTGCCTGGATGCATTGCTGTGCATCTGTGCACAGCAATAAGTGTGTAACCCAGCCAGCGGAAGGGTGGCGTCACACATGTCCACATGGGACGATCCTTGTGCACTCTTTTGGGTAAAATTCTGTTTTATCAAAAAAGCTCAGCCAATTATTATTCTTGAAATCCTTCAAGTTCCAATGCGGCAAAAGCAAAACATGTGGTGAAAATGTACTTCGAACAAGAGGAATCATAGCCTAATAGAATCACATAGCAGCACTTTGGGAAAGTTGGTCAACAGGTAATTTATGTCCAGTTATCCCCCAAACTTAACATTTAACTCTGAAGTCTATGAGCACAGTGGGGCTAATCTCATGGGAACCAGGTATCAACATTACGCTGTCATGATTATATTCAGGTGTTTTGGTGGCTAAGGAGGATGGCACCTCCTCAGTGCTCCTGGGTTTTAACCAAGCCAACAAAATGTACAAAACCACCATGAAGCCCAAGTACAACAAAAGGACCCGACCCTCACGCTGCTCCAGAGAAACAAGTTGAAAGCAGACGAGGAAAATCAGTCAATCAAGTGAGGATTGCATTTAATGCTGATTAAACAGAACTAAATATTACTTTACAGGGATATTCTATGGACTAAGCTTCACACTGTGATGAACCCAAGGCAATGATCAAAACAATCATTCAGAAGCTAAAACGACCACTTTGTTGAAAATAATCTGTAGAGGTCCATAGATTTTCTACAGCACTGATCCAATGGGCAATCGAACTGTTCTAACTGTTACTTGTTCTGCTAAAAAAGTTCCCTATGATTAAGCTACTTCAGCAAATTAAAAGTGCCCCTTATTAAGCGGTAATATAGGTTATCGTAGACTTGACTGCGTGCGTATTCCCCCCCCAGGTAGATCTCAAGCAAGGGAGTAGATCCATACAAAACGAATATGGCCTTTGGAGGCGACTGAAAAAAGGAAAAAGAAAAATTGTTAAAATAGAAACACACAGGCGAAGTAGCTACAACAAAAGTAAATTTCACCTTGACAAGCCAGTGCTAAAGACGTGATTACAAGTTAACGCACTTGACCACTGGCAACAGAGTAGTAATATCCACCAACTGTTCTCACTGCAGGATACGACTCAAGCTGAATTTAACCTGCACAACCCTCCTGGATGTAACTTTCTTGAAATCCAATTTACAACATTGCTCCTCCAGCGTGCGTTTTGCAACACATCGGCACATTTCTAAGCCATTTTATCCCATCGCAAGCCAGTCTTTTGACTATGAATGAAACACAGGTGCCGCTAGGCCGGAGAACAAACTCCACGCCTCCCCTCTTGCCTAGAAACCCAGCCCAAAGGCACTGACCTGAATTAGGCAGAGGGATCGAGGCACGCAAGACATACAGTATACAAATAAAACATCACAAGTCTATAGAAAATAAATCTGAGCTCATGCTTTTTTGTTGTTTTAATCTTAAACAAGATCAAAACAGTTTTACTCTTAAGTATCTGTGCACTCTCTTCACATGGCTGCAACAGCAATTTTATAGAAAATGAGCAACGGTTAACTTCACCTTGTATCTCGAACTATCAACAATCAATCTTGATTTGAAGCTTTCGTGACTGCAGGAATCCACTCTTTGGTTCTTTCGGTATTTTTATTCTACCAACGTGACTTTACCGAAATAACCATAGAGTATCAACAATTATATCAGGAGCTGTAATGAAACACTCAGTGTAATTCAATGTTTAGATAAACTGCTGAAAGTTCCAATAACAATATTGAATACTAGAAACTGAATGTTCAATTGATTAATACATTTAGTGTCACATGTTTTCATATACCTATGTATTGTTTCCCCCATAATGAAAAATGTGTTTCCCCTTTGTCAAGCTGGAGATGCAGCTCTGGGCCAGTGGGACTGGTTCCTCTGGAACGGGGGCTGCACTACCCTGGCAACGCCGCGTCTGTCACTGCACTACCCTGGCAACACCGCGTCTGTCACTGCACTACCCTGGTACAGCCGCGTCTGTCACTGCACTACCCTGGCAACACCGCATCTGTCACTGCACTACCCTGGTACCGCTGCGTCTGTCACTGCACTACCCTAGCAACGCCGCCTCTGTCACTGCACTACCCTAGCAACGCCGTGTCTGTCACTGCACTACCCTGGCAACGCCGCGTCTGTCACTGCACTACCCTAGCAACGCCGCCTCTGTCACTGCACTACCCTGGCAACGTCGCGTCTGTCACTGCACTACCCTGGCAATGCCACGTCTGTCACTGCACTACCCTGGTACCGCCGCGTCTGTCACTGCACTACCCTAGCAACGCTGCCTCTGTCACTGCACTACCCTGGTAACGCCGCGTCTGTCACTGCACCGGGTCTGTCACTGCACGGGTGCCCAGCGCTACCCGGCAATAACTGGTTCCCTGAGTGGGAGAGAAAGGCCGTCTCCTGGCTTTGGCAGACACGCCTGATCCACAGTACTAATAAAACATCATAATTTAATACATTTGGTATAGACACTTTCATTCTTGTAGAGCATGGCTATATCACAAAGCAAGGTAAAGAGTTTTCACAGACAGTCTGCAGTAGTTTTGAAGGGGCAATGGTGCTTTGTGTATTCCGAATTGAGTAATGACTGGATAATCTTTCAAATTTGGCAAATTTTGACCATGATGTAACGATGCAGAACTTCTTTCGTACTGTACGTAGCCAACCGTGCTAATCGGAAGAGCGCAATGCTGGAACATGACCTACTCTTCTGAATAACTTCAAGGGATCTTTAACATCCACTGTGAAGTAGACAGCGTGGAGTATTTTACGGTGACAACACCCGCAGTAATAGCCAGGGTGGCCTACTGGATTCGAAGTGAAAACTTCTCCAACAAGCGGCTGTAGCACCACTGCTGGGCCACGTCACCATCCCCAGAAACGTGGAGGTCGAGTGGGTGGATTACAGTTCTCCAATGCAGTTCCACATCGCCAGCTCTGGATGGGGGCCCCGAGTCACACGGCCGTGGACACGGAGATGCCTGCAGGGGGCCCAGTGCAGATCTCTGTTGCATTTGTGCTTACAGTATTTCTACTCAGTTTCTAATGACACAAAAATATAGTGGAGCTCTTCGCAAAAGGGGCGATGGTGGAGGGGGGGTGAGGAATCGCTTGATAACACAACAGTCTGCCTTGCCAGTAGATAGACAAGTGACACCGCGGTTCCTTGAAGACCACGAGCCACAGGCTTCCGCAGTCTCTTGCAGCCCAGTTGTGCGACACTGGTGGGACGTCACACACGGAAGCGCAACCTTGCCGTCTGCTCCTGGGATTTTATTTTTCCCTCACAGTCTCCTTCACGGACATTTCACCTCGTCTCTCTTGCAAGTGCAAAGTACAAGGCACTGTTGTGCAGAATGGTGGCAAGATCGTCTCATCTCGCTTGGGAACGAGCAGGAAAGCCCACTGGTCGATTAATAATTAAAATTGAAACAGATGACGTAACCCACTGTTCTTGAAATGATTGCTAAAGTTAGGCTGGGCTCTATGGGCTTTCACCAGGTAGTGTCAGCCTAATATAGAGTCGTCTGCTTAACAGGATGGAGCTATGAGCTAACTACAGTTAGTCGGGCTAGGTCCTGGGTGGACTGTGCTATCAGTCCCTTCAATCATCCACCTCCCACACGTTTGACATCACCGCCCACTAAGGAAACCGACTTCTGCTTGTATAAGCAATCGTTACTGGGATTGACAGAACATCTCAAGAGAGGGTCACAGAACTTGGGCAATCGGGAGTGATTATGACCGCCATCCCGTGCGACTACCTGCGCCTCTAAATAATTTGCTCTCAACGAGAGTGAACAAAATCTGGGCTCGTTGCAAATGTGTATGTGTGTTTATGCGATAGGCTGCTGGCACCATGCGGCCTTCTAGTGTCACTGCTCGCACGTGATTGGACGAGACTGGACACGAGTGGAACATGGAAGCGCATGATGGGGAACCCCCATGAGCAGGGGAGACGGTCAATCTTTACAATTGGCAATGCTACCGCTTTCGTTCCAACAATTTGACTACGAAGAGGACAGACACCCTTGAAAAAGCGGCAGCTACAATGTGCGCCACAGACAAATGCAATCACCGGAAGTAGTCAATTTCACACCCCACATGAACGTGTCCTTGGCTTGGGAGCAGGACCTTTATAATAACAAAAAAAGTGCACAGGACTCCATAATTAACCAGTAAAACTCCCGTCAGTAAAGAGGGGGATAATGGCCGATGTCGATCAGGTACAGCAACAGATAACGCAGGTTCATTTTTTACAATCCGTGCGAGTCCCTGTGTGTTTGTGCCACGACATGTGCGATGCCGAACGCATCACATCCAGAAGCAGCTGCCACATCAACGTTCCTTGTTTTCTTGCCATCAGTGACTAACGCACCGGGAAACCTCAGGGGTCTGCAGACAACACTAATAATAATTGGGGAGCCACTGTGCTCTGTGGGCGACAGGAATCACAGATACAATAGCGGTGAATAAGCAGCGCTCTCCCGCACAGATAAGAAATGGCAACCGGTCTAGGAAATGTTTTCACTCTTATGCACCCAAAACTAGCAATCTGGTTATGAGACCTACTTCAAGAGCAATCCTTACCACACCATCTATACCAAGTCTACATGTTGGGACCCTTTGTATTCAAGAGTTGTGAACAATATTTTCCACACCTTAGAAAGGTATCCTGAATTGAATGCGTGAGGATGTTGTTTTTAATAAGTGAAATTTGTATCCAGACCAATACTTCAGTTTGCAAAGCGTATGCAGAACATTTCAAAAGACATGCACGATGCAACTAAGGGTTTGACCGAACATACTACCACTACCTTGAGAGGTCTTGATGTCCCAAGCCACCTTGCACACTTTAATGATGCACTCATACTTCCATCCCATACCGTTCACGCTTTCAAGATGAATAGTTCTTAGAAAACTCAAAAGAAGTCATTCAACAATTTATCGCGTCGCATTTTCACAAAGTGAGAATAAATGATGAGCGCGTGAGGTGAATGCGACTGTAATAAAACGATGTACTTTTATGAAAAAGTTCACAAATTGGGAAGTGTTACTTTGTGAACATATGAAACAAATATTTTGAGACTGGAAAAACCTAGTGTTCATTTAACACCTAAAAACATGACATTTTTTAAGAATGAGGGTCTTTTAAGTGGCATGTCAAAGATCAATATCCAACCTCTGAAGGTTATTTTTAAATGTCACTCCCCGAGAACACGAAAAATGTGAGGGAGTTGCTTGTCAATATTCAAACTGTCAAGTTCAATGAAGTCTGAGATGTGCATTTATTCTGAGTTTTGCATAGCCATACACCAATGCACATCACTAGCTTGGGCAAAGGCAGGAGTTTGTGACTGTAAATCATTGTGATCATTTCAAATGCTTTTCGATTTGTGAAACGCAGACTCACAGATGTGACCCAGAAAAGCAAATATTACTCAATGCAGAGAAAACACAAGGATGCTTCTCCCGCAAAGAATTTAATTGGGGAAGAAGCAATTAACTCTGATGCTTATCATACAGTAATTGACATAAAAATAGACTAACATGCCAAAAGTGATTAGCACACAACATCAATACAACACCAGTGATCTGCATTATGTAATGGGGCTATCTGTATGAAAACAATCAGGCCTAAGGCCAGAGGAGGAATGGTACTGTATAGCGTTGTAGAATTCTGACGTTTTAGAATAAAATATGGTAATCGACATTTGAGTAAAACGAACCCCAAAAGTTCGCCAGTCCATGGAGCATGAACTGGCAGGCAGCTCACTCACTCCTCTCCATCCACAGCTCACGCACACATCTCCTCCTCCTCCAATGGCTCACTCCCTCAGCTGCCGCTGCCGATGGATCACTCGTACAATAGCCAACCACACCGATCATTAATGACGAGTCTATTCTATCCATGCATATTGCAGCAATACGTTCAGGCACCTACCAATGTCGAGGCCTGCGAGCCACGAGAGGGCTTCAGGAGAGAGTTTGTCATTTTGCTACACATAGTTTGGGTTGATGACTATTGACCCAGTATTTCACGACTGTGTCAGAAAGCCCATTCAAATCACCCAAGCTGCAACTCATGCATGTAAAGTACTCATGTAACCTATAATTATGGATGTTAACAACTCAGCAAGTGAACTTTGAGCCAAAATAAACTATGTGCGCTAAAACCTAGAATTCATTGTCCAAATCAGAGCTACACCGGCCCATAACCATGCGAGCAGGCCCAGACGACCAGCAGTGAGCACAGCCTTCAAGAGGGCATCCACAGAACGCAGCCTCTTGACAATAATATTCCTCACAAGCAGCATCTTTCATAATATACAGGCAAAGACATTTATTTCTACTCAGTTCTTGCTCAAATATATATCTTTACATTTTTCATAATATAGCTGTGAGCTACTTTCTAACTAGCTGCTCCACCTTGAGACACATGCTTCACCCGGGTGTAGTGCAGCAGAAACCAGGCCTGAGTTGTAGGCAGCCTGGCCCATCCCTGTGGATCTGCCCCTGAGAGGTCACGCGAAACACTGGCCGAGTTGGGCTCAGGCCACTTCTCTTTCATACAACAGCGACTGCAGCACCTCGTTCACTAAACATATCACTTCGGATATTCGTAACATTGCGAGCATACATTTTTATATTTAATTTGGCAGACCTTAGAAAACACATACGACCGTTTCCGATTTCATTACCTAACCTCCGATTAATTCCTTATCATGTCGCAAAGCTGTGCCCTCCCTGGGTCAATTGCTGTGCTGCAAATAGGAAAAAGAAAATCCGTCAGCTCTGTATCGCCAATGAGAACCCGACGCTCAGCTGGTGTCCGCTCCATGGAGATGACAAGGAAGCGGGCCTCAGCTGGAGGCAACAGGGGGAGCCGCACAGCCCATCGTGATCCGAAGCTGAATTTAAAAACGACGAGCGGCAACCAGGCTTGGCGACCAAGAAACAGCTTATTCACGTTCGAGGATCAACAGCGTGGCCCGGATCTGCGTCAGCTAGATCTAACAATTTGCTTCGCCTTGCGATTCAATTAAAAGGGCATGATTCATGGTCGGGATTCAACTCGGATGAATCCTTTTTAAACAATGGTGAAAGTAGTGACGTCTAGCGACATTGTTTAGCATAAGGATCAATATTAATCGCTGCATCTATGTACAGTTAGATCCCTATTCATGAGCCATGAGCCTCTAGGGGATCAGCCCTTGCTGTTCCATCACCTCGGGCACCTCCCCCTGCCCCCACCTCCTGGCGGTGATGGAGGTCAGGGAGGGAATCTTTAAAGAAGTCTGCCTTAAACGAACGTTAATGTAGGCTTAGGTCAGGTCAGGCCCTTTAAGGATACATTCTCTTTAGCTGTACAGTTATAAACTGTGTGCTTTTGGTAAATGTAACTTGTTATCAACAAACAAAAGGAAAAACATGGTTGTGGCACGGTCAATGTGTGAAAAAACACCAGGGGGTGTGTTTACGAGTGTCCGCTGCATACTCTCAAACGTTAACGCAGCTGGTAAGTCGAATTAAGCGAGGGACACCACTCACTGCACCGACCGGTTTCAAAACAAACCCCATGATTGCACGACTGGCTCAGAGGTCGGCCAGAATAACAGCGTGCGGCTCGCTTGTGAAAGCGAGGTCCAAACCACTTCCTGAGTCTACCTGGTGCCGTCAGGAGGGCTGGTGGGGCTGCTGTGAGAATGGGGCCACAGCTGATGATTCCCAGCGGTTGTGGAAAACTTACGTGAATGAGCCGAGCTACACTGGACTTGGCAGATCCAGAACCACAACGTGGGTGCAATGACGTCCGATTAATTATTAGACTGAATTTAAAGAAAAAATACCAATATTTAAAGATGACATTTTTGTTGGGATGCTGTAAATATAGAATTGTTATTCTAGTCTAATATTTGCTTGTGGTGAATTTATGGAAAATATATATTTGGTCCAGCTGTTGTGTGCTTTATGCATCCGACGACACCACTGCATATTCGCTGCAGCACACAGTTCACGGACTGTCCAGTCTTCACACCGGAGTCACAATGTAATATGACTGTACCTCTGCTCGACTTCTTAAATTACTTGGCAAAACCATCTCTCAAATACAACTTTGCAACAGCCGTACACAGCATGTCTTGACAAAGCATTCCAACTGCAGTGTCAATACCCTCAGCTATCGGTGTCATGTCTTTGCCTGTGTGGTTGTTTTCTCACGTGGCATGATTACAATCATATTCAGCCTCTGCAGTGCCAAAACACCTTGAATATGGCATTTCACAATCTCATTAGAGTAGTGACACCACACGGCATTAAAGCAACTACACAGCACTCCAGCTGTGACACCACACAGCCCGTGAGCTGTGACGACACACAACACTGGAGCAGTGACACCACACAGCACTCCAGCTGTGACACACAGCACTACAGCAGTGACGACCACAGCTCTACAGCAGTGACGACACACAGCACTACAGCAGTGACGACACACAGCACTACAGCAGTGACGACACACAGCACTACAGCAGTGACGACACACAGCACTACAGCAGTGACGACACACAGCACTACAGCAGTGACGACACACAGCACTACAGCAGTGACGACACAGCACTACAGCAGTGACACCACACAGCACTACAGCAGTGACGACACACAGCACTACAGCAGTGACGACACACAGCACTACAGCAGTGACGACACACAGCACTACAGCAGTGACGACACACAGCACTACAGCAGTGACACCACACAGCACTACAGCAGTGACGACACACAGCACTACAGCAGTGACGACACAGCACTACAGCAGTGACGACACACAGCACTACAGCAGTGACGACACACAGCACTACAGCAGTGACACACAGCACTGGAGCAGTGACGACACAGCACTACAGCAGTGACGACACACAGCACTACAGCAGTGACACACAGCACTGGAGCTGTGACGTCATACAGCACTACAGCTGTGACACACAGCACTGGAGCAGTGACGACACACAGCACTGTGGCAGTGACGACACAGCACTCCAGCGAGTCCAGCTGTGACACCACACAGCACTCCAGCTGTGACACCACACAGCCTGTGAGCTGTGACACACAGCACTGGAGCAGTGACGATACACAGCACTGGAGCTGTGACACCACACAGCCCGTGAGCTGTGACACACAGCACTGGAGCAGTGACGACACACAGCACTGTGGCAGTGACGACACACAGCACTGTGGCAGTGACGACGCACAGCACTGTGGCAGTGACGAGACACAGCACTGTGGCAGTGACGACACACAGCACTGGAGCTGTGACACCACACAGCCCGTGAGCTGTGACACACAGCACTGGAGCAGTGACGACACACAGCACTGGAGCAGTGACGACACACAGCACTGGAGCTGTGACACCACACAGCCAGTGAGCTGTGACACACAGCACTGGAGCAGTGACGACACACAGCACTGTGGCAGTGACGACACACAGCACTGTGGCAGTGACGAGACACAGCACTGTGGCAGTGACGACACACAGCACTGTGGCAGTGACGAGACACAGCACTGTGGCAGTGACGAGACACAGCACTGTGGCAGTGACGAGACACAGCACTGTGGCAGTGACGACACACAGCACTGTGGTAGTGACGAGACACAGCACTGTGGCAGTGACGATGCACAGCACTGTGGCAGTGACGACACACAGCACTGTGGCAGTGACGAGACACAGCACTGTGGCAGTGACGACACACAGCACTGTGGCAGTGACGACACACAGCACTGTGGCAGTGACGAGACACAGCACTGTGGCAGTGACGACACACAGCACTGTGGCAGTGACGACGCACAGCACTGTGGCAGTGACGACACACAGCACTGTGGCAGTGACGACACAGCACTGGAGCTGTGACGACACAGCACTGGAGCAGTGACGACACACAGCACTACAGCAGTGACGACATAGCACTACAGCAGTGACGACACAGAGCACTACAGCAGTGACGACACACAGCACTACAGCAGTGACGACACACAGCACTCCAGCGAGTCCAGCTGTGACACCACACAGCACTCCAGCTGTGATACCACACAGCCTGTGAGCTGTGACACACAGCACTGGAGCAGTGACGACACACAGCACTGGAGCAGTGACGACACACAGCACTGGGGCAGTGACGACACACAGCACTGGAGCTGTGACACCACACAGCCCGTGAGCTGTGACACACAGCACTGTGGCAGTGACGACACAGCACTGGAGCAGTGACGACACACAGCACTGTGGCTGTGACAGGCCTCTCCGTAGCCCTCCTCATGAGACCACACCGGCACTGGCCCCTGTGCCCCCGATCAGCAGGGCCGCGCTGCCTCACCCCCCACTCCGCCACCATCGCCCATTCCCACCCCCTCCCCACCTGGGCGAGGCCCCATGGCCGCCGCAGGAAACGGCTCCGGGCTCACTGCAGCCCCGACAAGGACAGACGGCAGCCCCGGCCTGCTGGGTGGGGGGCGGGAAGCTGAAGGAGGCGGAGTGACCGGGGGTACAGGGGGGGACGTGGGGATGCACCCCCTGCGGCCGAGAACGGTGGGGGCAGGGGATTGTGTGGGGGGCTGTGTGGGGGGCTGTGTGGGGGGCCGTGTGGGGGGCCGTGTGGGGGGCCGTGTGGGGGGCCGTGTGGGGGGCCGTGTGGGTCCTCGTGTCCCAGGTCTCCTGCATTCCCACAACCCATGACGGGATGTTGATGCCTCACCTCACATTACACTCATCATCTTACTTTTGCTAAACCTACCCCCCTCATCAGACCCCCACATCACGTCAGTTCTCCCACCTCCTCCGACATCCTTCGCATCTCTCCCCATCAACTCTCCCACTCACCTCCTCTCCCCTGACCCCACGGCTCACCTCCATCAACCCATACATCAGCCATCAACTCATCCCTCACACCATCTTTCGCTTCACACCTCATCCCACCACTTTACCCAACCACATATATTGTACATACATTACTCGCTCACCTCACCTCTCGTTTAACATCACCCTCTCACTTCAAATGCTCCCATTCACCCCTGACTCCACCTCACCCCATCAACTCGCCTCTCAATCCTTCAAACTCAAGTCCTTCCTCGCGCTAACCTCCTCCAGCTCTAAACCTCATCGTTACCACTCACCTACTACCTCGCCGTGCCCCCCCCCCTCCCGATTCTTTCGCCGCCCATCTCAACCATTACTTTTCCCAAGCCCCCCCCCTCACCTACCACTATCACCCCCCTCACCTCTCCTCTTAGCCTCACAATTCAAGCCTTTCACCAAATCCTCACCCCACCTCACCCTCACTACTCACCTTTCACAATCACCGCCTCACCTCCTCCCAACTCAGTCCCACCCCGTCCCCTCACCCCCATCGTCTCCCTCAACGCTTCCACCTCATCATCGCCCACCTCCAGCCTCAACTCGCCCCTCTCCCTCACCCCCCCCCTCACCTCACCCCCCCACTCTCCCTCACCTCACCCCCCCCTCTCCCTCACCCCCCCTCTCCCTCACCCCCCACCTCATCCCCCCCTCCCTCACCTCACCCCCCCCCTCTCCCTCACCTCCCCCCCCTCTTCTTCACCTCACCCCCCCTCTCCCTCACCTCCCCCTCTCCTTCACCTCACCCCCCCTATCCCTCACATCACCCCCCCCTATCCCATACCTCACCACCCCCCCCTCACCTCACCCCCCCTCTCCCTCACCTCACCCCTCCCTCACCTCACCCCCCCTCCCTCACCTCACCCCCCCCTCCCTCACCCCCCCCTCCCTCACCCCCCCCTCCCTCACCTCACCCCCCCCTCCCTCACCTCACCCCCCCTCCCTCACCTCACCCCCCCTCCCTCACCTCACCCCCCCTCCCTCACCCCCCCTCTCTCCCTCACCTCACCCCCCCTCTCTCCCTCACCTCACCCCCCCTCTCTCCCTCACCTCACCCCCCCCCCTCTCTCCCTCACCCCCCCTCTCTCCCTCACCTCACCCCCCCCTCTCCCTCACCTCACCCCCCCCCCCTCCCTCACCCCCTCCCTCACCTCACCCCCCCCCTCTCCCTCATCCCCCCCCCCCTCCCTCATACCTAGGCCCTCACCTGCCCCCCCCTCTCCCACACTTGCCCCCCCCCTCTCCCACACTTGCCCCCCCCCTCTCCCACACTTGCCCCCCCCCTCTCCCACACTTGCCCCCCCCTCCCACACTTTCCCCCCCCCCTCTCCCACACTTGCCCCCCCCCCTCTCCCACACTTGCCCCCCCCCTCTCCAACACTTGCCCCCCCCTCTCCCACACTTGCCCCCCCTCTCCCACACTTGCCCCCCCCCTCTCCCACACTTGCCGCCCCCCCTCTCCCACACTTGCCCCCCCTCTCCCACACTTGCCCCCCCTCTTCCACACTTGCCCCCCCCCCTCCCACACTTGCCCCCCCCTCTCCCACACTTGCCCCCCCCCTCTTCCACACCTCACCCCCCCCCTCTCCCACACTTGCCCCCCCCCTCTCCCACACTTGCCCCCCCCCCTCTCCCACACCTGCCCCCCCCTCTCCCACACTTGCCCCCCCTCTCCCACACTTGCCCCCCCCCTCTCCCACACCTCACCCCCCCCATCCTCTCCCACACCTCACCCCCCCATCACCTCACCCCCCCCCATCACCTCACCCCCCCCCATCACCTCACCCCCCCCCCCCATCACCTCACCCCCCCCCTCTCCCTCACCTCACCCCCCCTCTCCCTCACCCCCCCCCCTCTCCCTCACCCCCCCCCTCTCCCTCACCCCCCCCCTCTCCCTCACCTCACCCCCCCCTCTCCCTCACCTCACCCCCCCCCTCTCCCTCACCTCACCCCCCCCTCTCCCTCACCTCACCCCCCCCCCCTCACCTCACCCCCCCCCCTCACCTCACCCCCCCCCCTCACCTCACCCCCCCCCTCACCCCCCCCCTCTCCCTCACCTCACCCCCCCCCCTCTCCCTCACCTCACCCCCCCCCTCTCCCTCACCTCACCCCCCCCCTCTCCCTCACCTCACCCCCCCCCCTCTCCCTCACCTCACCCCCCCCTCTCCCTCACCTCACCCCCCCCCTCTCCCTCACCTCACCCCCCCCCTCTCCCTCACCTCACCCCCCCCCTCTCCCTCACCTCACCCCCCCCCTCTCCCTCACCTAACCACCCCCTCTCCCTCACCTCACCCCCCCCTCTCCCTCACCTCACCCCCCCCCTCTCCCTCACCTCACCCCCCCCTCTCCCTCACCTCACCCCCCCCCCCTCTCCCTCACCTCACCCCCCCCCCCTCTCCCTCACCTCACCCCCCCCTCTCCCTCACCTCACCCCCCCCCTCCCTCACCCCCCCCCTCTCCCTCACCTCACCCCCCCCCTCTCCCTCACCTCACCCCCCCCCCTCTCCCTCACCTCACCCCCCCCCTCTCCCACACCTCACCCCCCCCCTCTCCCACACCTCACCCCCCCCCTCTCCCACACCTCACCCCCCCCTCTCCCACACCCCCCCCCTCTCCCACACCTCACCCCCCCCCCTCTCCCACACCTCACCCCCCCTCTCCCACACCTCACCCCCCTCTCCCACACCCCCCCCCCCTCTCCCACACCTCACCCCCCCCTCTCCCACACCTCACCCCCCCCCCACACCTCACCCCCCCCCACACCTCACCCCCCCCCACACCTCACCCCCCCCCTCTCCACACCTCACCCCCCCCCTCTCCCACACCTCACCCCCCCCCTCTCCCACACCTCACCCCCCCCCTCTCCCACACCTCACCCCCCCCCTCTCTCACACCTCACCCCCCCCCTCTCCCACACTCACCCTCTCCCCCCTCCCCATCACTCCTCCCGTCACCGCCTCCTCACCCTCCACCCAGCCATCTCTCCATCCCTCTCCCCCCCACCCCCCGCTCGCCCCTCACCTCGCCGCTCGCGCTGCTGCTGCTGCTGCCTCCTCCGCTCGTCGCGGGCGACATTTTCTGTTGACGGCTCAGCGCCTTGGAGCCGCCGCTGGTGCCGCCGCCGCCGCCGCTGGTGCCGCCGCCCCTCCTGTTCTTCCTCCGCTTGGTGCGCTTCGTGTCGGCGGGACTCATGGCGCGCGCGTGCTCCGAGAGAGAGCGGGAGACGGGAGAGAGGGGAGCGCGACAACGACGACGACGACGACGAGAGTGAGGTGGAGGAGGAGAGGGACCCGCACGCACCGCTCGCTCCCCTTGCTTCCCTCGCTCTCGTCCAATATGGCGGGGGCTCGCGCCTCCCTCCCAGGGTGCACCGCGCCGCGGGCGAGTCCACTGCGCGGGGCCGAGAGGGGGGGGCTCAGCGCCGCGCCCCACGGACTCTGCCAACTCGCCCTGGAGGCGGGGGTGGCAATGCTGCGATGGGCGACTCAGCGCCGTTCTCTCGTCTTGCAGCGCCCCCAGTGGACGGCGAGCCCCAGTGCGAGGAGAACGGCCGCCCCAACAACCGGGCATTGCGTGCGGTTCTTTGGGATTCACTTTCCACTTTTATCTTTCTTCTGATTTCTATGTGATGTGTGTGTAGTGTCAGCGATTCGGAGACGAGGTTTGTAGGAGGCACCTTCTTTTATTTATCAACTTTCACGGTCTCGTCCACACGCTCTCCACAGTTGCTTAGCCTAGCCTGTACACAACACTAACCATCAAACACTGACGGCGCCAACTGAGATAGCAAACATCTTCTAGCAGCGCAAAATCTAGCGAAGACGGCAGTGACGACGGCGACAAGACGACAGCAACGATGACACGAGTCCACTCCCAGAACCAGCAGCCTCGAAATCCCGCTCTCAGCTCCTTTTATCCTAGCAGCTTGGCCTGGCTCTGCCCTGACAGCGCCTCTCTTCTCGAACCTACGAGCAGGTTCCAGGGGCCTCCAGACGGGGTCCTCCGTGACCCTTGCCCCAGTTCCTCCGCTCTGCCAACACACCGTGCACGCCCTCACCGGCGTGTGTGCTGTCTGTCCACCACAGTTGCCGCTGCCGTCCACCAGCCGGCGCTATTACACTACATATGTAGTCGCTTCACTGTTGAGTTTACATTCCTGCTTGTGTCATTTTGATAACCCAAGTCACTCTTGCAAGTGAGACTATCCTGGTTTTCCTGAGTTCTCAGTGAAACAAAAGACACTTTAAACACTAACTCTTAGCCATGGGTCATTTTTTTAACTCACGTGTCGATAGCGGTGAAGAGACTCGTAAGAAGTCACTTCAAAAAAGGCTAAAGTATTATTTTAACTACCGTGGAATTTAAGTTACTCAATAGTAACTTTCATCGTGTAAGGTATTACGTAAACAAATATTCCAAACTCTGTCACCAACACAGTGCAACCATACACAAAAATCATTGAGCAACAAATGTAACATCAATAAAACAACCTATTATACTTCATAACAATGTTTCATTTTATATCGCATCGACGTTCATGCAAATTATATCTTACAATCGCCGAGGAACCACAGGCGAGCTTATAGGCGCAGCCAGGCAGTATACCGGAACCAACAACTGCCAAAGCTCTGCAGTCCTCTATATATTCGCGTGTTCAGCCAGTTGATGAGTGTCTTGTACATGGGGGACAACCAGAAAACCTAGAAAACGTGCACGAGGGGGGTGACACTCTATTCCATACAGATGGAACAGATTGAGATTAGTCCACATTTTTGTACTGGTAGGAACCACCTGGTTTAACCAGCCCACAGGGGATTATTGTGTCCGTCCGTCCGTTGTGCATCCAAAAATGGGAGGGGTGGGGCTGTGTGGAGAGGGGAGGGTGGGGAGGGGCTGGGTGGGGAGGGGCTGGGTGGGGAGGGGAGGGTGGGGAGGGGCTGGGTGGGGGTGGGGCTGGGTGGGGAGGGGAGGGGCTGGTCACCCCGTGGTGCCCTTATAAAACTCAACGTTTAACCTACTCACGCCGGCTTGTGCCCGCCCTCACAGTCGGCCATATTTGTGGAATACACCACGCCGCCGTTGACCCTGGCCATTGACCGAGCAACCCAACGTTCCTACCAGCTCCCTCCGCAGGAATGTGTTTCTATCGCCTTCTCATGGCAAGCCAGGGTTGGAGCACCTTGACACCGCACGGGATGGGAGTTGAGCACCATTTGCACGATTCACCAACCCTCGCCTCCACAGCGTTGGCTTATAGGCGTAGCCCCCCCACCAGCTGTCAAACATCGATATTAATAACTTGCCATCAATAATGTAACGAACCCTCCAAGTAGCAGAGCCCCGGGGCTCACATGGAGGCCGGCTCAGCCCCCTTGGGGCACCTGCGGTCCCTTCGGCGCACGCGAGAGGGCGCCCGTGGCCTCGGCACGCGGCGATTGCCGCCTCCACGCGGTCCCACGAATCGCTGCGACTGTTGCGCCATTGTGTGGAGAACATGTAACGTGCGGAGTAAATTGAGTAAGCAGACATACGCCTCATTCACACGTCCATAGCTGTCACGTCCATAGCTGTCTCGTCCATAGCTGTACCCGTATTCTTGTACAGGGAAATTGCCTATTCAGGTCCATACGACGTACAGCCGTTTCAATACGGGCAACAAAAAGTGTCTATTTGTTTGTGTTTCTCCCTTGTGATGGGACTTTGTAGGTAGACCGTTGAGATGTATGAGGGGCACGGGTGACCAATAAGGTCTGAGTTGGACTGTAATGAGGTAGGGCACTGATAAGGAGTTGACAGGTATGCACGTGTCCCTCCAAATAACAAAGACGATGATACACCCGAAGATGCCATCAGGGAGTGCAAGCCCGACCTTGCTGATGACACATTGAGTGTTGACCCAATGTCGCAGAGGTGGTGCGCTCGCGGACGGCCACGTGCCTGACGGGATGTGTCAGAAACGACGTCGAGGAACACGCGCGTGAAGGAGCCAATCTGTCTCCGTATTCATGCACCAGGAGACATCTGGGAGTGGGATAAGAATGCACGGGGGGGGGGGGGGTGCGAGCACAGATGAACGACGCAGGTCAAGGGCGCAGTCTGCCTGCGGTGGATGTGGAGGGAGTTGGTCGGAGTCTTCAGCTGTTCGAGTCGGGGCAGCAATGTTCTCACGGCGTGTGCCCTGTACAACAAGGGCTACGTCATCTGAACGTGTGAACTTGCAGGATGACGCGCATGGCAGGTCACTTCGATAAATGTGAAATCGTCACGGTGCTCGTACCGAGCCTCGAGTGAGGAGGCCATCGTTCGTAATGATCTCGAGGTGTTCACCTCCAAAATACGGTGGCTGAACGTCGCCTCGATTAGGTGTACAGTCGAACAGCATCTGGATTAACCGTAATTGTATGTAAAGAGTGTCCAATGCAATACCTCGTCAGTTAAAGATGTCGCGTGATCATGAATGCCGACGGAGCGTGTCGCTGTGGGTGTTCAACTTCATTCGCACCGCGCGTAGCCCACAGTGCTCATCGGAGGAGGTGCGGGGCGCAAGGAGGTGCACGCGAGATGCGCCGCGTGGTTCGCGTGGAGAGACTCACAGCACGGGGGGGGGGGGCGCGGTGGAACGCAACGCCGTTGACCACCGACGCTGTTCCCCCGAGTGTTGCAGCAACATTGATGTTGCTGCTGGTGCTGCTGGTGCATTGGGTCGCTCACCGCGCGTGTAGGGGAGGTTTGCGACGATACCGTCTCGACACGCCGACCCCGACCACGCTTTGAAGAAGGGACATTTCCCGAAACGTCGCCTATTACGAATGTGTCGAGTTTTTTTAAAAATATTAAAAAAATTCACCCCTTGAGCTATGTACTGAGGAAATAAACCAAAACTGCCGAACCACTTATAACAGCTACATGGAATCACGGCGCCACAATATCTCATCAAAACAACGAATTACAATGATGGCTTAATAAATGCCAGAATGAAGCCACTTAGCTGGGAGCTGCACGAGGCCCTGCCGCTCATTTTGTGCGCAGACGACGACGGCGTGGCGCCTCGCAGCCAGGAGGAGAGGCTCCACGGCCTCGGGGCGACTTGGGAGCGAGTTCGTGTGGCCATGGGAAGGGGCTGGGCGGTTGTCCCGGTTTCAAAAATGGACACAAATGTCGATGCTTTACGTGGAAACACAACAACAACAACAAGACAAAGCCCTCAACACGCGCATTTAATAGCCGGCATGTGCAGCAGTGTGTACAGATGACACGTTTCATCCACTCTGTGCATATGGGGGGCAGTTTAAAGTCCAGCGACCTCATGCTTGTTCCCTGTTAGTTGGTAATCCTGCGTTGCGAGCAGTGCATGAGTACCAACAAGAACACCTCAACACGCACATCATCAACACCACAGGAATCAGGTCACCGCTTCAAAGCACAGTGTCCCTGTGCGTGCCTGCCAGGCCGACTGTGTCTCCTGGTGTAGCACTGCCAAACGGCCCAGGATGTCTGTATGCATGTGGACATTACAATAAAGTTTTTTGAATGAATGACTGCAAAAAACAATTAAGTTTGTCTAAAGCAAATGGCTTTAGGCTCGTCTCATGACATCACTGGAATTCCAATGTACATATTCGTGAGGCAGTTTCTAAAATTGTTCTGTGGTGCTTTCATTGTGGATAGGAAGCATACAACGTTAGTACCATGAAGACATTGTTGTTTTAGGCTTAACGTATGCCATCAAGTGTAACGAATATTTTTTGTTGTATATTACATGGAAACAGTACGTGAAACAAAGTAATATATTTAGGTATCGGTTAAACAAATTTCCATATGCTATACAATGCTTCTATTTTTATCTAAAGCGGTTCACAAGATGATGCACGATGTAACATGTGTAACATGTGTAACATGTTGCAATACAATTAAGAGACAGTTTCAATGCAATGCAGTAGAGAGGAGTGAGTCCCAGCAGGTGATCATCGCATGGGGTAGAGCTATGAAGTTATCAACAGAACGCAGGGCCGGCCCGAGGCATAAGCGAACTAAGCGGCTGCTTGGGGCCCCCTGGCCACCAGGGGGCCCCCGAATCGTTTTTTTTTACAATTAAATAACTTAAACAAGTGATATAAATGAATTAATGAATGAATGAATAAATGATTCAAGACAAGAAAATTCTGTCGACAACTGCTGCTTTGTCACGGCTCACGGATGTCACGGCTCATTGACAATTCAATGGCCCAGGAAAGACTAAGTGGACTTGCAGTCATTAGTATTAATAACAAAGTTGGCCAAGCAATACCATACAATGATGTCATTAGTGACTTTGCCTCCAGAAAAGCTAGGAAGGAACGATTTTGAGGTCATTGTTGTACAGTTGACATTGTTGAACCCTTGCTGTTCTTATGTTTGCTTTCATTATTTAAGTATCTTTTTTTTTGTAACATTCTATTTTTGATTAGATTAATGTTTGTCTATTTTGGTTTTATTTAAAAGATTGCACATTTAATGCACATTTGCAAATAATTTATTTAATATGTTTTTTGTGACCGTTTGTATTCAGAAGTTTTAATAAAAGAGTGAAGTATTTTAAGTGTTGTTTTTATTTTTTATTAATACATAACCTCACTGTATTCGTTTATAATATTCGCTATAACATAATAGTGTGACATTTGTGTCAATAATCTTCTAGCACAGATGAGTCTGCGTGGTGGGAGGGGGGCCCCCAAATCAAATTCTGCTTAGGGCCCCCAAGAGGCTCGGGCCGGCACTGACAGAACGTCTCTCCAAGTAACAACATGAACACCATTCACATTCTTCTCTAATGTTCGCATTTTCACACTTACAGCTGATAAGTTACGTACATTACCAGTGACACCGATTGCACACACACACACCAGTCAGCGAAGCCTTTCTTGCTTTAACACCCAAACGCCGCGGTTGGCTGGACGCCGCATTGGAAGCCATGGGCAGGGTGGCCCAGACTGCAAGCCGAGACGACCTCGCCTCCTCTAAGATCCACCTCCACGCTGCCGGAGTCAGAGCGAGCTGCTAAGGACATCGCTCGCGGTCCAAATGCAGCTCGGTAGCTGACACATTTTGGTTGCGGGGACAAAGCATCCGAGATTTGTAGTTTTTGTTTTTGCAGAGTAATTCTCTCCTTGCTTCGTTAACACATTCCAGGTTGCTGGACTTGTCAGAGGTCGGCTTGGAAGCATTCCAGAAGTCTTCAGTTGACATCAAAGTGTGGTAACGGATTCGGAGACATGGAGGTGAAACCCTGAGTAACCTCACTGGATGAATTCCATGCCAACGTCTCTTTCCAAAGAATACTGACGTAATGTCACCACTTCTGAGACTGCGAACGTGTTGTGACACCTGAGGCTTCCAAAGCCTGCAGCGAACTGAAGCTTGGGTGGAAAAGCAATGTGATGACTGGTGTGTGTGTCACGGCCAACACTAGTGACGATTATCCGAACCGGTACGGAGCCTCCCCTAGGTTGACTCAGCCTCAAATGAGTACCCAGTGTGGTGTAAACATCGCCACTGGGAAGACAAAGGCGGCCGGGCGTGGTGTTAGCCACCCACCCCCTCGTGTGCCGTGCCGGCCTTCATAGGTGCTACTCGCTAACAGCACTTGCCCCCTACAGTCTAATGGGGAGGTCTCGTTTTGTAATGTCACCAAAAATGCCGTGAATTTGCAGCTGCAACTACTTGGCATCCGATGGACCCTCAACGTTATTGTAAGACTCGGGAGAGCGGGCCGAATGCCATTAAATCCACAGTTGCATTGTCTGTGGTCGGTACCGATGGTACTGGACTGAATATTCCTCGAATTGAAGTTTATAGATCACGTTTCCCCGGCATGAACTGGGTCGTGACAGGTGGTGCGACATGAATGTTGGTCCATGCCACCCCAGGTACCCGTGAAATACCAGGACGTGCAGCAAAGTTTGACTGTTCCAGGCACAACCTGTACAGCAGCAGAGCACGCACTGTCATGCGGAAGATGTGGAACAAATCGCGATAGGCGAATGTTATGTTTCTCTACAGAAGAGCTGTTGTCCTTGAAAGTTTCTTTCTGATCTGTATGCAATTTGATTTTGGAAACCACCGTCTTAAATGGGCCTTGTTCCTTTTAATTATGATGTGATTGTGCTATATCACTTCTATTTTCCACGTGTATCCCATTTCTTAAATGCAATGTAATGCCAAGCATCACGGTGATTATTTTCATTTGTGTTCCTGATGTAACCATGTAATTACAAGCTTCTTGCATAATGGTTAATGTCTTTATTTAATTAGAACAAAACTAGGGACTGTGTTGAAATGAAAAGAACAGTTCTCAAAGCTCTTTATTACCACAAGACATTAAGAACATTTCAAAATTGTACACAAAGATAATCATAAAGTTGAAAGCTAACAACCATCCATGCTTCCAGGCCAATAATCTGGCAAACGCATTGTTTGTGTAACTTCTTGTTCACTTAATAATATACATGGACTGTGCATTTTCAGAACATAAAGATACAATGAATAACGGCATCCAAAGCAAAACACTCATCAGTAATCGATGTCAAGCCAATAAGTATCCCTGCTCAAATCCATGTACTCAGTACACAACCATCTTTTATGTGCAACTCTTGCAAAACGTGAACAGGTATAAAGCAAATAAATGATTACAAAATGACGTCAATTACCTAATCCCAAATGTATTTTTCCATCTGTTATATTTTAATGCAATAAACTATATCTAAACAAAAGACATGTACTGTATAGAAAAGTCACATTCGATGCGTTTGTGAAGGGGTTGGAGCCTGGAAGCCAAGTGTCAAGTCTATCAGGATGGTAAAAGAGGTTTTTAGGTGGTGGGGGCATTGTCTGAGGGTGGGTCATGTCCATTGCATGAACATCATGTATTACTGTTCATTGTATATACACCGGCTGTTGACTCCCGTTCGACGTCCATTGGTTGCAGTTGTCTCTGACTGGTTGGTATTGCTTAAGCGCGCGGTGAGGAGTCGTGCACTTAATGCACGCACACGCACAAACACCGGGTAGAAATGCCCTTCAAATGCGCATGTTTGGGGTGACCGGTATCTGCGCACAATTGGTAGTTCCCGCGATGTGCGCGAGTAAACATTTTCAGATGTAGATTGGGTGGTATTGCTTGAGAGTCAATTTTTTTCGACAAAAAGGACACTTGGCCATGGTTTTTATTGCATCTCGGATGCAAACGCTGCAGAAGACGTGGCCACAAACCGTGGAACACATCAGTCGACCACTCATGTGCACCTGTATAAAGACAAAACAGCAATTGAGAAAGACTTGCTTTTGGAATTTCAACCACTAAAAGTCCAAGTTTCTCTTAATTATGCACACTTACAATCTATAAATGTGCAATCAATATATTTTAAAAAGTGCTAGTTTAACACAGGCAATGAATACATTTATTGTGATTCCTCTCTGCCCACTGAAATTGAAGGCGAGTTTTATCATGTCACAAGTGATAAGACACCGCTGATACAGTATTTGTGCATTCCTGTCATGCTGGGCGCGACAGCAAGCACCAACACTGCCCATCTCACGGTTCAAGACTATGCAGTCCACATTTATGTTATTGTCATATTTGTACAGAGTACAAACAACGTTAAAGACATCAAACACCAACATTCTAGCAATTCACTATTTAATATTGTGTATGATTTCATTGAAGTGCAAAACTAAGATTATGCATTCATGTGTATTAAACTATTACAACTCCTGAGATGCACAATAAGGGCAACAGTCCTGAACCATCGGTGGAAATTCCACATTCCCATGGCATCTCAGAGAATTCTAACTGTTAAACTTTCCACAAAGTATTACTCGCTTTATCAACTGCAGAGGGATGAGCCGAGACGACCTTGACCAAAATATGAACTCAAAACCTTCTCAAATCTTTTCACATTTGTTTTGCCTTTGCTCCACGTCCATTCTGACCCTGTAAATGTCAAACTCTGTCTTACCCGAGTTCTCCTGTTGCCTTTCTTCTGGTTCTATCCCAACTCCAGTTCTATATTAGTTTTGTGTCTCTACTGTGCTCAAACCTGCTCCTATCTTCGTCATTACACGTCCCATCATCACCTCTCCCAATTGGGTTACATTTTCACTCTGTCCGATTCAGAAACTTGTAATGCAAAATGAAAGTTACAAAATTCGCACATAGAACCTAAATTCTGAGAAATAAAAGATGAGATGCTAAACAACTGCAGCTAAAATATGAATTAGAAAATAACATTGTTTTAATTGTAACAAAAAGAACATTGTGGGATAATTTCAACTGAAAAATACAGAACCTAATGATGAAGCGAAATCAAAGCAATGGGTTGTGCAATTCTTCGTGTGTAAACTATTTTTCACATTTAAAACAAATTAACTCAAAATACTCAAGCAAACTAACACGGAGGATCTTATACACAAACTGAATATTGTCAACTGTATGCATGTTGAACTTCTTTCGCACCGTACGCAGCCAACCATGCTGATCGGAGGCGATTCGGGTGGTGGAGGTGAAGGAAGTTTACACAACCAAACAGGACTGCAACAAGCCTCATAGTGCCTACAGCTGTTGGGAGACCCACTTCATGTCCAACACAACTTATCAAGCCACCCATCTGACAAATGTGCCCACTTTTCGTCTTGATGTGGAGAGCACTGCTACCAACGTAGTTCGTGTGTGCAATGAGGATTCTGGCACTTTGTCTTTGCTGACAAACCATGGGGCGTGGTAGAGCAAAGCTGAATGCTGAGACGGTGTTTGTGTAAAGACGTCACACAGGCACGTGCCACAAAACGCCGGTGCGATGACCTGAGCGTGATATCACAACAGTCACCCTCCTCTCTGTCTCGCATAATTCCTTGGGGTTCTTCATATATGCCACAATGTTACCAACTTTTGTTCTTAAGATAATCATTTTGGGTGTTAAATCAGAATGTGGATAAGGATACTGCCCACAATAACTGTAAGAAAACCTTTCAAATGGGATAAAAATGCTACATTTAGAAAAAAAACCTCTCATTCGTCAAAGACACTGTGGCCTTGAAAAGAAAATGTACATAGCAGAGGGCACTTGAGGCACTGGGCCTCCTCCTTCACAGCACGGAGAGGAGGCGAGGGGCCGAGTCGGTCAGCCACGGCCTTGCTGGCCTCTCTATGGATTCTGAAGGAGGGCCATTTCCGGAGATGTCACCAATTGTGTATACGTTGTTAATTTTAAGGACGTGTTATTGACGAATGTTTTTGAGGTTTTTAGTTTGTTATTTGCACTTGTGTAGAACTGCCAATTCAGTATCACCAGACACTGTGATACATTTACTGGTTTAGTGTTCACTTGAGTATCTACAATTGAGAGTGTATTGTCAGGATATATATATACGATTGGATCTACCGTTGCAGAGAACAAATATAAAAAATGTGTCTCGACTTAAAATGTTAATCCAGAATCAAGTGTGAAGCGCGTGCACACGAGGCGGACCGGCCCACGTAGTGGAGATTCACGTCGTAGCGGCGCCACCAACCTGATTCAGCTCATCCAGACACAGCGGACAGGAAATGGTGGTCTCGGGTTCACTCGCGGGTTTCTCTGCACGCTGAGCCCCAGCCGCCTGGGCTGTTGTGCTGGACCTGTGGACACGTCAATTCTGATGAATGTTGAAGGTCTTTTCAGCACTGGTCATTTCACATGAATGAAGGCTCCCCGTTGTTTTCGTGAAAAAAAAATCAACAGCACAGTTACAGTAAATGGCCAATCTGTTGAGTGGACAGGTTCCCACTGCAAACACATTTGGGAAACCCGCGGGAGGTTGCCTGGGCAGAAGCGACGAGGAATTCCTCATCAACCATTACATGATAACGCCTCATCTCCCATCTTTACTAACACTCCCATTTTAAATATCAATGATGTTATTTGCAAGGAATGCATGACATGATAAAGTCTCATTTTGTATAACATGTGAACACAATATGCCTTGGGCCTTTTGCTTACTTTCTGTAACTATTCAAAGCGTTGCTGCATTAGCTATCTGTATAATAAGTGGGGCCCACAACAACTATCGTAAAGATGATAGTATGCCAATATAGGGTTATTATTGGTGTGTTGTCGTAAAAAATGTATCCTGCAAGACTTGGGCAGTTCTTTGCGAAGGCTCCGAGAACATTCTGCAATACAGCTTCTCATTAATTGCATGGGCCTCTGAATCATTGCGTGATTTCAGAGACTCATAACGTCACCCGCTCAGGAGAAGCGGCAAACAGGGCAGTAAAACCAGGTGAGGCAGACCTCACGGTAGAGGGCAACAAGTCCCAAGCGGATTCATGTTTAAAATGTATATATTATTAATCATCAAGATTACGTCACCACACAAATTAATCTCATTGCGCGTGACGTAATCTACTTCAAAAGGTCAAGTTATTGAAGATTTGAAGGTGTCAGATCTGGGCTGTCCAGTGGATTTGGCATTCGAAGACTTCTCAAACTATGCAACTCCATTGCTTCTGATGCTCTCAGGCTCGTGTGTGGTCTAGTATTGTCACTTTACAGGATGTCATGGCAAAATATCAATTTGTCAATTAGATCTTGATTTGAAGCTTTCGTGACTGTAGGAATCCATACTCTTTGGTTCTTTCGGTAAAGTCACGTAGTTAGAAATAAAATAAATAACGACGTTTCGATCGCAACAAAAGCGGTCGTCATCAGGCAAAGGAGTCGGTCTCTAAAGGCAAACTGTTTGTAAGGGCTTGGGGATGGGCGTAGCCCAGGTGTATCACAACAGCACCAGGAGCATAGGCGGTGCACGAGTGCCAATGCAGCAACAATGCCAATGCAGCAACAATGCCAATGCAGCAGCAATGCCAATGCAGCAACAATGCCAATGCAGCAACAATGCCAATGCAGCAACAATGCCAATGCAGCAACAATGCCAATGCAGCAACAATGCCTTACACCGCACTGCAGATGGCAGGGATTTCCCCACAATGGAAGAAAAGTTTCAGTAACCTTCACAAAACATTTAAAAGATTTCTTCCAAATAAAAAGTTAATATTAATCTCCCAGTAAGTAATTATACCTTGTGCTGGGCCCGGCCGGTGAGAGAAGTTGGACATCTCCATCATCCTCGTCACTGATGATCAGCATTGGCTGGACCAGTTGCCCCGGCTCTTCCCCTATCGTCACCTCTTCAGACGAATTATCCTCCCGCAAAAACCGAACCTCTGGAAACTCCCTTTCCAAAACCTCCAATCTATCATCATGCTCTTCCAGCTCCTCACTGTGTTGTCTTTGTACTTCAATCATGGAATGATCAGACTCTGTTAGGACAGACAAGTTGAGCTTAACAAAAACAATCGGGGAGTGCAATTAATGCGAACAAAAGCAAACATTTTTAAATGTGGGTCCTTCAAAACACTTACAGATGAGCGAATATGAATGTCACACCCGCATGTATCTGTAGGGTACACAGGCTGCCATGTATATTTGTTAAAACGCAGTCGTGTGCTGCACGACCATTGGGAGTCTATTACGCAGCGGTAAATACAATTCTTCCAATTCCCACGAGTTGCCAGAGAAACTAACACGCTGTCTATTGGGATAGTAATGCAAGAAAGTACTTATAAATGCAGATTTAGTCGATACAAAACATACCGAGGCAAGCCTCAACTACTCCCACAACCACTCGCGAGACACTGAGTGAATGTGTCACGCGGTAAATGAAACACGGGGTGAGACACTGGGAAAATTATATAAATATATATAAAATAAATGGCAAGCCGGTGGAGGCTATGCTGCATGCCTCTAATTCAGTACTGTGAAGACGAGGATTGGTTGACCGCACAAATGATTGTGAAACTCGGTTTCCATGGCCGATGGGCGACCACACTCTGCTCTGACAGAAGGCAGGAGAGCAAGTAAACTCATCTCCATACATTTTCATCTGCACGAGGATAAGAGTGTTGCACCATCGCAGGCGTGGGTTTTCTCCGTATGCTCCGGTTTCCTCCCACGTATAAACACTAAAAAATTGTCTGAAACTGTCTTAAAAGAGACCCAATGCAGAATTATCATAAAGTGTAGCTTTCCTGGATAAAAAAAAAATCATGTATTTATATATTTTTCTGCCAAAAGGCATTGTCAAGGATGAGCGTGGCGTGCTTCTCCAATGTGCGATGCGTGACTGAGGCCTGTACTTCATCGAATATCTCAGAGCACTCCGGTTGTACTGCATAACATGGATACCACAAACACTGAACCGTAAGTCCAGCGTTTCTTGCGCTGGCTCTCTTGTAAGGACATGCCAACGAGAATGGTGGTGAGATGATGTTGCCGGCCTTGTTTTTATACAGCCACTGCCATTTTTTAGTTCCTCAAATTGTATTCTTAAAGTGAACATGTTTTCCATCATTACTTTGAAAAATAATGAGATCTACAAATAAGGGGAATTCCCCTGCCTGGATGGTCTTATCCATAAATGTCCTTTGCAGGTTTCATGGATTGATTATCAGTGGACTTCCAGTCCTCCAACACACCCTGGAATGTGGATGGTTAAGAGTGCTTACATTAAACAATAACCATTTACAGCACTGCCAATCCACTGCTGGATGAAGGCCTTCCCCTACCCTGTCAGTCACAGGTGCTTGCTTGACCATACTTGGCTAAGCTGGTCAGTACGGGCACGTGAAGTGCAAGTGGGTAGCAGGACCTAGGAGCGGTTCAGTTATCACTCGCCACTGATGTTGGCTGTGGCCGGAAACTGAACTCGGTGCAGTGCGCTCTGCTCACCACTGGCATCACCGTTTCACCCCGACTGCTTGCATAGGCGATCATAAATGCAAATGATCAAATGACTGCTATTTAAAGCGATACCACCATCGCGATCTCCTGTTGGGAATGCTCTAATCAACAGCGACAAAGTCTTGTCATTCATCACATATCCACAACCGTGGATAATGCCAAGAAGGTGCAAGAGCAATAGTTGTATCACTTACCGATTTCTATGATCTTTCGTAAAACAGTTGAGAACATGTAAAGGACAAAAGCATGACAATTACAACAAAACAATTGAATTAATTGTCATAAAACTATATAAACAAGCTTACGTTAAAATACCAACAAAATGGGACTGAGCTTACCTGACAAGATTTTTACAACACTGATATCAAAAGGACTGTCAACAATATCAGAACGATTCAACACATCTGTTGCTATGTTCCTTTCGCTCTAAACGTGCTATATTCCAGAGATGAGGACATTTCCAAGTGGAACTTCGAAAGCAAGCAGTGTACCACCTTGTGTTAGAGAATGACCCCAGAATAGGATGTCACGGAACTCCTTCTGAAGTCACTTCAACTGGCCCCTTTATTCACACCATTGGCACTCCTTTAAAATGCTCTGCCTTTCAATTCATAGCACACGCCTCGCGTTTGAGGACATGCATGTTGTGGTCTGGCCAGTCCCACATAGAAGATGCTTCCATGACCGTGAAGACAGCCACAGAGATAGATGTTCCAGTGTAACGTTCACTGCAATCAGAGCCAATTATTTCGTATTCACTTATCGTCAAATTCACCATTTGATTGTACTTTATTAAAACCATTCACATGTAGATAGGATGCAACCATTGATAGTTTAGCAACACAAAGGCACACCAGAGAACGCAGTGAATCTACCAGGAATGGTGAGAAGCACTCACCTCGGTGGTGTCTAAACTTGTAAGATCCACAACATCAGCTTCCATAAGCATTGTTTCACTTGTGAGGTCAACAACGTCTGTCAAACATAAATGTGCGTATGTTATGAAATCGCAAGTGAACAGATGCGTTGCATGCAGTATTTTTGTTGGACTAGATCAAGCCCCGTTGGAGGCGTAAACGTATAGCACTGTTATCAAGAGGCGGCAGTTTGAGGTAGGAGACATGTTTTGTAACGGTATGGGTTCAGCGAACTTGACCTTATCAAAATAACCTCAAATGAAGCTTCTGGATTTTGAACTACAGGTGCATTTAGAGACTGCTAAGATTTTCACAGGATACAATAACCTTGGCTATTTTTAGCAGAACATAAAAAGAATGCACTGTAGATATAATAATGAAGAAACACTTGAGAAGGGTGGAGTGTCTGAACAGAATGGAAAACGAGTAATAATACAAGCAATAGGTGATTTCCAAACAGCAAAAAGCACCATCATGAACATTAACTCGCTCTCATCATGCCCTGCATGTCAAGTGACGTATGTGCATATTACTCGTATAACTTGTTTTCAGCCTGCATGCACTTTCATGTCTGAACGGTTTTCCCCACGATTCAGATATTGTTGAAGTTGGTTAAGGCTATGAAAAGCCAGGTTTGTGATGCAGGCATTCGAATGGCACCCAGAAGGTTGGTGACAAAGTCTACTGCTTTTCCTCTGGCACATCTGAGCCAGTCTGGGGCTCTCACAGTGTGGGTGGTTTTCCACTTGCTATTTGCCGTGACGAGCCGTAACCAATCCGTGATACGCTGGGCTCGCAAACAATCCAAATCTGACACAAGGCCAAGCAGAGACAAAGCCCGGGCTAATGAGGTGCCCATTACGTGTGACTTCAATCAGCGAAACGTCGAACTCGAATTGTAACGAGGCTCGACTCGTTCATTGTGTGTGCTGTCAGTGGCGCTGCTCAGC
The DNA here is from genome assembly GCF_964198595.1 of Lampetra fluviatilis. Taxonomy (NCBI): domain Eukaryota; kingdom Metazoa; phylum Chordata; class Hyperoartia; order Petromyzontiformes; family Petromyzontidae; genus Lampetra; species Lampetra fluviatilis. The sequence continues at coordinate 15,296,833 of NC_136286.1, read as the reverse complement.
TACTATGGTGCAAAAACCTGGGGCTTCCTGAGACACGCCGGGCTGGTTCGCCACAGCCATGGTGCAGCAGCTTAGTGCAGTAGCAGAGAGACAGGGAAGGCTCTAAGTCAGATGGTGCGATAGTGTGAGTTGCACATCAACTGATGGGTTTACATGGTATCAATAACATTAGCTGAAATACAATTTTCAAGGTCTAAAATGACTTAACATAACCACATGCATAAACGCTATCTAAAGGAGGTTATGTATGTCATGACATCTTAGGAAAGAGGGCGAGACTTTATGGAGGGAGGTTATTTGTTGCACTGAGTCAAATTAATGTTAATCTCTCAGATATTTTGATCAAATTACACACAAACCCCAACTCGTCTGCAGTCAACTTGCGATGCTAAACGGGCCTGGATTATTCGTGGGCAGCTGCACCGATCGATTCAAACCCAGGATTTCAAAGTTGCATTCCCAGTGCACTGGTCTCCGAGCCACGGCCACTTCTACCACAACTTTGTTAGCCTCCAGTTTAGTCACTGCTGTGGCACACAACATCTGTGAACATAAACAAGAGCCCTCGCCACCAACTAAAGAATATTGCTTGGTTGCGGGACACGGCTACTTGGCTATTGCTGTAATACAATCTTTTTACAAACAAAAATACTAACCTACATGTTCCACTTCTGAATCTGGCAGCAGGATAGGGCCGCGAGTTTCCATATCTGCGGGGTTGTCCCACATATGTCGCGTCGATCCTGACAGACCGCTGTGATGTAACTTCCTTTTGCGTGTCTGAAGGGACAATAAGAACATCAACAATCGGCATTGCATTAGCAATTTGCTGCACAACTCCTGTTGTGTGCACTATAAATCATAGTTATTATTATCAAATCATCAACCACATCACCAACACCATCATTAATGCCACCATAATTATCTTATCAATCACTATCATCACTCCACAGGGGAAGACGACTGTGAATAAATATGGACATTCTGAAAATAACTACGGCATTTGTTTGGGTGACACAAAAACACACGCATTCGTGTGCCACCACTTCTGGGCGATTTCTGTTACCTGTGAAAGAGCCGTAGATTACAAAAGCTTTCTATCCAATAGATAATCGGCATATATGCTGATATATTCTGGCTGCGGATAATAAGAGTCACTGATAAGAGGAACTCTCCACTGTAAGAAAATGCGAGAAATGGTGTAGACAAACACTGCAAACAAAAACATTAACGCACGCGAGATGCATAAGAACCAAAGAGGACTGCACGAATCCAAACGCAATCGTGCACGGTCAGCCAATATTTTCAAAAGCTTTTCACAGCTGGGAACAGAGCCACGCACGTTTTGAAACAGCAGCACTGTGATATACTGTAACAAAATTATATTATGTATATAATGTATAGAGTATTGTATATTGTTATACCGACAGTGTTATAGAAATTACACCTTAACTGAAAGCATGTACATATGGCACAGGAATAGGCAACGGTCATTGTACCATTCCCTTTTATACATTATGCTAAATATCAACATGGGTTGTCTTACAAAAAGACTGGCCCTTACAGTAGCAATGTGGCATTTACACCACTTATGGCTGCCAACAATTTATAGGCAGGCAGTTGCCTATAAACTAGGGCTGAACGAATTGGGGAATTTATCTAATTGCGCTTTTTCTAACAGATATTGCGATTTGATTTGCAATTATTTTTTTTAAAGTCAAGCTTCAGTTCAACATTCACTGTGTAATAGATTTAAAACGTGTGATGAGCATTACCACATGATACCATCAAAATATGAACTGCTCTATATATTTTAATGCAAGGATGAGAACTTATAAGATATGAATTTCTTCCAACATGTATTTATTAAAATGTTTTAATTGAAATAAAACAATCAAACATAGAACAATTGTTAAGTTAAATAAAGTTATTAGAAAAAATGAAACAATTCCAATAAGTAAAAGGACTTTTCTAATCGCAGCCTTTGCGATTTGCTAATCGAATTGTTTCAAATTGCGATTTCGATTTGAAATCGATTCATCGTTCAGCCCGACTACAAACCGGAGAGTTTAAGTGGATGTTGTTGTCCAAACGACGCAGCACTAACGGTGGCTGTCCATGGCTCTACAACTCACAAGTCTGTCCATACCTATGCTGAAGTCGATCATCGCTAAGCAGTAGGCACTCTCATATGGCAGCATGGGGTTCACCTGGTCATTTAAGTATCACTTCTTTCGCACCGTACGAAACCAAACATGCCATGCTCATCCGATGTGGCTGGGTTTTGTTTTACAAATGTAAGCGCTCTGAAGAAAGGCCACTTGCCTGAAATGTCGCCGATTATGTTTATCTTCTTTAAAGGCTACAATTGTTCACGAGTGTTGTTTTTTTAAGAGCACTGAGCTGACTAATTTATCCCTCGGAGGTTATTTTGGGTTAGATCGCGTAAGTATACATGTGTCGTTAAACCCGCCACCACCCGACACACCCAACAACACATGCTAATTCGTGACTAGTTCAGCACACCGGCTGATGTTGGAGAGTAGACCCACAACATCTACAATTCGAGTTCGACGTTCCGCCGGTAAGTAATTAACAACCAGCCTCATTACTGCCCTTGCACGTTAATTATATTGATACCTAGAATGTCTCGTCGTGCACCACAATGGCTACGCAGGGCTCTCTCTTCCCCCCCTCCTTCCTCTCTTGGGCCAGGCTTTGTCTGCGAACCCCGAGGGAGGCGACGGAGCCGAGCAGACTCCCAGCCTCTGCCTGCGTGGTTCTGCCCAGAGACGTTGACCGACTGCTGCAAGTGACTCGGTCGCATGTCCCCGTGTTGCGAAACAACAGCGGCGGCAGCGTGTAACGTGGTGGATGCGGCACAACATTTAAATACTGTAATGCGTTTAAGTTGCAGCAGTTGCGACGCTGCGTACGGGACGCGTAACTCCAGCTGTAGACTGCGGTAGGGCGCTGTACGACCTTACTTCACCCAGCGCACATCCACTCTCGTCAGATTCAAACCTCAACTTAGACGGTACTCTAATGCATCAACGATGTCCCCCAAGTACTTCATCTTAAAGCTACAACGCCGATAAGCGGCGAACGTTAGGGTTGGTTTGTCTTAAGACGCCGCCGTCCCGAACCTCTCTGCCCAGACACTGCCACCCGTCTCGCATCTCTCGCCCCCCGGATCGAGGCTCCCCATCAACGAGTTTCAAGATCCACTTTTCGCCGTGCGCGTGTGTGTGTGTGTTTACAACGCAGCTCAGACAAAGAGCCATGGAGAGTGAAACAACAACAACGCGAATGTTCGGGGCTTCGTCGTGCGGTCACGTCACCGCTATGGCCGCGAAGCAGCCACGCAACGTGACCTGCCGCGACTGCGAACAAAGCATCCGAGAGCCCCCCAACTTCCATCGTCCCGAGCAGCACGGCCCCCCCCCCCCCCGTACACAGCCGGGCGTTGTTAGTTACACGACGAGTCGCGGGTGCGTGGCGGTGGTGCAGCCTGCAGGAGATTCAAATGCCATGCCCAGTTCCCTCTCTCAAGAAGTCCCGGCGTCTCCCCCATCGTGGGTGGTGGTGATGGTGTTGTACCGCTTATTCTGCCCTTGTTGGCACGGCGCTGTCCTAGCGATGTCGCCCCCCCCCCCCGTGTCACCGCGTTCCTGCCCCCCGTGATACCGCGCCTCCGGCCTGTGGGACTGGGGCCCTACCCCGTGGGTCTGGGGCCCTGCCCCGTGAGACTCGGTCCCTACCCCGCGCGGGTGATAAGGCTCGTCTCCGTGGCGCCGTGCCCGCCGCGATGCCCGCTTCGGGCCCCGCGCCCTCGCCTGCTCCTGGGGCCGCTGCTCCTGGGGCCGCTGCTGCTGCTGCTGCGACGCCGCCGCCGCCGCCTCTTCCGCGGGTCCCGGGCCGCACTCCGAGCTCATGACGCCGACATCAGCGGCGGGAAAGAGCGGCGCGGGAACGCGGAGGAGCGACAACGCCGAGAGTGGCTGGGGTGGGGGAGGAGGAGGGAGATGATGGCGGTGGTGGTGAGAGAGGCGAGGAGATGAGACGAGGCGCTCGCCGTGCACCGAGCGGGCAGCAGCAGAGGGGGGCCCGGGCGGTGGTGACGTCAGCGCCGCCTTCCGTCATGGACGTGACGTCACGGGGCGGCGCTGACGTCACGCCCCCATGGACGTCACCGCGCTTCATACCGCAGCGCTAGCCACGCTGCGCCTTCTAACAACAACAACACGTTTAGTGTTCTACCCGTAGTCGGCCACGTTTCGGGTAATGACCCTTCGTCACAGCACACCAGAGAGGGTGGATACAGCGCTAGTTTACACTGCGGGGCCTGACGAGAATTGCATTTAACAAATGTTTTCTGATGACCAGTTGTGTAAACATTGGTACATCAATGATCGAGTGACAAACACCTTCAGTAATCAAACATGATGAACGCGTCATGAAAGTCTTGCAGCCACCACGAGTGAGGAGCGTTATCGATCACAATTTGGTCAATACATGTCAGTTGGTGGAGGGGTCAATGGCAGGAAGTTTTGCATAAAACTACCACGTGGTCTAACCCAACAATGTGGTTAACTGAATTAGCAAATACTGTAAACAAAAATCGACGTATTAATTTAAATTGATGCACTTATAGGAGCACGATTATTCGTTAAAATGGTGATACAAGGACCAAAGTAACGCAGTGATAGCCACTTAATATTCATAGATGGTCTACATGTTTTCACAAATGTGTTATACCTTTTGAGCTCAGTTTATATATTTATGCTTCCGATCTATGTTTTCTAAAATGCAAATAATATCTGAATGATAAAACAAAATGCAAGATGTTCTCCATTTTATGCAAAACATGCGTCTTGTTTAAAAATATAGATCCATGCGATTGTGTTCCCACTCATGTATTCACTACTCTGGTCTACACATCAGATTATAAACTATTCCAGCTCGTCCAGGCATGCACAGCTGCACAGAGATATAATCTCATTGTGGGTGACAGTAAAAGCAACATCAGTCCGTGCCTCATCTAATGATTGTATTTACTCTGAATATTCGCCTGGAGTTATTCCACTGGGATTGGGCATTGCCACCGTCGCCCCGACTGCGAAGCTTTGCGATGACCCTCCCGCCGGAGCTCGGGAGCTCGGGAGGGAGGCTGAGTGAATGGGGGACGGCGTCAAGATGTGACGCTTGGGCTTCAGTTTTAAGGCGTCGTCGGTGTCAAGATGTGCATCACAGCAACCACCTACCTCCTCCTTGCGCGTGGACTGCCAGAGGCCGCACATCGTCCGGGCAGAGAGGCCTGCACAGTGATTGGCCGTGAGGCGAAGCTTCAAAACGATTGGAGGGGAGATTCAAACTAAGAAGGCGGGAAGCGAGGGGTGGGGGGCGATGGTTGACAGGCGTTGGTAGCGGAGGACGAGGACTGTCCGAGAGGAGGAGGGGCGAGCGAAGCGTCGAGAGAGAGAGCGGCCTCTACGGCGACGGGAGGGGAGAGCACGAGGGGGGGGGGGAGAGATCACCGAGGCGTGTCCAGGCTGCGCGTCACGGCGCGTGTCGGCGTCTCCCCACCGCGTGGCCGGCAGCGGCGTGCGGTGGTCAATGGCTGGGAGGCGCTGGCTCGTGTCAGAGCCACACACACACGGAGGGGGCGTGGTCTCACTGAGGGGGGCGTGTCCTCACTGAGGGGGCGTGTTAGACACATTCTTAGGTTTTTTCGGTAAAGTCACGTAGGTAAAACATCAAAATTAATAAAAATAAAATAAAGATCACGACGTTTCGGAGGCAACACAAGTCTCCGTCATCAGGTGGGACCGTCACAGCCAGATTAGCTGCATCAAGTGAGGCAATGATTCAAGAAGTAATCCCTTAAAAGCAAGTTGAGGGGGGAGGAGAGGGGGGGGGAGCTCATCAGAATGTGGTAGCCAATGAATGGAACGTATCGGGAGGGAGGGAGGGGGGCGGGGCCAAAAGGATGCACGACGGCATGGACGCGGTTGAGCGCAAGCGACTACTGCTGCACACGCCAACGCATTGGACAGAGAGGGGGGAGGGGAGGCCTGATACACATGATAGAAAAGAACGAAAATGCCCATGTTTATACCAATGCTGGCTGAACAATGAAGAGAGTACTGTTAAACACTGGGGATGTTAACACTCGGTAAAGTAAAGTAAAATAGTGCCTGTCAGATAAGATGGTCCAAAAAAGTGTAATTAAGTCTTTTTTTCGTGGTTGATAACATCTTTCCAATGATTACTAAGTTTGTACCCATCATCACGGTTGAAATTATGTCTGTGTTTGTATATTTGTATGGCTTCGTGTACAAACCTTTGATGGTAGCCAGGTTTGCAGAGAACCTTGGTCTCGGAAAAGACAATTTCATGAGAGCCCACCGAGTTGTAGCAATGATCGGCAACGGCCGAAGAATCAGTTCTGCCGTGTTTCAGATCTGACTTGTGCTCGCGGACACGATCAGAAACATGACGTTTCGTTTCTCCAATGTAGCAATCACCACAAATGCAACTCAATTTGTAGACTCCAGGATACTGTAAGTCAGGAACGACATCCTTCACAGATGGAATCAGATCACGGATTTTATGCACTGTGCTGAATCGGACTTGGATCTTATGTTTGTTTAGAATTTTGGAGATCTTTTTGGTCACGCCTGCTATGTATGGTAACGTGATAGTTTTGGTCGGAGTTTCATGTGGCTGTTTCTGTGTGGTGGGAGAGACAGTGTGGGGGTCGCTAGCCCCCGAGATCCCTCCCTCGATAATGCTAACGGCCGGGCTAGCATCATCAATCGCCCCCCCGCTGCTAGGTTCCTCACCCGTGGCGTGGGAACCATCGCCCGAGGATTCCCCTCCCCCGCGGGTCTGCGTAGCCGGCATGGCTAATTATCGAGTAGTATTCTGCCCCTCCCTACTACGATACCTCCCTGTCCTAATCGCGCGCCTGCAACCCACACGGAGCGAACGTACGCACGCCCACACACACAAAAGTGCTCTCCCCGGGCGTTAACGCACACACCTCCGTACCCGCACAATCGTACAGAGACCACGGCCTTTATGCATACAACGACCACACACTCGCGAATGCAGTGCACGCTAATACCACGTTCCAAAAACACCCAACAACACGGTTTTGTTACTACGCTCGAGATTTTATTAGCCCTTGCTAACCAACCGAGCCACCCGTGTGTGTGTGCGGGCCCGCAAGGCGCTTCTAACCCACACTCTGGTGCCGTGTAGCCCTATTCTATGCTGCGCTCTCTGCTAAACCGCTTTCCTACTCGTCCTTACCCCGAACTAACCCTCTCCTACGGATCCTACTCTCCGCTCTGAGGTGTTGTAAGGCGCGCAACACGATACCGTCTGTAGTCCTTGGTGACCTTGCGGCGCTCAGATCGTCCTGCAGACAATCTAGCGGCTCGCCCGATGACTCCTTCGTCGCTGACCCCGTGTCCAAACTCCAGAAGAAGAGACTTCCCTACTGCCCCTGCGTTTTCTTTTAAACTATTCACATCAAAGGCTAGGCGCCCCCGTCCCGACCGCCTTGGTCTCTCAACCAATCCTGAGCCTAGGATTTCCCGCTCTTTTGCGATCCCGCCGGCCTTTGAACTTTCGACCAATCAGTCGTCCCGGGTCCTGACCCCAGCTATCTGCCTTGCTGACCCGTGTTTGTGTTTGTATGCGTTTCTAACTGCGGGGCTCTCTGAGCTCGCCGTGGTCGTGCGATCTCAAATCCGCCCACGGCGCCGCAGTGTTACTTGGCCTGGGAAGGGTCCTGTCCAATTCCCTGGCCCTGAGAAACCGTGGGGTAACCCCCCTAGGGGGCCCTCGGGTGAAAACTCAGGGTAGGTGACCCGACCACGAGGCCCTACGTGGGTGCGGGTGCGTGTTTATGTGGGGGGGGTGATGGGGGGCAGTGCGGCGGTGGAAGCCGGGCGGCTCCCTGGTTCGGTCGAGCGGCCCCGTCGCTGTGGCACCACAACAGCTTGACGGATAGTACGGTCAGAGTATCCGTTCATCCTGAGGGCCCGATGTACATGTCTTAATTCACCGGTCAGGTGGTGTTGGTCACGTCGCCCTCAGTGAGGCAGATGTGATAGCTGCCTCCCCTGGTGCTTTTTCATTGCAGTTTCATGACGAGACCAGCGAGCCTAAATATCTTAATACGCATATGTGAAATAAGTTACCTGGAGTATGGAAGGCGAGGACATGAAATGAAGGGGTTTACAAACATTACATTGGTGACATACTGAGATAGTAACAGGCATGCGCTTAATCCCCGCGCTCCATTCAGCGGTTGCGCAATCAGAGGGGAGGCTGAGCTCGTCGCTGCCTCACCTCTCGTCTCGTCCTGTATTTGCAGCGGAGCTCCGTAAATTTGTCGATGTTGACTATAACAATGATTGGAATCGTACAAAAAGAATATTTATAACACAGATCAGTGGAAAAATATAAATTATTATTGTTATTTTTTACTTTTCGTAACAGCTATTTTCATTGGAGTATGACAGGTGAGGCTCTGCCTCCCCTGCCTCCCCTGACCGCACGTCCCTGCTTCATCGGTGCTACTCGCCAATAGCACTTGCTCCAACAGTCTGTTGAGGCTACACGGTGAATATTGCATTGTGGCTCTGCATGTGTGTTAAGTGTTACATTTGATGTATTACTTTAGTTTAAAATTATCTAGTAATTTGTATTTCTCACGTGAAAAAAAGTTGTTCAAAACTGGAACATTTCGGGCTGAAGCTTATCTCAGCTTTTAACATAGGAGTAGTCAATGGGAAAACGTTGGTCAAATCAAGATTTAAAACGTTGATCGTTTAACGAGTTTTCGCTTACCGAGAAATATTCACGGAACGTATCTCGCTCGTTAAGCGGGACACGCCTGTGCAGTACCATCGTGTCGTCATTGGGTGGCAGAGCGGCGGTAGTGAATAGTCTTGACTCACAACAAGAAGCGTCTGGGATGGAGTTTGTGTTGTTCTCTCTCTCCCCCCGCTCTCCATGGGTTCACTCCGAGTAATCCCGTTTCCTCGCACACGCACTGAAACGGGTACGTGCCCAACATCGCAATGCTGAAGAACAATTACCCGCAAACGACTCTACTGGGATGACACGTGCACTTGGTGCCCTCCTGTGGAAACTTGGCAGGACCCTCTTTAAAAACAATCTTGAGACTCAATAGCGTCTTGGTTGGGTAAACAAGTATAATAGTAACAATATGCATCAATGTTAACATTTGCATCGTTAAACAGGCACAAAGTAGCTGGGTGTTTGTTCAGAGGGAGTGATTAGTTGCTGCCCAGTTGCCCGGCAAGGACACTGCCACCCCCGGGGTCAATCCGAGGATGCCAGGCTGCTGCTGGGACGAGGCCTGCTCAATGTCAAGCGTGACGCGTGGAACAACCCAAGACGACACAATGGAGAGCACGCAAATACTTCCCTTACGAAATAAAAGATCATAATAATAGCATTAATCATTCCGAACGAGTACGGCATTATTTATTCAAATGATATGCCATTACGAGCGTACACTATTACAACACTATAAATATAATGCAGCATCCATAATCGTCTGTGACAGACACGTGTGTGATGTCATCGCGTTGCCTAGCGACCCCGCATTCCCCCCGCCCCCCGCTGCGAATGAAGAACGCGGCGTACTGGGGGGACACGCGGGGGCTGCTGCCCCCCCTGGGGGGTGAGGGAAGGGGGGGGCAGTAGCCCCCCCCTGCCCCCCACCCAGCCTGCGGCTTTTCTCACAGCGCGTTCGCTCTCTTGCCGTGCGCATTCTTCCTCCGGGGACGTCTGTGGGAAAAGAGCTTCATAGCTCATCGGATTTCTCCGACGTAAATAAATATTCTGAATCTGTAAAGCGGAGAGCGCGCAGTTCCTCCAGCGTCGTCGCAGCCGCTCTCCTCTAGCCCATGCACATCAATCGTGAGCACGAGTCGTGATGATGGCACGCCTCCGTGTGCCAGGACAGCAGTTATCGAGTTCAGTTTAAACAGGGAGTAGTGTACCGGTGATTCCGCGTGTCTCTATGTGTGTGTGGCCTCACCTCTCTCTCGTTCGCTCGATCTCGTGCGGAATTGGGAAAGCGACTGACAAAACATTGAACTCCAAACGTTCTTAGTTTGTTGTTCTCCCCCGGAAACCTCCGATTAGCACGGTTGGCTACGTACGGTGCGAAAGAAGTTCAACACACAAACATTCGTCAATTACTCTGCCTTAAAAGGATCAACCATCGTGGGCATTAAGTGTATCGAACGCGAATTTCAAAATAAAAACTATTATTACCTTGACCACAATGAAATAGTACGATCCAATACAACGAATGTAACATCGCCCTATAATAGTATGTTCACATGCGCAATGCCAGCTCTGTGCGCTGAGAGCACGCTGCTACATGCAGCCTCTGTATGCGCACTTTGCATCTCAGTTCAAGATTCACTTTAATCCGCAGTATCTGTAAGATGCCGATGTGCAGTTCGTGGTGTCACGGCAGGTGCTGATACAGGCTCCGCAGTGGTGTCCTGCAGCAGCAGCAACAGCTACTGCAGCAGCAGCAGCAGCACGGAGTGAGAGACTGCCAATCCGTGCTCCGCCTCCACGTGTCTCATCCGCCTTGAGCTGCAGAGCGCGCTGCGTGCGTCCCTGCTGATGATGCTGCTGCTGCTGCATTTCGCTTTTCTCTCGGCTCCCCACGAGCACGGTTCGCCGCTGCACCGAGCGTTCGGCACGGGACGCCCCTCCCCCAGCCCTGCCCCTGCTGCTACTGCTGCATCAGCATCAGCAGCAGCAAGTGCAGCAGCAGCAGCGGCGCTCCGATAAATGACCGCGTCACCGGAGCGTCGCCGATACCGCAGTGTGCGCTCGTGACGCCGCTCCCGCCGCGCGACGATTCGCTGCCGCGCCGTGAATGCCTCGTCCCGCTCCAAGCATGGTCTGCGACTCGCAGCTGATCGCAGACGAGGGGGACGATGAGAAGGGCGGCATGCGGCCAGCCGGGCCGTGGCAGCGGGCGGGCTCGGACGAGGCGCGGCACCGCGAGGCGCACATCAGGGAGTTCCGCGCCGGGGACGAGGCGACGGTGCGGCGGATCTTCAGCGAAGGCATCCAGGAGCGGATCCCCAACACGGCGCTGCGCGGACTGCGGGAGCAGCGCGGCATCCAGCTCGTGTACGCGACCATCACGAGTAAGGCGCGCGGGAGGCACGCACGCACGCACAGCCACACGGGTGCAGATTGAGAACGCGAGTGCGGACTGTTGGGGCGAGTGCCGTTAGCGAGTAGCACCTCGATGAAGACCGGCACGGCACACGAGGGGGTGGGTGGCCAGCACCACGCCCGACCGCTTTTGTCTCCCCCAGTGGTGACGTTTACTACACACCGTACCAGGTACTTATTTAGGGCCGAGTCGACCTAGGGGACGCCGAAGACTCGTTCAGATAATTGTTACTGGCGTTGGTAGCCGTGAGAGGGACTCTAACTTGGGTCGCCTGCTTCGTGGCGCTAACCACTGCGCGACCGCTCCCCATAATGCACATTTACTACAGAGAGATGCACAGTATTTGTACTTCCAGAAATGCATTCATTATACGATTCGTAAAACATGCACACATTCATGGTAGTCACGCGTGTATGTACAGATACGCTGAACGCAGAGCACCACTCACGCATTATACGAATCATGGTCTGCGTTATGCAATCCGCAGTCGTCTCTTATCCTGCTGCACAGACTTTGCGAACAAGTACTGTTTGTGATGAAGCCGGCACAGCATGTACGTACATACACACGTATACATACACACTACACACAGACCTCTATCCAATGAGTATATGTATTGATAGAAATACGTATTCATATCATTCGATGTCATTTAAATACACCACGTGCTTTTTTATGCGCAAGCCTCAGTACGCGGACACGACTCCAGAGAGACGCCTCGCCACCGATCTGAGCGCCCTGCCCGCTGCTGCCCGCTGCTGCCCGCGGCCAGGCGGCTGCTGCCCGACTAGCGCAGTGCAGCAGTGTGGCAGCAGACGCGGAATCGATGCCAGCCGGAGCCCAGGAGTGTGCCGCGCTTCGTCACGTACGATTCGTGAAATACGACCTGAGACACAGTCCTGGCTGATGGGAATTGTGGAGACGTGTGCACTATTCATGTTGGCACAGCTTCACCGGAAGGCGATGTACGCTCTGTAACCCCAGCGCCGCTGGTGGCTGGGACCACGACCTCGCTCCGACGCCGAGACTGCGCGAGTCGTCGCTTGGTGGGGCAGGGCGCTCACGGGGAGCAGTGTCGGCCACTGATAATACAAATAGTGACCTCCCTCGCTCAAATAGCCACCTCTAGAATCAGCCCTGCCGTGCCCAGAAACAGTGAAGCCTATTTTCACAGGAACTAATGTGGCATTGGCAATGACTCGGGATGTCTCGTGTGGAACATTTGTGGAGAGATATTTAACATCAAGCAGCAATCAGGCAAAGGTATTTCTTAGAATAATTTGTCTACGCGTAAATCACGTCGGTCTGTGTCGATGTGGGTGTGGTTCATTCTTCGTGTCTTGCACCGCTGTGCGATTTGAGTTAAAATTGCCTTTTCACGTTTGCTGTTGACAGTGAGGTGAACAGAATGAATGTCTGTGCGGGCCATGCACAGACGCTGAACAAATGTGGTCCATCCTCCACTCCTCTGCCCCATCCTCCACTCCTCTGCTCCATCCTCCACTCCCTCTGCTGCGGGTGGTGGTGCCGATGGCCGCCCGCCTTTGCCCCCCCCTCCACCTTGTAGCAACCCCCACGGCAAAACCCCTGGACCGTATACCGAACTCCTAGCCCGTATACCGAACTCCTAGCCCGTATACCGAACTCCTAGCCCGTATACCGAACTCCTAGCCCGTATACCGAACTCCTAGCACGTGTATCGAACTCCTAGCCCGTATATAGAACTCCTAGCCCGTATACCGAACCTTTCCATTCTTGGGAGGCATCCATCCCTCTTGAATGGAAAACAGCTTTTGTACGCCCGCTGCGTAAAGATGGTGCCGTGGAGGACCAGAATAACTCCCACCTCAACCCAATCCTCTCTGCTCTCATCAGATAGTTGAGATGATTTTTTTTTATTTCAAATCACCAACTTCATTTCGAGCAATGGCCGATTCCCTCCTCCAGCAATATGGCCTGGATGAGAATCCAGCACGACCTCTGTGGTGCTCGATACTAAGGGGACTCCGCAACGCCCCTGCTTGGCCCGATGCTGCTCCTCCTGTACGTTGACAATCCGGGTGGCTCAGCCTCACACTCTGACATTCATCTCCCTGCCGATGGCACAGCCCTGATGGTCTCTGGGAAGTCAGGGGGCGATTTACAACGTCGGCTGCCCCATGCCCTTGATCATCGACAACTGCAGCCTAATGCCTCGATGTGCGTCCTCAATGCCCAGGAGGCGAGAGTCGGGGGTTGTTCACCGGTGACTCCAAACCGAGTGTTGCGCTCCCTGCGCACTGCGTCTCTGCATTCGCATCCCTTTGAAGAGATCGATAACTTTACGTATCGAGATGTTATCTTGGACACAAACCCTGTCCTTCAAGGCCTACATTGATCATACAAGATTAAAAAAACCCACTAGTGGACTCCTCTACAGAAATAAACAGTGTCCCACCTCAGCTCCATATTAATATCGAATGCGATATCTACCACATCGCCTCCAGTCCCACTCGACAGCGCCTCGTTCGGCAACGCCACTCGGCACTGCGCTTTGCCCTTGGCGCCCCCTGTAGAGCCACGTCATCGTAGCCTCTGTGTCGCCTCCAAACGGTGTCCCCTGGAGACGTGAAGCGATCAACCACAGGGCTGCTGCCTTCACCCTCAGAATTTTAAAACAAATGCACCGAGTATCTGAAAGACCTCCAAACTCCACGAACTCCCAGCCGCAACCCCAGAAGTGGCCCCTCTCCGGTCTCACTCAGCACGCCGTCAGCCCTCGCCTCTCACGTCGGGCACGGAGCCCTCCCTGCACCCTTCCCGATCACCCCGATCCCAGAGGGCTCAGGGCGACGACTGGCCCTGCACCCAACACCGCCTGCTGCTCTTGCAGCCGTGACTGCCCGCGATCCCGTGGTGGTGGTTGCTGTTGTTTTATTCACTTGGTGGCTTCGCCTCTCGCTCACCTCCTCTCCCACCGTGCATCACCTCGTCCTTGTTTTTGGTGCAATTTGCATGTTTATATCGTTAATTTTAGTTATTAGTTTTAACGCATTGTTAATATATTTCTCTATTCTTTATGCATTGATTGTGCCTGTACCTCCGCGATGTTACCTGTTCCTCGGTACGGATTACTTTGATGTTGTTGTTCTTGTTCTGTGCTGCTGCACCACGCGGTTCTCCATGGAAAGCTAGCTGAGTAGCTGGCTACACGGGTCTTTCCATGTATGAAATACACATTTAAACAGGGGTAGAGTATTCGTCACCACGCATTGACCAGCGCGGTGCACTCTGGTCAAATAACCCCATGACACAAGCCGCGTGGCGCGGCTCTCATCCAACAGTGGGTCGACGTGAGCAGCGAGCCGCGTGCACATCGTGCGATGTCGAGAGACGCACGCAGTGAGCAGGGAGTGGCTTTTGCTGGGACACAAATGCAACTCTGAAGGTGGCAGTGTTCTAACAGCATGTGTGTTGTGTATCTTTTCTGCTAGGTCTCGATTATGTGTCTCCCTTCTCTCACCAGTTTTTTGCCTGGGCCTAACACACTCGTTGCTGATCACGTGCTGTGTGCCCCTGCTGCTGCTGGCCCTGCGCTATTACTACAGCCGCCAGGTGATCTTGCGCTATGCCAGCAACGCCCTCTGCAACGACTTGGCCGACATCCCGCACCACTACATCAAGACTCCAGGTACACTGCGTGCCCACAACCAACACGCGCGCTCAGAGCGATTCTTCTCACGGCAAACCAACAACATCACCACCCACGCATCACCCGCGCGTGGCTCTTTCGAGCGCCGTTATGTGAACTCCAAGACGGGGGTTGTTTTGAAAACTTTATATATAAATTGGAAGAGTATCAGCAGCAGCAAAATCTGTAGATGCGTACACAGTCATAGCTCCCTCTCCCCTCGCTGGCCTCTACAGCTCTAGATGTCTATAGCAGGGGGTGAGCCAAGTCAGCCAACTACCCAGGCACACCCCCGGTGTGATGCGCGCTAACCGCCAGCAACGAAGTGAGAATTGTGGCGATATCCCAGCCTGAGTGTACGCGCCCCGTTTGTTTACAATCAGCCAGAAAGTCTACTCGATGGCTTTGCACGAGGCCCACGCCTCCCACTTTCCCCGTAGTAGAAGAAGAAGCTGCTGCTGCTGCTGTGGCGATGCCAGACAGAGAGAGAGACAGACAGAGACAGAGAGAGAGACAGAGAGTGACAGAGAGAGAGTGCGCCCCAGCAGGCGATGCACACTGCACGCGACGCGTCGGGCAGAGCGCACGAGTTCTCCGCGGTGCCTTTGGCAGGCTGCTGCTTCTGGGTGGCGGTGCTGGGCGGCGACGTGGTGGGCATCGTGGGGGCCCGCGCCCACCCGGAGGACGCCACCGTGGAGCTGTGCCGCATGTCGGTGGACTCGCGCCACCGCGGCCGCGGCATCGCCAAGGCCCTGGGCCGCACGGTCATCGACTTCGCGCTGGCCAACGGAAGCACCGCGGTGGTGCTGAGCACGACCGCGGTGAAGATCGACGCCCACCGTCTCTACCAGTCGCTGGGCTTCAAACACATGGGCGTCACTGAAGGTTACGTGCTGCCCGGTATGGACTTCTCGCTTCCCCAGCGCCTGTTCTTCCAGCTGCGCTACCATCGCTACCGCCTTCAAATCCGCGAGGAGTGAGCTCGGCTGGGCGGTGTCTCCCTGCGGTGGCCACCCACAGCCACTGCGTGCACGGCGTTGCCCTGCAGCCTGCGCCTCGCCTGTGGCGGTGGCGGCGGCGCTGCTGCTGCTGCGCGCTTCCACGGGGTGGAGGAGTGTGGGCGGTGCGGCGACGGGAGGACTCTTGCATGCGACCCCCCGCAGGAGGGAAACGTGTCCTTAAAACAACGAATACCCAGACACAAATTTGACCTTTGCTTGCGCAGTTACTAAACGCTTGCTCCAAGATTATATCTGATTTGAATTTGAATGCGTACATGAAAAGGTAAAAAGCATGTTTATTGTACATACTTAAAGTAACTAAGCCAAATATAATATTCTTGATTATAACAAAACAAATATTTGGTTCGAGATGAATTTGAAAAGTTAATCTGTAATGCAAGGGGATGCTCGACTTGCCCGCGTAATTCATACCTAGGGAGCTCCACGTCAGGTCTTGACTGCCAATTGCAACGTCTGATTTAATAGCGAGGCATTGCTCGAACTCACGTCCCACAGCTGCTGCTGCTGTCGCCGTCGTTCCCAATCGACGTTGCACGAGCGGCCTGCACGGGGCCCACGCGGCCACGGCCGCCGCTGCGGCTCCCTGGCCCCGTCGGGGACGCTGAGCGGGGCGCGGGGGCCGCCGGTGGCCCCAAGCACGACACGCCCCACGGCGCGCGCGCGGGGCGGCAGGCCCCTGCCACCTTTACGGAGATTTAGCACGAAAGATCAAAATCGCCTGCGAGCAGCCCACTCCGAACCAAACGAATCACCCCCACGATGATGCAATAATGCCTGTTTGTACGTCACGGTGTGTGTGTCGAGTTGTTACGTTTTGTGTTTAAAGTGACTTCAGTTTGAAACGAGTACAGTACCCGGAAGGCCTTATGTAAGCAACGTGAGCGAGACAGACGAAGGGCTGGGGCGCAGTGCTGCGTGTGGACGCGTTGACGACGCAGAGGGCCCCGCACGCTGCCACCGCGTCCGGCGGGCACAGCACAAAGTCGCGTCGCGGCCGGATCACGATCCCGCGGTGTGGGTATCGGAACCTCCTCATGTGCCTCGACGATGCCTCCCTCTCCACGTGGTTCTTGGCTGCATACGCTCAACGAAGAGTAGCTCTGCTACCTTGAGCTCGACGGAAATCGCAGTTGTGATGTTGAATGTACCCGGCAATCGGCGTATAAGCAGGGCGCATTGACGAGCTTCGGGCACTTTCGTGAATGCGAATTTGTGAGTTGTCGCATGGAAGTCGGCTGGAGAAGAGCCGGCGGGCTTCTCTGTTCAAGTTGACCCGGGTTGACGTCTCCCCGTGTTGGTTTAGTTGCGCTAAAGCCTATTCAGTTATTTTGTTCCGTCTAAATGTAACAGTCGACGATGTAAGGGAGGCGGGCCGCCTCTCTTCGTGCGTGACGGAGCGAGGCGGCACGGCTGGGGGTCGTCTCCACTCGACGTGAGCGGTGCGCTGGCAGCACGGGGGGGGGGGGGGCACGGGCGGACTCCGCGGCGCGACCCGGAGGGGCGGAGCGGCCGCGGCCTCTGCCGCACGGCTGGACGCGGGGGCCCTTGGTCAGGAACTGCTCTTGAATTCGGGTTATCGTTTAGTTGAGTCGCGTTGCTTATAATGCAAGGGGGGGGGGGGGGGGACAAAATGTGTCAATACTTAATGTGTAAGCACATTCGTGAATGGAGTTGGCCAAACATCTCAGTGTAGGACCACAGAGCTTGGGCAATTGTTGGCAGTGTCGGTTCTGGCCGCCGTGCCGCCTTGCTGCCCCTGCAGTTTCCCCGGCGCCTCCCAGCAGAGCAACACAACACGACTGCGTGCGCTCTCGACGCTCTGCACAGACACGCGCTTTGAGATGCAACTTGCACGGACAACGCCGCTCAACACAAATTCCACTTTAGTATTATTATTATATCTCTCTGTGCGAAAAGGCTTAATTGTGACATAACTGGTGAAAGATTAAGAACAAAAATGACAAGACATGTTCAAAGAACAAATTGGCATGATCTCATCACGCGTGTGAACGAGGCCCCGCACTGCACCGCGCCGCCTGCACAGAGAGAGCTCCTTCTGTACGAGCGCAACGCTCTGAGCTTCCGAATAAAAATATAAAATTAATTACCTCAAAATGCATTTTTAAATGCACGTTAAGTAAAGTTAGGTTGAAGACAACACTGTGAATGGTAAAGTTATGAATAAGTAGACTTTGGCATTAACTCTATTAGTCGTGTAACACTATAGTGACAGAATAGAGAGTAGTGGCGCTGTGGTTAGCACCCCTGGCTACGAACCCGCCCACCCGAGTTCGGTTCCCACTCACGAACAATAACAGTGATGAATACATGAACCGGTCCTGGGCCTCTCCTGGGTCTACTCAACCTTAATTTAGTACCAGGTGCCATGTGCAAGCATCAGCACCGGTGAGACAAAGGCGTCGTGCTGGCCACCCACCCCCTCGTGCGCCTTGCCGGCCTTCATAGGCGCTGCTCGCTCAGCACTTGCCCCAGCAGCCGGTGAAGGTGGCAGGGGGAGACATTGTCTCGTGGCAGCGCACATCTGGTACATTTCGTTGACTTGTTTCTTTTTCGTGTAGAACGTGCAAAGCTCCAGCTTCGTGTACAGCTGTGCGTGTTGACTGTGGACGTGGGTCCTGCAATACGGCGCGTGTGGGGCAATCAGCGGGGACGTTAACGATGGAGCACGCTTCACTGCAGTCACAATTAAGACTAGCACAGAGACCCAAAGAAACCCATGGTCCCACATAGAAACCCATAGACCCACATGGAGATCCATCCTATACAATTACCGTAGTAATAATTAGACTCCTGTAGAAGCCTATATACCTACAAAGACTCGCATAGACAACGATACCCATAGAGACCCATCGACCCACACAGATAACCGTAGACCCACATAGAGACCCACACCCACTCACCACAGCGCGAGGTGAGTGATGGCTTTGCACTTCACAGCAGACGCAATTCTGCGACTCCTCGATTGCCATCTTGCAGGCCACGTGGCCGTCCCTAACGCGGCTCGCCGCAGCCCCGGGTCCCTGCGACGCGGAGAAGCCACGCGGCACCTCTGTTGGATCCTCAGTCGGTGTCTCGTTCGGGACGTCGCAGGCTGAGCACCACGTGAACATCACCGCCGGCTTGTCGGTGCCTTCTCCTGTTGCCCAAGCGTCGAGGAATGGGTCCAGGAGGGTTTAATAGACACGGGCGGCTGGTAGTAGCGATTTGATGCCTTGCTGTACCTGTGAGTTATCTCATTGTATTATCATCCCCTCATTGTATTGTGGAGTACGGCAGCGAATCGTCTCATGTTCCATGGTCGGGGTGCTCGAGACTTCATTCTTGCAATGAGCCACTGTGAGTGGCGGCCTGTGCCGTGTGCCTGAGGCCATACACGAGGCATTGGGGAGACGCTTTGAGGAAACGTTCTAAACGTCTCAGAACAAATGTATTCTCGTAGAAAGCCATATAATTAGCTTTCCTGATATAATTACACTATTTTAAAACGTTTGAAAATACCCTTGTATAACGTATTCTCAACTCAGACACCACTCCGCAGTATTCACATCTCAATTATATCAACTTTACAACTTCGCGATAGTGGAGGAGCACATTTGTTGGCAGGCCAATTGGAGAGTAGGCGAATGTCTGTATCTGTACAACACCATCACAGACGTCACAAACCACCACTGTGACGTCACACACGATCATTGTGATGTCACACGATAATTGTGATGTCACACACGATCATTGTTATGTAACACACGATCATTGTGCCGTCACACACGATCATTGTGATGTCACACACGATCATTGTGATGTCACACACGATCATTGTGACGTCACACACGATCATTGTAACGTCACACACGATCATTGTGATGTCACACACGATCATTGTGATGTCACACACGATCATTGTGACGTCACACACGATCATTGTGACGTCACACACGATCATTGTGTCACTGGCAGAAGGAACCCCGAGTGTGAGGGGAGGTGTCCTGAAATGTAACCTCAACATTTACAACAAACGAAGTGGTTTTCCACGTTATCCGCATTGAAATAATTAGTGAAACCAATTATGAACTGTATTGAATGAAGTCGTATTTTTTAGTAAAACCGTAGACTTAACAGAACCGTTAAGGTACTGCCTGGCGCATGGAGCTAATGATCGATAATAAATGTTGCTATGCAAGTATTGCCAAAAGCGTTTGTTAAGACGCCCCGACCAAAGCATGCCACTTGCGAATGCATTACCCTCGGTGAGTGTTTTGCACTGCGCTGACATCCAACCACGTGACACCGTCAGTGACGTTACGGCATGCGCCACAAATGCATCCCTATAACGCCAACACGACTGTTGCATGCACTGACGTTAAGCGACAGCAGTGGAGAAGCGATGTAAGCCCTAGTTGCACTGCTGCTATCAATGTTGATATTGTGCAACGATATGACGCGCGTATGTAACGTCGGTGAACTTTAACGAGACTGGAGGCCATGCCGTAGCACAAGTGTAAAACAAAGAAGGAAAATATCACCGTTTGCATTTACTACTGAAGTGCTCGCCGCTCCAACTAATCTGTCTGCGACCATCGGAGTGTTTTATAACTTCGTTATTGCGATACATCCCTTCTCAATACGGCTTCAAATGACCACTCTCACACACACATCGTGCACTAAGTTGTAAGTTTATAGTGGCCAACTTCAATGTAGCCTTCTGAGTGCATGTTGGCCAGAAGTGAATATCAAGTGAACGCGTTTCAATCCCCAAGGGAGGGGTGCAAGACATTCACTCCTTGCTCACTCGAATGAGGGCGGATATACATTGCACTGAGTAATACTGAATAACACTGTGCGTCTCCGGGTCGTTCCGGGCATTGTCCGGCAAGCTGTGCGACGTTTCACACTACGTGCTGGGAGCTCCATTTCGTGAAGTTGCTGAAAAAGCTGCCAGCGCGTGGAGTGAAACGTTGGACATTGTGCCGAACAATGCTCTGGTATCGGAGTAGACAGCAGACGAGAGGAGTGGCATTGTCCCGCCATCTTCTTTGAGAATGTCGAGTGACGCCTTGGACAGATTCTTGGTGACATCGGCAATGAGTCCAACAAGGGCTTGTGAGCTGCAACCAAGCACGATGCGAGCCCAAGCCGCGTGGACGGGGCCGGGCGGTAGAACCAGCAGCAGCTAAAGCAGCAGGAGCAGTTGCAGCTAAAGCAGCAGCAGCTAAAGCAGCAGTTGCAGCAGCAGCTGCATCGGCAGCAGCTTCTGCAGCTGCTGCAGGTGCTGCGGCCGCCAAGGCGCCACGAGTCGGTCGGAGACGTCTTCAACATTGAGACGCAAATCACGCGGCCGCTAAATTGCGGCATCTCTGAGATTGTCGTCACTTCTGAAAGAATGTGATTATATATATACACACATATATACGTAGGG
The DNA here is from genome assembly GCF_964198595.1 of Lampetra fluviatilis. Classification (NCBI taxonomy): domain Eukaryota; kingdom Metazoa; phylum Chordata; class Hyperoartia; order Petromyzontiformes; family Petromyzontidae; genus Lampetra; species Lampetra fluviatilis. The sequence goes on along the minus strand of NC_136286.1, from coordinate 15,275,450 downwards.
ATTCACAATCAATCTTTTGATTTGTAATTGTTTTTCTTGGGGTGAGGTCGACGTGTAAAAATGTGTCGTGAACCCTCCTCCACCTGACACAACCGATGAACACAAGTGTCACGTGAGACACTGCGATTCCTTGGCATACACGGTGGGTGCACGTTGTTACACGAGCCACACAAACGTCGCGTTCAGTTCCCAATGGTGGTCGCCAGTGTCCTCGTACGGCGGGGGCAATGCTTTTGGATTTGATGAACAAGTGGTGAGGCTCATGGCATAACAATGATACGACAGTGTGTCTCTGCAACACAAAGTGTGTCTCTGCAACACAAATGTTTTGCAAAGAACGAGAACATCTCCCACTGAAATATATCTTTTAAACCTCTCGTGGCGTGTCTCACCGACAAGTCTCGCGTCACACGGCAGAGGTCACGCGTCGCCCGCTCTCGCGGTGGGGGGGGGGTCTGCTGCCGAACTAGAATTAAATTATGCAACAACAACAAAGGAGATTGGCATCCAAAACTGAGCGTTTAAACCGCAGAGTACTCGAAGGCGGAGCGAAACGACGTCCAGGGAGGTGAATGCGTCGATTGGTCTCCCTCGGTGTTGGTCGCTGTCACCAGCGCGCTGCAAACACGGCCCGGCACAGTCCGCAGCTCACCGCGTGTCCCGTCAACAGTGACTCGCGTGTGTCACCATGGCGCGTTGCCCCCTGACACAGACCCATATACAAGTTCCCTTTGGCACGATGACATTTGTAGCGTTGACAACGACTTTAAACGAGCTAATCGAACCTAAGAATATAATCGAGACATCTGTTGATGAACTGGACGGGCAGTGGTGGAAGGCACATGTGTCGTTCCCGTGTGCGAGGCTCACCGAATGGACACAAACCAAACCATGGGACACGTGGTCTGCTATTTGTTTGTCCACTCAGCTGTGCGTGTCGCCAGCTCACGTGCACGTCATGAGTTGCTATGAAGCTTGGCATGCGGATATTGTCACTGACACGCAGTGCCTTTTAACAACTTGCAGACATTTGGAGCTGTCAGACTCCCCGCTGCTGCGCGGGTGACGTCGTGACGCCTCTGAGTGACAATTTGTGCCGACGTCACAGTCACGTGCTCAGTCACGTGATCACAGTCCCCATCACGTGATCACAGTCCCCGTCACAGTCACGTGATCACAGCCACGTGCGCGTTGCCTTCCTCTGGAGGCGTCCGTTTTGGAGCTTGTTTGGCGTTTTAATATATAATTTTGTTCTTTAATATTTACACGTAAAACATGCCGGATAAACACAATTGGGACATAAATTATCGCCAATTACGATAGAATCTTGATCTGAAGCTTTCGTGACTGCAGGAATCCATACTCTTTGGTTATTTCGGTAAAGTCACGTAGGTAGAAAATAAAATAATCGATCACGACGTTTCGGACGCAACACAAACGACCGTCATCAGGTGAGACAATCACAGCAGGGAAACTGCTTCAGCTTCAGCAGCTTCCCTGCTGCGATTGTCTCCCCTGATGACGTTGAAATGGTTGCCCTTGCTATGAGCTGGTGGTCGCTATGAGTTGGCAGGATCGGGATTTCTCCGAATGAATTTTGCTGACAAGAGCAACCCAGCAAGTGACAGGATGGCGCCCACAGGGAGCATTCCCCTCGTTGTGCGTGACAGCCCGCTCGCCGCTCGCGTCTACGAGGGCCGCGGAGCAACATCATTGCCCGCTTCATTGTTGACCGCCGCCGCCGCTGCTGCTGCTGCTGCTGCAGAGAGAACCGGGGGCGAAGAGGCATTGGTTGCGTTGTGCATGCACGTGGTCTACCGTGGACTCATGGCTCCCGTATAAGGGGACGGTTGAAACGTTCCATCAACCTGGCTCCGAAGAGTCTCGTCCACGATGTTGTCTGGCCACGCTCCAAGTCAGAGGCAAAGTGACGACACAGATTGCGAATCGGACACGGCGCCGTCACACGAGGAATCGACCTCGACGATATCCAAAGCTCAAAGCACCTCCTTGACCTTCGTAGGTCTCGGTGTGAGTTGCCGGGACTCGCGTGATCTGCACTTTCATTCCTCTCCACCCCTTGCCCCCTCCCCGGCCTGACAATAGGGTCTGCCAATAGGGTTTGCTCCGGTAAAAGCGTCGTGCAGTTAGAATCGGCCTCTTGCGAGGCGTTCTGTGGCCATTGGACTGCACCGCGGTGGTGGTAGTGGTGGTGGCGGTGGTTATAGTAGTGGTGGTGGTGGCGACGGTGGTAGCGGTGTTCATGAGGACGCTTGCCGGCGATCGGCGCATGCGGTTACACGCGTTCGTGTGCACCGCACGAAAATGCGTGGGCAGTGCGATTATTTAAAACAAAATGTTTTCCAGATGAGCTTCACTTGCGACGTGCAGCCACATTGAGATGAAGGTGCCTCCTAAACTGGGGTTAAACAGTGCAACGTCCCTGCACACACACCTCTGTTGCACTTTCCAAATGCTGGACAACATCCCGTGTTAAATACTGCGAGTTAGTTGCTTCTGACTTGCAACACAGACACACACTGATGGTCCATTAAACTCAACGAGGTCCATGTATGCGTTCGACAGCTTACACGTCCCAAATGAATTACACACAGAATAGTCGTAAATATAGTAGAATACACGACTCTCATAACCAGTCTGGATTTAGTAATGATAAATTAATGTCATGAGATGGAGTGAGAGGGATTGTGGCGTCCATGAGGAATGGCGACAGTGGCGAGGCTATTCATCCAGCAGTGGATAGACCGTGGCCGATGAATGTAAAGAAGCACGGGGAAGGAACCGTGCCAGGCGGCGGTGTGGTGCAGCAGTTGTGCCGATGTGCCAGCTCCAGTCTGGAGGCAATGGGCACGCCTGTTTTGAGGGGCGGATGCATCGCTGGTCGAGCGGCATCGATGGATCACCGATTCGAGGGATGGGATTTGAGCGTCATTGCGCTGTGGACGTGTACGCGTCGGCGCTGAGAATCACGGGTTTTTATTTGTTGCTAAAATCAAAACAAATGCAGATTTTGACTCGAAATAGGTCAACGTTTTATTTTGTATACCATGGAATACTTACGGGAGCGATATGTTTGGATGGTGTTTGGATCGTGTGATTGGATGTGTTTGGTTCGTACTCCGTGGTACACATGCGGACATGCCGTGGCTCGCGCCGGGGTCTTCTCCAGAGTGAGACGACCACCACCACCGGGTGCTGAACGCGGCGTGCGCGTTGGCGTGGCACGGTGCGCGGTGCCTTGTGGCTTTGTGCAAAACAGTTTCCCTGTGAAGCCTCTCACGTGCGCCACGAACCGTGTCCGATGCGTAGGCGCACAGTGCCTGTTGCCTGCGCGCCGTGTGTGCGTGTGTACACGTGTGTGCGTGTACACGTGTGTGTACACGTGTGTGCGTGTGTACACGTGTGTGTGTGTACACATGCAGTGTCCATCGAGAAGCGCGGCGTGCGGAGCTGCAGAGTTGTGTGTACACGTGTGTGCGTGTGTGACGAGTGTGGGCCCCGCAATGTGCGACTGGGCCCTGTGTCGGCTTCTATTCGACGTTGCGTGCCAGGTCCCCGCACTGCCCGACCTCTGTCTAGCGCGTCGTGTGCTGCTCGTGGAGAACATTTATTTTTCAAAAAAGTATAAAGGCAGCTGCTATATTCCTTAAAAAAGCACTATGAATATTCGTTGTTCTAGATATCGAGTTGTCAAAACAATGTTTAACATTACACAGAAATGAGTAAATTATTATATTTTGTACATATGTATATAATTTAATTAGCAGCAGATTGCTTTGTACAACGCTGTATATGCACTTCCAATGGCCCTGCATGCTGCCTGGCTAAACCTGACCGTGAGTGAGGGTGTCCGCAGAGTCACAGGGCACCGGTAGACGAGACAGCGCTTGACGTGGAGACCAGCAGGGGCCCACATCACCAGCTCTGAGATCCATTCACGTGGATCTCAACGGGCGACGCCGTCCACCCACAAACCTTCACCAACAATGGACCTGTAATATACCGTACTGTGGACATGACGCACATAAAGTACTCACACCATCAATCGCTAGAAGTTCATTGTCGTCTACTTTGCCGATTTGTCCACCCGTGTGTGTCGCCATGCACGGCTTGCCCACCACCGCTGGGCCTACCAGGCCACGGCGAGGATGCGAGTGCTGTATACGTGGCACTGGGACGACTCCCACGGAGAGGCGGGGGTGGTGGCGACGGCGGCTGCTGCGTGAAGCGTGCGGCGAACCGTCTTCTCTCGCTGAGTCGTTCGCCACGAGAAGTGGTGGCGGCAAGGTCAGAGGGGCAATGTCAGAGGGGCAAGGTCAGAGGACAAGGTCAGAGGGGCAAGGTCAGAGGGCAAGGTGAGAGGGGCAAGGTGAGAGAGGGCGTCACGGGTAGATGGGCTCGTCGAATGTGTTGAGAAACTGGGTGACCTGACATCCTGGCCCTCCTAAAGTCTCACGCACCCAGAACATCAGAGTGGCCATTGGCGAGAGGGGGCCATGGCACCACCAGCTCGATACGGCAGGGAGCCACAGACAAAGGCAGCCAGCAGCTGGCACCAACAATCGCCCAAAATCTGTGGTCTGTTCGTGGCGGGGAATTCTGGTCACGTGGCTTAGCCTCGGCCACCCCCAGTGGAAGCTGTCGCTGTGCATTATCTGCCAGTCAGGGGGGGGGGGGGGTCACACTTGCGACTGTATTTATTATAACTCTGTTTTTTATTGGGAAGTTTAGACCAGGACGCCGGCACGCAGTGGGCTTTTCTTGGGGTAGGCGCCGCGTGGGCAATAATCACCAGCGAAACCGCCACTGCGCCGGTCATCTTGACGACACATTCGGGAACTGCATCGCTGTGTCCAGGCATGCCGCGGCTGTCTTTTGCTGAAGCAACGTGGACTCACGCCCATCTATGTGCCGACGCGAGTTACTGGAGGCCGTTGTAAACGAAGCAGTCCTTCTCCGCCCCCCTTGGCAGTGCACAACCTCCACAGTGGCCACCGCCAGCCACTCTCCCCACCGCGCCCCCGGGGTCGTTCGGTCCAGTCCGGTAGCACGATCGGTCTCCCCAGGTCGTGACTATTGCCGCCACCCTCTTCGCTACGCAGGACGGCTCTACTGCCGGATGTCTGTCCAACACGCGAATGCGCACTGCACAGGGCGGACGTGTCAAGATCACTTCTGGCCAACTGCTTCACCGGACTCGTATGTGTTCTAAAACGACGGCTTTGTGAAAGGCATCTTGCTCCTGCTGGAGCACGTCAGGGTAGTGACCTGCATTCTGAAGCCGGTGTCGTATAAAGCGTGGTCCAGATGTCTTGTGACCCCCATTTAATTCTCTAAAACGTAATATTTGTAAGTATTGTAAGGTTTACTTAAAACATGAATGAATATGCAAAGGGTAAAACATGTTTGGGGTCAATTAATCGTGGGTCAGGAGACACGTGGGGGGTCCCTGGACACTGCAGGGCACGCTGGCGAATGCGTCATGTATGGCCGTGCGCGTCTTTAACAAACTCACGCACCTCAAAACGCGCCGTGTGATGTGCTGAAGAGATGAAGCCGCTCTTACACCGCGCTGCGTCCATCCTGCCAGGCTCAGCTACTCTTATGGGGGGGGGGGGGGGGGCCGTAACCGCGAGAATCAAACGGTGAGGGAGCGTGGCCTCGACTGGTGCCAAAGCGACATTTGGTGGTGCAAAGGAAACTTCGTAACAAGTGAACTTTATTTCCGCAGGCTAAAACTACCACCACGCGTTGGCCGTGTTAAGCATTACTGTTAGCCGTCCTTCATGTACGGTAACTGCTGCGATGCTCGATTCCCATACAGCACTTGCCCCGGCCCAATTCCGACCTCTTGTTCGTCTCTGCATTGTCTCTCCCTCCTCCCAGACTGCCACTCGCTCATCCCACGTGTGTTCATCTCACGGTCATCTTTATTCGCTTGCGTACTGCCATGCCATCGTGGGCAACTGAGTTTTGAAAGAGGCCAGATGCCCACTCCGTCATCACGAAAGGATTGTGCGCGGGGTAGCAGCAGATGATTGGGCATCTCAACCGTGTCCATTCGGACCACCACTAATGGCATGGTTAGTTGCACCATATGGACGAGGACAAGGGGGTTTCTAGTTATCTACACGCTCAAGACACACGCTGGTATAAAAGCAGCTTCAATTAACTGGATCCATAGCCTTGACCTTAACCGCATCGCTGTGAGTTGCTACTTGACAGGTCCTGTACGCTGTTAGCTGATGCCATCTGGTCAATATCAAACTCTTCCGCACCCCCTACTGGAGAGAGACTCTGATAAATAATTAACATGGAGCATACTTGCGTTAATAACATGTGCATGTGTGACTGAAATAAAAACATGGAATCTCAAACTGATTGATGTCTTATCTTCCCAGTGTCTTTCTTATGTAAAACATGAGCTCAACGCACTATCGACGTCATGTATACACGCTCATTCATTGGCTGAAAACATCTCAATATATAGAGGACCGCAGAACTTGGCCAATTGTTGGTATCACCAGCTCACTGCCTGGGCACTGCCCTCCAGCTTGTCTGTGGTTCCTCAACGATGGCACTGAGACTAATACATTAACACTTAGAACTACAACGAGCAGTGGACCACTTTGTCAGAGGATGATCTAAGAAGATGACTTTCAGAACTCCTGAAGTTAATGATACCCACATACATCGAGAGCAGGGACACACATTTTATATGCCCCGAAAAGGAGGGTTTATCACGTGACAATCAAACTGACATTTCTAATGCTCAATTCGGAATATGCTGAATTAAGTGAAAAGCCGCATGTATTACGATGGCTTTTTCGTTAGTGAAAGGTCACACAGATGGTGGGGGGGGGGGCTGTCATCACCAGGCGTTGTATCACGAGTGCTGGAGCACTGCATTCCGTGAGAATCCACATTCAGCACAACGGGCTCTTGTGCCTGTCGTTTGCATCCGTGGTTGGGCCGAAACCATTTAAATAAGTTGTGAGCACAGACGTCTGAGGCGAGTGATAGTCAACACTCCCTCACAGGGCAGTGAACACTCCAGGCGATGTTCCAGGCAATGGTCCTTTTTCATAGCGCAGGTATCGCTTAAATTGATATTTACCGAATTGATAAACAACTTAAATGAGCAATAAAACGCATTTTACTTTTGAACTGTTTATTATTCTATTATATATATAAGTGGGGCGCCACTTTCACCTAGCTCGCTATGGTCTCCGGTGGAGGGTTCGGATTGTTAAACGGTAACCGGTAAAACGGTCACAGTTTAACCGGTTACCGAAAGCGAGGAACTGGTAGTTTTAAGGTTTGTCAGTTACACATCTAAAACTGTGCAGTTTGTTGCAGGACGTTTCCACAGATGCGGCAAACCCGTAACCGGTTTGTACAGTTTGTACCGGTAACCGGAATTAACCTGTAACCGGTTCGTACCGGTAATTCCCGTCCGCCCGCCGGTGACTTCAACAACCCGGGCCGCGTCACGCGTGGAAGAATCATCGAGTCGGGAATCGAGATTCTTCAGACGAATCGATTGGAGCGGTAATCGTGGATCGTGTCTGGCTGTCTCGTGCGTGAGGGGGGAGGAATCGCGGCAAGAGGAATCGCGTGCGACGGCGGAGTCGTGCGCGGGAATCGTGGATCGCGCCGCCTTCCCTCGCCTGCCGAGTTCCCGTCCAGCGCCGCCGCCTCCTGCAGGAGCCTCGCCACGGATCGGGGGCGACGCGGGCGGCGACTCGCGACCTCCACCTCCTCCTCCTCGGGGTAGCAACGGGCGCGGGGCCCAGAGAGCGGAGCACGAAGGGGGGGACGCGCGCGGGAGTTGAATGAGAAAGTTCGCGAGGCGGCCCCGCTGGTGGCCCTCGCGGCCCCCGGCCTGGCCGCTAGGCCCCAGGCGGCCCCAGGCGGCCCGCGTGCCACCGGCCGCTCGCGCGGTGACACCGCGCGAGCAGGCGGCGTGGCTGAGGATGGTGGGGAACTGGGGGGCTGGGGGCGGTAGGGGGCTGTCAGACCCCCTGCACGGCTCCTGTTGCACGCGGCTGCCGAACTCGCGAACTCGCGGCCTCCTCGCGCGTGCGGGGAGGGAGGCAGGCGGGGAGGGAGGGATGGCGACAAGTGCGAGGAGGCTGCTGCTGCTGCTGTGAATGTTACCCGCGGGCAGGCGACGGGTCGTGGAGCCGCGCGGTGAGGGACGGGGGGGACCGCGCGAGCCCCGGGGACCCCGGGGCCTCCCAAGGTCGTCCCGTGACCGCCCCCCCCATGTCCTGTGGTTGTGCAGATGCGGAGCGGAGCCGCCTGACTCGGCAGACGTCGCCACAAGAGCCCCCCAGGGGCAGCGGCCGCCATGGTGAAGTACTACGCCTGCCTGGGCATCCTCAAGAGCTCCTGGGACCACGTGTTCGCCGCGTTCTGGCAGCGCTACCCCAACCCCTACAGGTGCCAACCCCTACAGGTGCCGCGCGCGTCCTGTCACAAGCGGACGCGATTCCCGGCTCAAAAGAGCAAGTGGCGGAAATTCCACATTCTCATGGCGGGGGCGAGGTTGCCCCTCTATATTGACCACCGTTGACTTCCCCATGCAGCGGTACTCATTTTATCGAACACAAACGGGAGGATAATCGGCTGAATGGACCACCACCTCCCAACCTCAAACCAGGATTTTATTAATGGATAATCTCGGGGGATTGCCAGCTGCTCACAGCCGAGCTGCCTGGCCTGGGACCCCGCGTAATCCTCTACAGTGCGCACTCAGCCGGTGTCCCTCGCATCCAACGAGCATCGCCTCTGTTGGTGGCAGTAACGCGGCAGTTCGACTTCCACGTTCCTATGCCGGGGACCAGTTCGTGCGGAGCAGGGCCGCCGTCGCCCGAATCCGCAGTTCCACCACCCCGGAGAGATAATGGGGCTGAGCCCGCCCCTGGCCGGATTTGGACTCGCAGCCCTCGGTGGCTTAAGTTGTCTGCCAAGAGCACCTTCACTCAAATGCCCTTGGCGGCTGTTGAAGGCGATCTGATGTGATAGCTCGTCATGCTGGAGTGCGTGCGGCTCTGAGGCCACCCAAGGCAGCGGAGTACAACTGGCAGGTCGCAGCGTGTGACATCGTGCACATCGTGCACATCGCGTGACAGCAGCTCAGACGGCGTTCTCAGGAATGGTGCCGATGTGAAGTTTAACTGCAGATCTCACACCGGTGCTGCGTAGGCCAATCTATCGATTGTCGCCAAATGTCTTGAGAGTTTTTGGAATTCCCGAGGTGTAACCCGGCGGGTTAGGTCCTGGATTAAGGAGATTGTATCGGTTGTCTTTGTGTTATACTCTTTAAACTGTCTGGTGACATTTTTTGTTTCCTTTTTAAGGCATATATATAAACTTTTAGAGGTTTGTTGAACACAAACTTTCTCGACCAATATCCATAATACAGGTTTTATTGGGTTAGATAGCGTAAATATAAATGTGTCATTAAAGGAATGAAACAGGAGGACTTCTCCACAAATCTGGCTGTCCACCTGATGAAGCTGGTTGTAATTACTGGCCAAACGTCGTACTCAGATTGTAAATGTTGTGGCTTGGCTCTCCAACACACCGGTGTGCCGTACTAGTGACGAATTGGCATGTTCTGTTTACGTGACAAAACTTACTATTTGGGTGTGTCTGGAGGTGGTGGGTTTAAGGACACTTTTATATTTACGCGATCTAACCCCCCCCACCCCAAAAAACACACCTGTATTATGGATGATATTGTTTGCGAAAGTCTACGTGTTAAACTTTCTGAGGTTTGTTGGACCACTTCCCACTTTAAGGAGTTGCCAACACTGGGTGTTGGCAGTTTTGCATTCTGCTCGTCATCTGCATGAGTTTGGGGGTTGAATTCGTCACATGGCCCACAAGCCTGGCCTCTTGCCAGAGCATGCAACTTCGCAATGTCAGTGTGTGGAGTGTTTGTATAATGTCGAACTTATTTCGCACCGTGCGTAGCCAACCGCGCTAATCGGAGGTGCGGGCGAAGGACAAAAAACTTAACACAAAAAGCAGTTAGAAAGAAATTAGTTTAAAATCTTGACCTAGATTTAAAATCCATAGACCCCCATGTGTTCACACTTACCTGTGATACCTTTTTGAGACTTTGGTAACATTATTTAAGCATTGTAAGTGTGCAATATTGTTTTAAAAAAATTGGATAGTAGTGACCAAACATCTTTTTAATAGTTATTGCTCAAAATGTATTCGTTTGAATTTGCATAGAGCAGAGTTCCTCTTCTGTATTTTACCCCATAAAGCATGGGGGTGGATATCAAAGCTCTTGATTGATAGTGGTGCTCATTGTGGAGTCCGCATGCGATGCCCACGACGAGTGGTAAACGACAGCTGTCGCTCGGCGGTTCGCACATCTCGTCAACGTTGACCAAACGTCCCTGGCGTTTCGCAGCAAGCACGTGCTGACGGAGGATGTCCTCTGGCGGGAGGTTACGGAGGACAAGAAGCTGTTGACGCGGCGGCTCCTCTCCAAGACGAACCGCCTGCCCAAGTGGGCCGAGCGGCTACTGCCGCTTCACGTCGCCCCGCGCCACGTCTACATTCTAGAGGACTCTGTGATGGACGCCGCCAACCAGAGGCTCATCACCCTCACCAGGAACGTCAACCACACGCGCCTGATGGTGTGCTCCCCCTCCCGCACCTTGTGATGCTGTTTGCATCCCACCATGTCCCTATAATTATTTTATTCCTTTTTACTCGGCTGGTTCATCCACGAAAGCCCCACTGCATCTCAAGATTTTCTCACGATGGACCTGCCAAGCTTTCGCAGTAAGGGGCGATGTTGCTGCTGCTGTGTGTAATCCCTTTTGAGTAATTTGCAGGTAATTTTTCAGCATTAAGATGTTTGCCCAATACGGTCCGCATTGCGGAGAAGCCGGAGGAAACCCATGCAGAACGGGGGGAGAGTACATACACACGGTCCAAGACATGTCGCTTAGTTTCCTAAATGTAACTGTTCACGGTCGGAGATACTTTGAGTTCTATGTATCTCCGACCATGAACACCTAACCAGTGAACTCAAACACGTGCACCACGCTCTCAGGGCGAATGGATACTCTGACTACACAATCCGCAAAGCCATCACCCCAACAGTGAGGAAGGAGCCATCTGAGAATCCAATCGAAACCATCACCTTGCCATACATAGCAGGGGTCACCAAAAATATTTCCAAAATCATGAACAAACAAGATCCAGGTCCGATTTAACACAGTACATTAAATAAATGATCTAATCCCATCTGTGAAGGACAAGATCTCTGACGTGCAATATCCCGGCGTCGACAAACTAAGCTGTATCTGGGGCAGCAGTTATATTGGGGAAACTAAGCGACATGTCTCGGACCGTGTTCGTGAGCTTAAGGCAGATCTGAAACACGGTAGGATAAATACTTCTGCTGTGGCTGATCATTGTTCGAATGCGGTAGGTTCACATGGAATTTATTCGGTACTTTGCAAGCCCACTGGCTATCAACAAAGATTCGTTCATTAAGCCATCCAGATATACAGACACAGACACAATTTCAACCGAGAGGATGGGTACAAACTCAGCACTCACTGGAAGGACGTCATCAACCACTTCAAGTCGTAACTTGTTGTATGTTGTCACCTTCCGTTCCTTTCTTGTCACCTTCCGTGCTTCAGCTCGGTACTCTCTGACCCCAGGGCACCTAAGACCCGCCCACTTCGTTCTGACACCAGAAGCTTGTGTCACGCCCATTGTTGAAATCTTTAAAAACAGTCGCCTTCAGTGACCTTCCCCCCTTTTTCCTCCTGAAGACGATCGCTTGTGTTGTGATCGAAACGTTGTAGTTTCTATTTGATTTACTTGAATTTTTTTCTATCTACGTGACTTTACCGAAAGAACCAAAGAATATGAATTCTTGCAGTCACAAAAGTTTGAAGTCAAAATTTCATTGAAAGTCTTTGTGTCACTACAGTACAGTTGCGATTGGCAACTGTACGTGTGTGGGGAGTGGTAGTGTAGCGGTTCGCGCGCTGTGCTACGAACCCGGCAACCTTAAGTCCAACACAAGCGCCGATTATCTGAACCGGTCCTGGGCCTCCGCTGGGTTGACAAAACCTTAAATGGTTACCCGGTGCAGCGTGTACACATCAGCATTGGAAAGACAAAGGCGTCTGGGCGTGGTGTTGGCCACCCATCCCTGGTTTTCTGTGCCAGCCTTAATCGGTGCTCCGTGAACAGCACTTGCCCCAACAGTGTGTGAATGCTATACGGGGGGGGGGGTCTTTGTCTTTGTGCTGCAGGTGGTGAAGGAGCGCTGTGAGTACACCATCGACCCCGAGCAGCGGGGCTGGACGCAGATCAAGCGGCAGGCCTGGATCTGCTCCAGCGTCTACGGATTCTCCCGCCCCATACAGGTCAGGCCTCATCCACAGCCACTTGATAGTTTCCAGGTTATTTTGTCTCGCCGCGGTTTCTTGAGAACTCGAGCGACCAGGAGAGGTCTCATTTGCAAGAGGGACCTGGGTCACCACCACGACGACAAGCGCAGGAACATGAAGACGCCTGCAGCATCGACGCAAACAGAAATCGTAGCAAAGTCCACCGCACTACAGGAGACTTCTAAAAGAGCGTCAAAGCAACGTGAAATGCATTTCAGTAAAACAAAGGTTTGCATGGACTAATTACTTTTTAATACATTTGGGGGGATTATTGCACACGTGTGAACAGATCTTATATAGATTTATATAACGCCTTAATCCAAGACAATTTACAACACTTATAAAATTGTATGTAAGATGATAATGCTTAAAATAAAGTGGGGTTATTAAAAGTGGTGGTGTAGTTATGGTGACAGGAGGACAGGCGAGAGTGGTGAAGGATGGTATGGGGCAGTGGTAGGGGTAGTTATAGGGATAGGGCTAGTGATAGCGGTAGTGATAGGGGTAGTGATAGGGGTACTGATAGGGGTAGTGATCGTGGTAGTGATAGGGGTACTGATAGGGGTAGTGGTAGCGGTGTAAGGGTAGTGAACGGAAGCAGGTTAGATGAGTGCACGTCAAATATACCTGCAAGCCAATTTATCATAAAAGATTTGAGGCCAGTAATGGGCCCTTTTAGCGAAAGTGGTGTTTCTGTCCAGGAATGGTGGTGTATGCCCCATAATCCCGCTCTTAGAAACGTGCAGGGTTGATGGGTCTCCTGAAATGTAGTTTTTCTCTCCCAATCCGCCATGCCGCTAAGTGGCCAGCAGGTGTGTGGGTGTGAGACCACCACGACTCTGGCAGAGAGCTTGTGTTTATCATGTGTGTTATTGCTCAGGGCATAGTCGTTTACATTGTCTCAAGCGTTGTTTTATCGGTTCGTGTTCTCTACATCCTTCATTTTCATAATCATTGCATTTTTCTTTGTCGCCTGGCAGGAATTTGGCATCGCAAGGTTCAAAAGCAACGTTTCCAAGGCAATGAAGGGTTTTGAATACATCCTGACCAGCATGCAAGGTATGTCACACGCCTCGTGAATCGTCACGTCACAGGAAGGCAACCCAAGTCGGTGGGCGCAGCGTTGTACCTTGCTGCTGTCAAAACGAAGGTCTCCACGTTTCATTTCGTCTTTAAATAAAAAGTAGCGCTCCCTTCCAACGTCTCGACCGCCCGCTTCTGGCTTGAGGGCCCCGTGGCCTCCATCGTGGGGTTTTAAATTCCTATCCATGCGCTGAGCTGTGATGAGTAACAATAATTATTATTAGTATATTTGGTTTCTGTGCTATCATCTTAAGAGCGTGAGGGCTACCACGGAGGTAGGAGCTCTGTTGCACAGACTGATGTCGTCTCCCTGAGCATTCATCTTGTTATCCACTCTACGCACCCTCCCTCCTCCCACGTGCACGTGAGAAGTTCTGCCAAGCAGTGGTTCCCACGTGACGGCACTAGAGGGCGCTCTGGGGACGCACTTCAAAGACGCCTCCCTCGCTTGCTAACAGCGGAGACTTGCCGCCTCACCGTGCATCTATAGGGAAGCACGTATCGGTACTTAGAACCGTGTCTTACTTTACTGTAAAGTGTGCGGTGGGGTGGCGCTGTGGTAACATTCGCGTGGCCTCACAGCCAGAAAGACCTCGGTTAGATCTGATTCTGTACTAAATGATACATAAGTTATATAATTATTTATTAGATTGAGAGTTTAATGTAATATTGAAGGTTTTTATTATTTATACATTGGTTAATGAGAAAAACAAGTTAATGCGCGAAAATGTTCAATCAAAATGCATGGCATGATGTACAAATAGTATCACACAAGATGCTTTATACATTTCTTGATATTTAACTTTATACATTGCAACTGCAAGTTAATATTTTCTTGGGCCTACTTCTGCCTAACTAGAATATTCGAATTATTATGACTGCATTATTTGAACGAGATCTTATTAGAATGTTTTGGGGAGTGAAACTGGGGTTTTACATATTTCAACAATCAATATTTTCAGGATTCCATTTTGACACGCTGCGTAATTCATTTTAACCTATTCATATTTTAACACCCATTTTTTTCCCAACTAAAATTTTCGTTGAAACACACTGTAGGTCGACTTTTCGGAAATGTAAAACCTGAACAGGAGTCGTGCGAAATGTGTTACTTGTTGTGCCCATTGGGGCTCATCGGGGAGCCAATGCGGGTCCTGTGATGTCACCGCAAGTCTCGTCTCTCGCACCCTGCGGCCTTCCTTGACTACTCTCTCAACCCTGTCTGTCCTTGCTCCCTCCGTCTGCAGTCGGCACATTCTTAAAGACTTTTACCATTGTTGATGTCCAGATATGTTTTACAAAGGGACAGAAGCGCTGGGCGACATTTAAAAATAGCACGCGGTCACGTTCGCCGAGCACGGCGAAACCGCCGCACGGAAGGGGGAGGTGGTGCTGGCGGGGAAGCGCCGTGCCGGCCACGCGATCCCCACCACCCTCGTCCCTTGCCCACCTCCACACGGTGCTGCAAAGGCAACGGCGTTTGAATTGGCCGAAGGCTTCGGGGCGGGTGGCTTGTGTTGTATTGGCCGCAGAGTAGGGCTTGTGCTCGGCGGGGTGCGAGGGCCCGGGAAATCTTCTTGATTGCAAAATCGACTTTTAAAATGTAAATACTGTGGTCAGATAACACTGGATACCATGGTACAGCAGTTAATTAAAGTTAAGTAATTATACCGAGTTATCATCACAATGCAACTCTGATAAACACTGGAATAAATAAATATGTTATTGGTAGACCAATTGCAGAGCTTTAGATCCCCATATGGTGGCGTTTAATTGCCATGACTGGTCTCATTGAACTTGGGACACAACAGAATCTGTATAAATGCTGTCTTTTCATCTAATATAAACAACTTGTTTCTTTATGGCTTTTGCAATTCTCTTATTTCCTTCTTCGCCGTCTGTCGATCTCTGCCTTCGTCCCACTCCTGTCCTGCCCGCTCACGCTTCCCTGGACGGACGAAAATTCCAGCGTTGAGCTCCCGGCTTCCTCCGGCAGGTGACCCGCCGGCTCGCTCGCTCAAGGCCACGGCCATGGAGGCCACGGAACGGGCCAAGGACCTGGCCTGCAAGGCCGCTGCCCCGCAGAAAGCGAAGCAGTTCCTGTGAGTGGCCGACCGCCGTCCCTCCGGCCGCGTCTCGCTCAACCCCAACGCACTTCAGGGCACAACGATTGTCTTCGGTCTCCAAGCTCTCCCACTCGACGTGGCGTGCATAGAGCTGCTGCTGCTGCCACTGCTGCTTCTGCTGTTCAACGGTGGAGTCGTGGGCAGCGACCTTGACTCTGTGGTGGTTTGTCTACGTTGTAGTCACATCGTCTGTGTAGACCGACTTTATTACTCGGCAGTCGTCTTTGTTATTCAGCGTTTTGCCCTCATGAGCGCATTTCCTTTTTGTTTAAGTGGTATTTAAATGACCGAATCTGTTCAATTCCAGTGATGTATATATTCTAAATAAAATTATATGAATTCCAGGGAAATTACAGTGTAATGGTACTGTAAAGAGTAAGTATATTACATTTTGTACATTTCCATGCAATTTGATTTAATTGCAGTATAAAATAAACGCATACTTCGTGACTTGTGTTGCGTCTTGATGGTGATTGGTTCTGAAGGCTCCCCGGTGTTTATTGCGGTGTAATGATGGCTTTAGTGCTTCCCACGTGTTTTATTTTAACTCAAATGTAAGCGCTATAATACTTGCAGTACTTTGATAAAAGTTCACAGGTATGTCCTTGATCTTTCGTATCAATGTTCAGTGGTATGAACAACTTAAACAGGCCACAACACGGCCTCGAGTTCTGTACATATACTCTCACAACAACATCAAGACAATAATAATCAGCGTCATTATGGAGAATGTAAATAAAACGAGATCAGTACACGATGTGTACTTTATATATCCGTCGAATTTAAACAATCCATCCCACATCGTTCTAGGAGTGCATTTCATCAGCAGAGGTCCAGTGCAAGGCAACTGTGGACCTGTTTTGACATGCAGTGTCTTAGCAGCAGTTCTGGTCGCATGAGTGTTGGTGAACTGTCCGATGTTATAGGCAAGGACCCTTTAAGATATGGAGCCTCATGCGATGTTAAAACTAAAACAAAACGACTTGCATAGAAACACAACATGTACGCAGGAAATATACGGTATCCATATATTGCCTGTCCACATCAATAAAATCTCAAGTATTTTTTACACTTTTCAAAACAACTTTAATTACATTTTTGAAAGGTGGTAAGTAGCCTTATCATAGTCTTACAATCAGTCGTTGAGCCTCAAATGTGGTAGTCGTACATTCGGGATCTGCTGCTGCTCGGGCTGCTGCCGGTCTGTAATATCGACGCCGGGCCAGGAGCTGGTTGCGAGTCGGTGGAATTCGCATCGGGCTCTCGAGTTGGAGCACGGTCCCAACACGATGCGATGTGAAATCGCCGCCGTGATTGCATTGCAACTCGCGGCTGAGTCGCTGCGTCGAGGGTTATTGTGGGCCGAGGTTTCCGAGCGGAGTTCTGCTTTAAGGGTGTACAACTGTACCGTATGGTTGCCATTCCACTGCATTGCGTTTCTTGGAAATGCGGAATTATTCTTAGAATCGGCAAAAGTCGATCTCGAGATCAGATTCTTGGTGCGAGTTCGGCTCAAGACAACAACAAGGAGGAGGAGGCGCCCAGGAGCGGCGGACAAACCCTCGCCGCCTGTGGCCCGACCGGGGGCCACTGGCACCCGCCTGGGTCGCCTGGAGCTGCAGGAGGAGCTGCACGCGGCTGCGTGTGGCGGACACTTTAACCCACTCCACTGAGTGCAGCGAGATCGCAATGCAATCACAACCACCACCAGAAGTCGTCAGGATGACCGACAGACATTCATCCACTGCTGGACAAAGGCCACCACACGCCGTGCCGGTCGTGGGGGTTGCTGAGCGAGCCTCGGTAACTTCCGATCGTCATCGCGGTGATGTGTTGCACGTGTACGCCATGGGGGGGGGGGGGGTGGGAGTCGTTACGCAAGGGCCGCGTCCACTCGCACACCCCCCGCGGGCCCGAGCAGATTCCCGGCGACCGCCCCCGGGGTCTGCCCGCAAGTGGCGACCTCCCTGCGCCTCGGTGGCCGCTCCACGCCGCTGTGTCCTTGGTTGCAAGGCCCCGGTGGCCCCCTGGTGGCCCCCTGGTGGCCTTTCGTGCGGCCCCCGACAACACGCGGCACGTGAGAGCACACTCCTTGCAGGCGCGAGCGAGGCCCCCCCCCCCCCCTGGCGAGCGAGGCCCCCCCCCCCTGGCAAGCGAGGTCCCCCCCCCCCCCCTGGCGAGCGAGGTCCCCCCCCCCCCCTGGCGAGCGAGGCCCCCCCCCCCTGGCGAGCGAGGCCCCCCCCCCCTGGCGAGCGAGGCCCCCCCCCCCCTGGCGAGCGAGCCCCCCCCCCCCCCTGGCGACCCCCCCCCCCCAGGCGCACGTGGCCCGCGGGCCGCCGCCGTGCGGGGATCTCGTGGCGCCTCCCGCTGCCTCCCCGCGGGTTGGACCCCCGACGTCGTCTCAGGCGCTCAAAGTCTCCACGTTGACGACGTCGTCGTCAGATAACGCGCGGCCCAGCACGTGGAGCACGTGGTGTGAGCCGACAGGGGCGGGGGGGGCGAAGGACTTTGGCCATTGTCCACAAGTTGATGGGGGGCAGCTGCTTACGAGTTGATGGGGGGGGGGGGGCAGCTGCTTACGAGTTGATGGGGGGCAACTGCAATGACGCCCAAACGAGCAGCAGTTCCCGGAGCACTGCGCTGCTGCTCCTGTGCCCAGGGTCGCCGTCAACTGGGTTTGAGAGAATGTGGCAGCAGCTGGCTGGTTAGATCGCGTAAGTGTGTGTCGTCAAAGCCGCCACCACCCGACACAGCCACTCGGTAGGGTTCGTCAGGGACACAGAACGTGTCAACTCGGTACGAGTTCAGCACACGCCGTGTGGTGGCGGGTTTAACGGCACACATTTACGCGATTTAACCCCAAATCACCTCTATTATTGATAGTATTGGTCGTGAGAGCCTACGACGTGTTAATCTGCCTGTTTGCAGCTCTGCCACTGAGCAAACCCGCAGACAAATATCCCGAGGTGGATGGACGCTGTTTAGCAGGGAGCCTCCTGCTGGGGGTGGTGACGACCGACGCCGTGAGTGCCCGCAGCAGATGTGGGCACAAGTCGAGTGTTCTTGGCACGCGAGAGCACGGGAGCAGGTCCAGGTCACAGCGAGAGGGGATCGCAGCCGAGATTCTACTGCGTCGTTGTGGCCTCACACTCTGTGGGCACGAGGCACAACTTGACACGAGAGTTCGATGTCCTCGGTGAGCTCCTAAAGATCGTCGCGACCAAGGCGCCGCCTCCTCCTAAACACTCAAATCGCGCCGTGAGGACACGAACGGGGAACCCAGAGCCTGGCGCAGTCTGGGGGGATACGGAGGGAGTGACATTTACTGCCCCCAATAGCCATTTAGCGCACAGCGCGGCGTGTAAAGGGCAATGCTGATATTGTTACCTGGCCAAACATTTCACTTCGGTTTTTTCTCCGGCTTGACCCGTTTCAAATTGTTACTGTACAACCAGACACCGGTACAGTACAGAATGTATCTCAGCAGGGTCACACAGAATGACCCGAGGGTCGTCAACGCCTGGTGAGCTGAGCTCTCGAACTCTACCCAGGTTCAGGGCTTCCCCACGCATGTCCCAATTATGGTCGACGCTTCCATTCAGAATTCCGTCACCCTAGAGGAGTGCATCAGCCCCTGCTGGAGAAAGTCACGTGAACGATAACGCCGCAAGGGCATTTTGAGATCCCTCCAATCGCCTCTTTTCCACGCTGCAAGCGGCACATCTTCAAATCTCCACATGGCAACAGACCAGGCGCGTTTTATTCCTCAGAGCTGAAATGTGCTGAATCGTCTGCTATTTTTTGCGTGCAGACAATCGTTATCTGACTGACACCAACTCGCTACGCCCGAGCAGCCGGTTCAATCGGGTATGGGGGGCTGGGATTCGAACCCAGCTCTGTGCCGGTCCATTGCATTGTGCCAAGTGGCAGTCGACTGACACTTGTAAGAGCGTGCGTGTGTTCTCAAGTCCTGGCTGGGGGTGAACTCATCCAGTGATTTCTCCAGGGTGAAGGTTGTGCCGCTCCGTAGGAAGTCAATCGTTGTCGTATGGAGGGACTTGCCCTTGCCGAGGGAATGTGGAATGTGCACCACGCGTCCAGAGCCAACAGTTGAGCCGTGGCACCCTTCTCGCACAGGGGCACCGAGGGCGGTCGATGTGGGGGCTCGCGGTGGAATGTTGCGAGGTCAGGTTCTGGGCAGACATCGACTCATCGCACATCCAGGGTCGATAAAGTGAATACTACTTAGAGGGAAGTCAACAGGGGGTTCCCCGCGGAGCGTACACGTCACCCGTGTGCTAGCGTGGCACTCCCCCACCGGGCCGCCGATGGGGACAGGAGCTGCATCAAGGCCCGTGACACGCACGGAGGCAATGGGCGCCTGATTCAAGTCCTGTTGTGTAGCGACTTAAAACCACCTCTCGGTGCCCGCGTGTCGCAGCCCCCTCTTCCTTTCCGTGTGCAACCCGTGGGTTTATTCTTTACCTCGACACACAAACTGCAAAACCGGTTATCATTGGCGCCACGTGATTTATCCACACGTTCTTCCTCGTGACGATCTTTTCGCCGCACTGTCCACAACCCAGCCACCCTCAACAACCCGCCGCATGCCAGCCCCCTCACTCACCCATCCTGGCCTCGCTCACCCATCTTGGCCTCGCTCACCCATCCTGGCCTCGCTCACCCATCCTGGCCTCGCTCACCCACCCTGGCTTCACTCCCCTCTCGCTCACCTCCTCGACAGCCCGCTCATGGCCTCACCAACTCGAGGGCTGGCCAGGTTTGCTCGCCCTCCAAGCCGATCACTCGGCAATGCGTGCGGGCCAGAGAGCTCATTCGTGAGCGCTTGAAATGCAGATCGAGTAGTAACCGTCTTTAACTTCGTCCAACATTATTGACATCACTGCAGGTAATATTTGATATGCCCACATGTGCTACGATATTTTAAAGGTAGTGTCGCCGAACAGGGACTTGTCATCAACTAGCACAATGACCTCCAGTAACAACGTCGTGGTAGCAACAAAGCGAAATCAAGATTACTCCAGCTTATCTTTGCTGTGGACATTGCCAAGTCTTAAGTTTCAAGTACCGCGGGGTTCATGGTCATGGCAACTGTGGAAACAGCAGTGGCAGGGCCAGGCTCACAGCAGTGGTCCAAGGGATATTGAAAATTGGACAAAGTCATGGGGCCACGACCCTCAGCAGGACAAGTGGACTGAGAAACGAAGTCATGGACTGTACCTTGTATCCATCCACACATTGTACCCCGAGCACTGCCCACCCGCCCCCCCCGTGCGGTTTAAGCGCCCGAGCGTGCCAGTCGGCGCCTCTCGCTACTCAAGTGCCACCGCAATGCGTTACCGGCTCCTGAGACGCAGCAATCGATTTTGAAAACGCTCTACACCGTTTATCGTCTAACAGCCCTCGTGTTCACCGTTACACGGGACTTGAGAAACATTATTTGATGCCACACAAAACTGTGCTATTAACGGCTATTGCCCAAAACGTCGCCAATTACATATTTTTCCTTTTAAGGCCAGTATTGACAAGTGTCGAGTTTAACAACATGTTTTTACGTGGAATTGTAATTTCTAAACTGTCATGGAAGCGTACATCAGAATTTAACTTGAGGTCTTTGGCAGTGTAAATGGTAACAATATTTTTTTTAGCAATTTGCAATAGAACACTAAATACTTTTATTCAGTCTTCATGCGACGTCCCCCACGCAGGCTGCTGCGACAGCACGGCTCACCAACTCGCGTATAAAGAAATACCCTCGGCGACACATTAGTGAAATAAATTTATTTGTTTATGTATAACGGGGAACGATAACACATGAGGTAACATAGATATACACGATTTACACAGCTAGCGTTCAAAACAGTGCTCTACCACCAGTCGGTTCGAGTTCCATCGCCAGCCGGAAACGTTCACTGGTCGGAGCCGGGACACCTTCCACCCCCGCCGCAAGCGCCCCCCACGCTCGCCCTCCCGGGGCCCGCAGGTGGCGGCGCGGCTGCTCCGCAAGTGGCAGGCGGCGGGCGGGCGCCGCTTCAGGTTGACGCGAAGCCTGCGTCGGCGGCCACTCGCGGGACACGCACGCCGCTCCCGACGTGCGCACGCGCGGAGTGAAATTGGCAAGCGCGGTAAGAACATTACCATCGCGTCGACGCATGCAAAAAGTAAGCAAGACAAGAGCTACTGCAGCAAGTGGCCGTTGTTTCGGGATGAATAATATACACAACACTGATGTCGCAACCCGCAGAGCGGGGGTGGCCTTACCTTACGATGTTTTGTGGAATGTGCGGTAAAACTGGATGCTGGTGGGAATCTGAATAATCTCATTTTAGACAATCTGGTCCATGACGTCTACGCTCACGCTGCAAAATAACGAGTATATGGAATTCAATCAACATCCAAATGAACCAATCATCAATTACAAAAAAGCACCATGAAAAACCAGATTTTCTAACAGGGACAGATTTGGTCACAAATATTTAAAAACTGTGCCTCTCTGTAAAAATCACTTGTGATAGTTACTTGTAACTATAACTATTTGTAACTAAAATACAATTAATCTAGAACTTCATTAAGTGCCAATCAAGTAACTGACAATAACAGCGGCTTATAGGATGATTGGTAAGATTTTTTAAAGATGTCAAAACTTGTTGCTTTCACTTTACAAAACTACAACACTTGTGACAGGAGCTGCCATTGAGGTTCTGAATCAGGAGTCTGTCAGATTCCTCTCGCCTGGAGGTGATGCGGCCTGGGTAGCTGCCGGTTGGCAGTGGCTCTGTGCTACTGCGTGACACAGCCAGCAGCCAGCTAGCCCACTTTGTTGATATGTTTTTTTCCCAGGCATTATAACCTTCAGAGGAACCACAGATTAATAACTCCTTCGTGTCTGGCTTGCAGGGTTACTGCACTGCACAACATCCAGATATACTCCAACGTTAAACCAAAACAAAGGCACAACACTCAAAACAGCCACAGAGACCCTGAGACTCCAAAATAGTGTCCACCTGTGGAACCAAGGACTTCCAATGTCTGTTGCTATACAGATATATATAACAGTCCATATTTAGGAAAAAATATTGTACGATTTTTTTTTTCTTTTTACATTTGAGGTCAATAATGTCAAAGAAATATCTTTGACCTTTAAGTGCAACATATTGGTCGTAATGCATCGATGGGGTCAACTAACTCTGAAGACCCTTTTGAAATGGGCAGCATCAGGGAAGTTTATTGCCATTAATGTTAACATCTCCGTAAATCGGCATAAAAGTGCTGTCTGAACCATTCTTTAGGTGCGTAAAACAGCGGCCAGGCGTTTATACATTTATTTACAAACTGCTCTTTTAAAGGTCTTCAGAGCTTAAGTTACTCTTGCAGTGCTTCACAAAATACAATTTCATGTACAGTATAAATTGTCAGAAAAATACATACAAAGTCTGAAAAGCACTGTAAGAGCGTCTTCCCAATACTTGTCATCTCCCACTCGGAGGAACACGACCGCAGACCGTGCCCCCCCCCCCCACCCCCGCTGCGCTTGTGAGCGGCTAGCAGAGGAAGGTCCCCACGTGCTTGAGACTCGAGCTGGAGTAGCCGCCGTCGCTGGTGCTGCTGCTCTGCAGGCTGCTGCGCTCGTCGCTGTCGCTGCTCGTGCCGAGGCTGTCTCCCTCGCCCACCGAGAACTCCACGCTCTCCACGTCCACCTCCATGTCCTCTGCAGGGATGAAAAGGAATGCGGCCGCCACGCCGGAGGGGAAGCCGTCAAGCCCTCGCTCGATACGGAGCGTGTACACACGTTGGGGAAACAGCGTGAACAAGAATTTAGCCAAGTACCGTAACGCTTCTCCTCTTTCTGATTATCCCCCTTGCACTGCTCGACTTTGGGAGTTCCCACGATAACCTTGTTCAACTGGATAAATGTGCACTCGCTTATCGTTTACAACTTTGACAGCGCCGCTTGTTGCTGGCCACTTGACGTTTTGGGCCTTTGGTCCTGTGATCAGCTGCCCATCCACAGCGTGAATTCCAATGTAAATAAACTTCACAGCGATTGGCTGCGCAGTCCGCCGAGCCCCACGTCGTACCCCTGTCGGAGTCGGAGTGCTCGGAGCTCAGCGCGGAGCCCAGGCTATCAGTGCGCAAGCGCTCCGCCACCCCCGTGGGGCTGCCCTCCAGCTGCTCCAGACGCCGGCGCAGGTAACGGTGCTCGCGCTCCAGCTTGTCCTTCTGCTGCTGCGCCCTCCTCTCTTGCTCCTCCAGCCGCTGCATGCGACGCGCGCGAAGCCACATCAATCCCACTGCCACATAGCTACCGCCACGGTTACCGTTCCCTCGAACCTCACGGATTCCTCCACCTGCGTCGAAGACTCGGGTCGACTAAACCGACTGTTTTGTGTCATCATCCACACTTGTGTTCAACCACCATGCTTCGTGTCAAAACAATGTACTCTCCAACTCACTCCCGACACTGCAAGTCAAATCGCTTCTCTCTCCGCTTCTTCCCTTGCATTGCTCAACCATGGAATCCCTTCCCATCATCTCTTTCCCCCGAGCACTTATAACCTTGCTCAATTTAAGACATGCGTCTATGCTTAAACATTGCAACTTTTAAAGCGTTTATTGTTGCTGGCCATTTCACGTTTCAGGCTTTTGAGCCTGTGACCAGCAACTGAGGTGAGAACAAAAACCATCGGCAAATCACTCCACTGCACCGACAGACAATGCGACTGCACGGTGTCAAAATGCTCATTACACAGCGATCGAATTAGGCTGGAAGCCCTGGCATACCGATCTGTGATGACAACCTAGCTCACAAAGCCACCTGAAGAAGTTGACCAGGTCTTCCTTCCTACCTTGATGTGGTTCTTCGCTTTGGTGAGCAACCCCAGGGTGGTGTGTCGCGAGCACTCGGGCCCCAGAGGGACCATGTTCTTCAGACGCTCCAGGCAGACGCGCAGCTGTGCTCTCCTGCGACACACGCACGCCACCTCACAGGGTTACTCCACGCTATCTCATAGGCCTCCCCCCCTCCTCCTCGTTACCGGACCGTTCTCCACACACTCCTAACGCTCGCACGAGAGCATCTTCCACACACGCAGCCGATGCAAATACATCCGCTATCTGGGGTTGAGGTGTTCATCATGACATTTACATTGATACGATTCATATGAAGGACAACTTCTCATATCTGTAACAGCAGGGCAGGATGGTATACGGAGATCATTCACAAATATGAAACGATCTAAAGGCCACATTTACTGGCAGCACGGCATTCCCACGATCCCCTGGGTTGCCACGTGGATTAACACCCGACACGTTGCTCAACCCCAGCCTGTCACCCAAGCACATGCGCACTCATCCCATCCTGTCCTTGGAACAAGCCACCCAAGCACACAGGCCCATTTGTCTTCTCTCTCTCATATCTGAGATGATCTTTAAAACAATGTTCACAGCTGAAATTATGGATATTCGTAAGTGCAGTGCACAGCAATCGCACAACGTAGAATGTTAATTAGAAAACGGCAACACAAATATTTGTTATTAATGTGAATAACATTTACGGACTAGTTATTTTCCTTATACTCAGCTTTGAATATGGCAATTTTTTTTATAGACCTTGCTTGCCCACATTCACTGCCAGACCACCGAGGCTGGACTGCCCAGGTGAGAGAGCCAGGGTGGAGGGTGACGTCACGCAGCGTCAACGTCACCACTCACATTTGCGTGGTGACGTCACCACTCCACACTTGCCCGCCTGCGTGCCTGTCAGCCAGCTAAACTTTTCTAATTTTCGTGTTAAGTATGATATATGCCATGCTGGAACACGTGAGCTACAAAACTGGTTGACCAACATCTGGAAAAGACGGCATTGCTACAGCTACGATGAGGAATGTTTCCAGGAAGTCACCAATAAGGTCAGCATCACCCGAGATACACAAATCTGGGTTTTCCTGTTGTTCGGGTTATTCTTTGCATGACATCTAAATGACAACAAAAGTAAAGCAATGCTACTTTAGGCATGTCAAGGGGCTGAGTCATTAAAAATAATTATAGAAACACAGTCATACATTCATAAAAGAATGCAATGCAAGGGACGCCCCATAATGTTCCGAGCGATGATACGTGTACATAAGGGTGTGGTGTGGGGTAATCAAACGGAGAAACAAAACGTTTCCAAGCAGCGTGTCAATAACCCACGCACGCATGATCTCAACGGCTACGTGGCATTGGTGGCGGCTTGTCCAGAGGCAGGAGAGCCAATGCCTCACACGTGTATTACATATTCCATATATATTGAATGAGAAATACACAAGTGTGCCCAAGCTATTTTTGCAAGCACACTGAACGAGGTGTGAAAGGTTCAACACCGGTTTCGACATTCAATATCTTATCAGCAGTCGGATCAGGTTCGACAAGTAGCCTATTGAAGGCAGAGGGAGCGCTCCCCTGCCCGGAATGCTCACCGAACCTGTAATGACCCAAACACTCCATCGCTGCTCCACCGGTTCTCATGCCAGAGCTGGGTCACCAGCAGGAGCCCGCCCGCGCACCGTCTCCACGACCCTGCAGTAGCATGGACTCGCCCACACCGAATCCTCGTCCTACGCCCCGCCGTGCGCTCTCCGCTCCAGCAGCCAACACCTTTTGCGGAGTCCCAAGGCAATCTCGGCTCAATGGGAGGTCGCTCCTTTCGTCGTCTAGAATTCACTCGGCCAGCAGCTCACACGGCTGGCGACCTCCTCTTGTTCCAGACTCAAGACCTTCCGTCACTTCTCCCACAAAGTGGGCTTCCTTCGCTGCCCTGTAGCCTCCCACCCTTGCACTCCTGTGATAAAGCTCTCCGTTCTCCCCCAAAGTCCTCTCATTGCACGCATCTACATACTTTGTAGAGTATGTTGAGATGCAGTTGCATTTATACACATTAATCCAAGATTTTTACAATTGTTGTTTCGATGGCTGTAAGCAGACAAACTGCCCCACGGTCCCACAACGCCACTTGTTATCCAGCGTGCCCGAGCGAGTGATTCAGCACTCAAAAGGTCATGTAAGTAAAAGCACTCACCATCACTCCATTAACACTCAAATAGCGGTGCAGCGATTAATTCATTACTTACAATTAATGTTTACACTTGTGACACACCATTTGTTGCATATGAGAATTACCTAACCCATGTATGCAGCTAATGTACGTAATTGACGCTACGATGCACGACATTGTTAAAAACTCATCGGCGAATTGTGAGAATTCTTCAAATGGCAAGGGACTCGACTTCCTCTTGAGTGTGATCCCCAGTCAGTGACATAGCCACGGAACGTGTCACGGATCACGTCCCAAGCATGAACATAACCTGGCCAAATATGTTACAAATGAGATCACCAATCCTTTGTCCCACCCTTTGTCACTACCCTCTGGTAAACATCCCTCCCTCTGAGACGCACCTCTTCATTCCACCTCTTCCTCATACTCCCCCATCTATGGCCACCTGCTCTGCAGGTAAATAATATATACAAACACGAATATTTATTTTTTGCTCCAATCTTGGAACACTTTGCCCGAGAAGCACAATGTTTTGTATGTGGCCTTATCTCTCGAGTGCCATTCACTGCTTGTTGACTGTGTACACAGTGCAGTGTTGAAAAGGGGCAACACCTGTGGCCAACACCGATGACATTGGCTGGCTTAGAGCTGTCGAAATCTTTGCCGAAAATAATTCGCTGAAAGGAGCTACGTGGAACCTTTTTTTTTGTTCAAAACTGTTTAACTTATCAGCAATCTGGCTAAATTTATATTGTGAAACCCTCCACCACCCGACACAACCAACCAAACAATTTACACTTCCACGTGGTGTACAAGCGTTTCCACGCGACAAACATCAATATCCAGGAAATCATTCTGACTTGGATTTGATTTCCCTTTGTCTGTTTATTTTGCACCGTCTGTGTCGTCTTGCTCGGTTCTGCCCTACGTGGACGCCTGGATTGTTATTGTGACTTTATGGATCTGGTCCTGGTGATGGTCGATGCAGTTTCAGGCAAAACATCACAAATCTAAATTTCTAAATTTGATTCTCTCAGCCAATCTTAAAACAACAGTAAGTGGCGCAATACAACACTTGCCCACGTGGACAATTGTATTTGTTTGGCCGTGCTGGGTAGTGGAGGGTATTAAGGACACAATTTGGTCAGTAAAAATAAGCAAGACTACACACGGGAGACGGCCCAGACAAAACAGAACAAGACGGTACAAGAGAAACCGGACAAAACCGGACAAAAGACAAATAGATTCGCGACCTGAATTGTGACACGGAATCATGACCATTCATGGAACGAATGGGGGGTGAATCATTACATGTCCAATAAAGGGGTATGCGCAGGAGTTATTTGCGCAGCTGGAAAGATGGGTCAACGTAACGAGGTGAACAGCCGGTATCGGCGTGCGTTTGAAACGGGGACTCAGTCCCTTCTGCTAGAAGGCAGCAGGCAGCTGCTGACGTGCTCTGAGAGCGCACAGCGCCAGGGCCAGGTTCAAAGGTCACGATTCAAGTGGGGTGTGTGTCAACAGCTGGAACAAGAAATTGCTTTTTCTATCTGGAAACACTCAACAGCAAATCTCTTACAGTCTCGTATAAATGGAATATGGATATTGGATAGAGGTCAAAATAAAATAACGCCTTTTATGAGGAGATCACGTAACACGTGTGGCAAGAATGTATCAACAGGTTTTTTTTCACTCTGATCCATATTTATCCTCTTCCTTTTCTATGAACGTGAGATATTTGAGTCGTGGCGACACGCTTCCACACGCAGCTCTGGGAAACCCTCGCTCCGAATTAACTTGCCAGTTGCTTTGGTGTCCATTCTGCGTGGCCCCAGCGAACGGGGCCAAGCGCACCGCAAAGTCCCAGAGCCTCGCGCAATGCCAGGGAACCCGAAGAATCTAAGTGTGCCTTGATAAGACCCAGTGTCAAAAGAAACAGTCCCAGTGGTTCCCTGCTCAGCAAGCACCGAGCCGATGCTCATTTCCTCCTGTTCACAGCCCCTTGGCCAGTGGTGGAAATTCAACATTCCACTGGCGGCGGCAAGTCTCTCCATAGGACGTCCCCCCAATGTGTGGTCATCATTTTACCAGCCCCAGAGGGATGCTGGAGCGGAGTGAACCTCGACAACCGGGATTTGAACTCTCGACCATCCGACTGCGAGCCACTCACGCTACCGCCGGATGTAACGCGTCAACCATGAGACTGAAGCATTTTGAGTGTCGTTGTCTGGCTTCCCAAGCCTGCCCTGGTTAGCTATTGGGAGCTGTAGTAGCTCCGGTACGTCTACGTGCACGTTGGTCATCAATGACCAACTCGGAGCAGCTGACACGTGTGGGAGTCGGGGCACGGGCGAGGCCCAGCGCCACTCGGACAGCGCCCATGCCACTGCGGCGCGAAACAACGAATGAAAGCTTACATGACACAAGCCACGGCCGTTTGATGTCACGCGATTCTTTTGCAAAACAACATTACACAAGAACGACGTCACTTCCCGCAATCCAAATTATGGTAATTACAGTCTTGCATCATTACCAAGTATCCCACCTGGCCCAAAACAGACAGAAACCATTAACATTGTTTTGACCAAAGCCAGTTATATTAAACTGGCCATGGCTGTATCCACGACAATATTCCCAAATTCCATATCAGAAAGTTCGAGTGCTACCCTTTGATTTTAAATGTCGAACTGCGAGTTTTGGTTACGCACGTACCAAAATGTGGCGAGACGGTTTCACATTCTGATGACGCAATCCAGTGTCGGTGTTGTCAGCGCGAATGAATGAGTGGCCACAACAAGGCGCGCCTCTGTGAGTCAGGTTACCCACACGATCACGCCCGCTCACCCCGCCACACATCGTCTCTCGCTCTTGTCAACATCTGGACACACCATAAAGCGTGCCATAAATGCAAAGATGTTTATGCGAATGACAGAGTTCAGGTTTTAATTAAATTCAAATTGTGCAGGTGACCCAGATATCACCCTTAAGAACGAGTTGTATTTAATGATGCACAGATGGCAGGGCACTACTTTTGCAGGCACGTTTGTTGAAACAGCCAGCATGTGGATGCAGGAACAGCGGACTATTACTGCTTACACATGCCTTAGTTTGTTGGTAGTCAGATATTAATAGAGCTCATGAGACGTGATATTCTTTAACTCTGCCGAGACAGGGGGGTTTACCACCCTAGGTCTCATCAGTTTGTACCACCATGGGCACGAGTGGAAAACACGAAAAAGAAAGAACTGAAAAGTGTGCATGGAGAGGTGCATGTTGGGAATTACACTCAAATACAGAAAGAGGAACACACGGATTAGATAACCACTTAGAAGTGGGCACATCGCGGCTATACAAGGGGATGGATGATGGTCAACAATAACAACAACGGAGTGGAAGCCAAGGAATGTCAGACGTCCGAGATTCTGTCCGAGAAGATGGAGCGACAATATCAGCTCGTGTGCAGGTGCTGGGTGGACTGATGCATCACGGGATTGTGAAAGGCTGACCGTGACCGATAATGATGACCCCTGTTCTATATTACACAGCCAGCTAAAAAAGAAGTTATTACAGTGTTGCACAAGAAACTACAACAACAAAAACGTGGTCGGGATATTTCTACTCAGAGGATCTGGCTTTTAGTAAAAACATAATATTTATCTCAAAAGTTTGCCCATTTTTCTTTGAAGTTCAGCTTGGGCGAGTGCTCCCTTGACATGTGCGCAAACCGTGTATTTTATCTTTGATGTGCCGTGCGATGATTACAGCAGCAGCTGCCGCCGCTATCTTCCTGCCGGCAGAGCGGCGTGGCTGTCCAATCGTGCAGCGATTCCGTGGGAATGTTTGGCTCGGTTGGCAGATACAGGCCTGGCTGCTGTGCACGCACACAGCCAGGCTAAAATCGGCTACAGGTCCAAACTCGGCTGACAAGCACAAACAAGTTTCCCCAAAGAGAACATGCCCGGGCCAGCCTCACCCACGTCACCAAACCCACCCACTGAAACTCAGTGTTTGCAATTCCGAGATTACGCCAGGTTCCGAGTACAGAGGAAATCATCGTTTTGGTTTAACACCTCTGGCAGACGGTGACCTTGTACCCCCCCCCCGCTCGACAAACCCAAGATACAAGGCGGGATTCCAAACCTGCGTGCGGACCTTGCGCGCAGAACGACTTCACTACCTGCACCGCAGCGGCGCGTGGGGATTTCCAGCGCGGTGCTGCACCGGTCCGCCGCCGCCGTGGCGGCGACTCGCACAACGCGTCCACCACCACCACTCGCCACAGATGGCTGTGCTGATAGCGCCGGCAACAAAGTACACCGTCAGCAGCAACAGCAACGCTCCAATTGTGGTGACATTATTATTGTACAATGTACAATTAGGTAACGCTCCTTTTCTTGGTGCACGCTCGCGCCAATTCATAACAGCTGTATTGTTGTAACACAATATCGTACAATTATCGCCGTTAAAGAGAATATAACAGATACGCAGACAATACATCTCAACGTAAAAAAAAACAATTTTTACACAAACCTTCGGCCACACAGCCTTCTGGGAGTTAATAATTTCAGCAGCTGTCGTGGGGCCCCGATCGTTTTTGTAAAAAACACATATTTTTATAAGTGGAGAAATATAAAGAATACACATTGTCTGGTTAGCGACTTTGTTTTGTTGCGAATTATCTTGACAACCTTTTCATGCACAATCCTGAGGCTGTGTAAAAGGCAATATGTGCAGTGGCATTTGACAGCTAGTCAATAAGTCACCGGCTGTGTTCTACCAAGTAAAACACACGCGCAGGCTTCATGCACACTGCATTATAATCTGGGTAGAATTGTCCCACCGCACCAATGCCAAGATAAAACGCCAAATAATTAAACAAACAAGCAGCTTTCTCACCACAACAATAAAACATTTAGATCCAACAGCCTATGGACCTTCTGGATCAGTGTTCCCCAGAAGCATGTGCTTTAAGCAGTCAGAACTATAAAAAATGCTGTACAGGCCCCACAGGGTTAACCGTGAATGCTCTAGCCCAGGGGTCGGCAACCTACGGCTCCGGAGCCGCATGCGGCTCTTTACGGGCTGCTTCTTGACGATATGTACGTATGTACAGTATGTACATAGATGCATTGCGGCTCTTGAAATACTGAATTTTGTACCGAATTGGAAAGAAATGGCTCTTCTTGTTATTTTGGTTGCCGACCCCTGCTCTAGCCTATGAAGTCAGGCAACCCAGCAGTGTTTAACAGGCATCGCTGGTGATATGAATCTCCATTGGAAACCAACGCGGAGTTTGTCTGGTTAAACAAACGCTGCTCCGGTGAAAAATCGGTCCGGAAGTCACGTAGGCCGAAGGAGCAAAGTTTGATTTGATAGTCACATGGCGAGAGAGATGCTCGTCTATTAACTGCGCCGAGGGTCGTCGCTTGACCAGTTGTATTTTACAGTTGTCACTGAAAACATTTATGACGAGTCAAAGGGAATCGTAAAGTCTGGTTGTTGTTCCTCTTAGCCAGAGGGAACGTTTCACAGGTGTAGTAATGTTGACCAGAAACAGCTGTCATGTCCTGGCCTAGAAGAGTGCAGCAGTGCCTCACGGCCAGGCGACGACACAAAGCCTCGCCAGGCAGCCATCACTCACAAGCAACAAACTCGGCCTCACGACAGCTCAAGTGGACTTGCGTTTAGCTTCGTCTTTAGTTGTTCAGAAGAAGGTTGTGCACTCAAGGTGTATATGGCTTAGATATTATTTAAGTGTTTCAGTTACACATTCAACTGCTTAAAGTAAACGACTTGCCTATGCTTTGCATGTGTAGTAGTTGAGAAAGTCAAAATGATGACACTAGATTTGTAGAGTATGTGAGTGTAAGGGATTAAACAATCACTGAATGAGCACAGGGCGATAAGAGAGACTTGAACGTTTCTCCAGAGATAAGATGAACACGTTTATATTAAGTTCACAGGTTTAAATCGAATTCAGGACGTACAGGATTACAACACATTCTGGTCTCGTGCGAATGTGGCGAGTGGATAGCTCCGAGATGCAGGATATGAAACAGCCAATCCAACTTCTCCTTTCCCCAAAGTCACCAAGCAGCTGTTTAATGCTTATTAGCAATTTACTCAATCCACCGAGTAAAACCTACGTTTGTACCTTGCAAGTGCCCTACACAGGTTTTAACGTGAAGGAATAAAACATAGAACACGGCATTGATCTAAACGGTTAATGGGTTAATACACATCTGTGGTGTCTGAATTATCATTGACCAAAAACCCGACATGTCTGTGATATCCCAGAGCCCAATATGAAGCCCTGCACGTGACCCACACAGCTCGTCAGTACATAAAGTGTAAAATTGTGGTCCGGCAATAAAAAAGGTAATATAATACGCCCACGGCCTTGCAATACCCAACCACTTTGAGGCACAACGTTAATACACCAACCGAGAGATGGGAATCATCGGCACAGATCGTGGTGTTAAGGGCTAGACAAGTAAGACACTTTTCACGACAAAATGTCAGGGGGCTCCGTACAATCGTTAACGCCTTCAACGACCAAAATATTTCATGAAACACTTCGTATTTTATTATCCGATGCATACCCTGCACCATAGAATAGTTTAAGTTGATTATGAGCTGTAATGTCCCAAAGAGTATATATGCATACAAAATTCCCTCTATTATAGCAATTTGACTTCATCTGCAAAGACTTTTGGCTCTAGCAATGAATGTAAAAGAAACACCACGACATAAGCGACGTGGTGCTTGTGGCGGATAAGAAGAGTTTCCCTTGCTGGGTTCCCGCCACGCGCTCCTCCCTGGAAGTGCCGCGCGGCCGCGTCTTGCCGACATGCGAGGAGCGTCGTGCGACGAGAGGACTGTGCCCGACGCGCTGGATGTCGTGCGGATAAAAATAACGATCGCGCAGCGGAGTCTCGCTCACGGCAGAAGTGGCGGCACCACCATCACCATCCGTGACGCGACTGCGCAACCAGCAACGCTGGAGAGACAGCGGTGTCAGACACCGCCACCGCCGGGCTCTTAAGAACGATTCCCCCCCCCCCGAGTGGCGCGCGTTCACCATGCTGCCTAGAATGATATATTTTGTCAAAGTATGTTTGTGGGTTTAAAGAGGTTCTATTCTTTTCAAAAATGTCAAAGTTGAGATTTCAATTTCAAAATTATGTTTACGGTTAGGGTTGTGGTTAAAATGGTAGAAACAAAAAAGTTAACTTTCATTTCTTTAAAGTAATTGTATGAACCTCCATGAAGACTAATTTACTTTTTGTGATGTCATAAAAACAGGGGGTGGGGTGTATATCTATAGCAGGTCGTAAAGTTTGGACTCCTTAAACAAGGACACGTTCACTGCTGTCGTCGTACGAACACTCCTCAGCGGCTTCCCTCCTAACGTTATCACGCACGGTGCCCAGATTGAAGTTGACGCAACAATGCACAGATCACGTAGCCTGCACACCCCAACAAGCAACGTGATCACGTAGCCCACACACGCGAACAAGCAACGTGTGGGTTTCTCCACAAACAGACCCAAACCAAATGCCCGCCAGGGATCAAGACTAAAAGAAGGTCGACCAATGCGGCGGTGCGGAATATTTAGCAAGAGCCTTGCAGCGACTGGGAGAGAGCTCACGCCTGAGGGCCGCTGGCCAACTGGCGCAGGCGGCCACCCCCTCCACCCCCCCAGACAACAAAAGCAGGCAGAGGGGACAATGAGCAGAGTGATGGCCAACTTGCACAAAGACACTGGAAACAATGGGCAACGTTAAACAGCTCTCACTCACGACATCTGTGTCCTACGGGAGTTGTCAGCCATCTTCCACCATTCTACCCTCGGCAGATGTACCAAGCCTGGTACAACCGTGCTGACATCACAAATATATGACCCACGGTAACTCTTGTTATACATAAAGTGTATACACAGGTGCACATATCCACTATACTTGGGGAGGAGAGGAGCATCGGTTCATTATTATTGATTTCTAAGTGCACTTAGAATCAATTACTTTATTTCATATATGCTGTATGTAATGGCTTCATGGCACACCTGCAGCCAGTAGAGTCACGAGAGTTTTCACTGCGATGTTAAAAAAAGAAAATGTTCTTTAAATCGATTTGCGACCCCAGATTGTGGCGATTATACAAATCACGTGAAGACAAATAATTGCACCCATAATCCACCACCAGTTATTGCACTGACCGCACCAAATGGATACAACGGTTGTTGTCAGGATTATTCAAATCTTACAATTTCAGTTGAAGCCAGTAACGCTGCACTACCGCTTACTCCATATCAACCCTTTCACGTGGACACACCGAAACAAGACCACAGCCACGTGGCCCGCTGCTCTCTCCTCCGCAGGACGAAGATCAGTGCCACGGCAAGCGGCACAAACATCGCTTCCAAAAACAGACTGTGCCGACAGCCAGAGGTATAAAAAGCTCTATGGTCCAACAGGAAGTGTGTGGGTCTGCAGAGTGGCGTATTCATGACAGTCGTAAAAATCTGTCACGAATGTGCATCAGCCAGTCTACGTCCGCTATTGTGCTACCGCAGAACATTTCCACGTCTTCTTTACAATGGAGTAAATGCGATTCAAAACAAATTGTGTTGTCCAGGCCCTCCACCAATTGACACGGCCAATCAAACTGAATTGTCACACAGCGTAAGAATATTTAACCAAGCGCCAATTATTATTGTTTCGGCACACCGGTGAGTTGAAGAACAGTTCTCAACCTATTTTCGCAATTAGATTTGAAACTACGTCAAACCTCATCAGGACAAGATCTAAAAAGTCAGAATAAGAATCCAGGGTGTCATAATAATCGTGTCTCCTAACCAGCTTCTTAAATAGTTGGCATGACCTCACAAGAACAATCAATCAGATTTATTAAACATATGGGCTGTAAAACATGTAGTTTGAATAAACGCTGATGAGTGATTTAACACATTTTCTTTTTTAGAACATTGGGCATGCTCAAATAATCGAGTTCACCATGTGACATTTTAAAATTAGACCTTGGAAGTTCTGTAAATGGATACACAGTACTGTAGTTCTGTACGACTGCAGTAAAGGCAACACACCTACGCAAACTACAAACATCAAGCCTGAGGGTTATCTGTGTTAAAGCATAAGCAGTGACTAATCCTATGGTAGCAGTGCACAATACTAGAAACACGTTTATCAGCGAGCATTTGTCCACTTACAAAATGTTTTCCATTTGCTACCTGATTAGCATCCGCATTGGCTCTATACAGTTCGCTATTGCAAGCTAGTATGAGGTCCTCTGCATTTCCGTGTATGCCCGAGAGGCGCTCGAGACCTTTATAACTTGAATTCAAAAGATGTTTGTGATCTAAACATACCTCCTCGCTGTACACATATTTGCCAACTTCTCTCCTGACAAACGATAGAATACAAAACCCTCTTTCAGCTTTCAGATGGAACTGGCCAAACAGCCCAAGGCAGGAGCCCTTCTGGGAAAGTCTTGAGACCCCAGCAAAGGCTTTCCCGGGTAAATACATTCCATTTTTATTTACAATGTCACGAAGCTATTTAAACATGAAATTAAGCTAACATCTGCTCCAGCCAGAGTCGCTTAAAATGCATGCAAGCAAAAACAAAATGTCACGCAATGCATACTATGAATAGACTTATGTCGCCTGATATTGTGGGGGGGGGGGGGGGGAACGCTCAACACCTTACATGCCCACCAACGCACAGGCACACAGCTTGCATGCAAGCAGTCACATTAAAAACTGCACGTCTGTCAAGCACAGGTTCCGTGGCCCAAGGGAAACGGCTACACGCTAAGAATATTGAAGTCGAGTAGACGGCGACACTGACGGTGATGTGTCTACCAGATGCATCCGTTACAACCTTGTAGTAGAAGACCGCCCAGGCATCTTGCTATTCTCAAACAGATTTTTCTATTTTCATGTAAAATATTCAACAGCTGCACGTTTTAATTTCCAAGGATGTCAGTCGGTCAAGACTGTTGTTATGGGCATAACCAAAATTGGTGTTTTTCATTTGAAAATGTTTTCGAATTTGTTACTCGTTTTTGACAACTGGACGGTATTATATATAAATATGAAAGGCCTCCACAATGACTCTGTAACAGTGAAAGATTTGGGGATTTTTTTCCCCTCCTTTGGTCAATATAAATCACCAATCATGGCCTCTCTTTCTCAGTATGCGTAAAAATCCCCAGTGAAATATACCGTGGTTTCAAAACCACTTCCACAATGACCGGTGTAAATAATGTCTACTATGAACTTAAAAATATCTCTCAATACTCCCTGAGCATCCAGAATATTTCTATTTACACTTTACTCTCTACAAACAATTATGTTGTTTACTGGATGACAACACTCAAAACTCAATATAATTCTGAAGGTTTTATTGCTTCAAATATACCTTGGAATTTCAGACAGTCAAGCCAGGATATGATCTAAATGTTAATGCTCTCCTCAACCAAGCCTTCCTGATGGTGACATCCACATCACCCGTCATGGATGCAGTGCAGGGCATCCCCATGGCAAAATCAGAACGATGATGTAGTGACATCATGAACAGATTTGGAGTCCAGCCCGTGATGCCTGCGCAGCATCACGTGCAATGTGTGGCACGTCACACCACGGCAGTGGGGGAAGCTGGCAACACTTTTTGGCACGCAGGAAGATTTTTCAGGTTCAATTCAGTTCTTCTGGATTCTCCAGAGAACGGCGGTAAGGAAACTTTCTGTATCTGTTATTTTTAAGCATCGCTTACCACCCACTAGATCGCGTTCACCGCTTATTGCAGAGGTCCGCGGTTCTAATTCGGCAGGCCACCCTGGTTATTATTGGTCGAAATAACCATGAAATACGCACTGCCTGCATAACAGTGGACGTTAAAGATCACCTGACATGTTTCAAAACGAGTAGGCCATTGTGTGCCAGTGTCCATTTGAAAATGTACCCGCAAATCACAAAATGTCGAGTACACACAGGCGCATAGCCCCTTATTGTGAAACTACTGCAGAAAATGTGAAACATAGCACCTTCGTGACAGCCTTACGCTATGAGACTAGATGCGAATACCAAATGTACCAACTTATGATTAACGTCGCACGTTGACGTGTGACAACACAAACACCCACGCGCCTGTGGGTGTTGCCTTTGGTTGGACCTGGGGTCAATTACATTTGCAATACGTGAGCTAAAATGACAATTAAATAGTGATGGTAATGCATGACGAATGACACAATTACATTGTAATTGACACTGGCCATCTTGGTATATATTTCTGAATGTCACCTCCCCTGTAATAACGTGGGCACGCAACCATATGAGCAAACCTCCAGTGCCAGGGCATTGCTGGATTCCGGGCAATGCCACGCGACAAATGTCAACCGTAGCACCCACGCAGAGGCCGATTACATGAGAACCCATGGGGGTCTGTACATAATGAGGACCATCACAAACCTCCTCGCTCCCATGAAGAGCAACAGAGCTGTGCTTCATATGTACAGCGCGTTTATTTCCCGAAATGTTTACGCGACTTACGACTTTCAATTTACGCAATTGTATTCATAACTCGCTTTCGACTATTTTTAATCATCTCAATAATGTTGTTCTGTACCGGAGTTAGAGGTGAATGGTGTGCTGCGAGGTCTATGGATTGGTGGGAAGAGGAGGTGGGATGGACTCCACGTTCAGAGGCAAGATAAGTCAAAAGTGGTAGAACTGTCAACATTAAGCACATTCAAATGTTGTTTGCAAAACCTCAACAAAAACGTGGTTTAAAAATAGCGAACTTATTTCGAGATTTAAACACACAACACTCCTCTGATGTGCTATCATTTTCACATTGGCAACCTGATCACCGACATGTGAGCAATAACACACCTCACGTGCTGTGGTGCACACACAACACACTCACTGCACACACACTCTGCTCCAAGCACAGCTCCTGTGCAAAGCCCACAGGGTGTTTGGGGGAGGGGGCATGGAACTCGGGACACGTGAGCAAGACCCCTCCCCAGCTGACACGGCGATCCCAAATCGGTGTCCAGGGGCATGCACGTAGCTGTCCTGCAGGACAGCGTTTCCTTGCAGGTTCAGTGTTTTACTTCGCTTTAAGAGCAACGTGCTTAACAGTTTGACAGACGCGATTATGTCTGGGTTAATCCATTAATTCTGCCGTGTATGCGGTCGTGCTACACTACACAACGCTGGATACAGTACGTTCTGTCGACAGAACATCCAGCAGCATGATAAACGCATCAAACCTCAATGCAGCAAGGGCACTTTGATTGGTGCAGCTGGTCAGTGGGTCCTGCTCACGCGCACACAGAGCCGGCTCAGGCTCGCAGCCAAATCCACCCACCCACTCACCTGTTTTTCTCCAGCTCGTTGTGAGTGGATCTGAAACACAGGGGAACATTCAACGGTAAACACGGCTGTCTGCAATGCTGGCTTCATTGCTTTGACAGGCGAGGCGAGCTTGCCATCGCTATGACACGTCGTCACGGTTGCCTGGTTCGGTGTGTTGAGGCCACACCGCTCTAAAGCTACGTCGAGGTCAGCCTCAACAACAACACCACAGCAGTCGTGGCTTATAGAGTCATCGTAACGCAGCTAATAGCACCACGACAATCAACCCAGCTACCACAGCAAATGTTTAACACTGCAATTACCGCAATGAGTGAACACGATACGGTGCCGGTCATCAAAACATAACCATCACGGCTCTCGCACACTTACAGCCACCGCAAGGCAACCATGTAGCCGGGGGGGGGGGGGGGGGGCAGTCATCACGATGCAGCCGCCGCATTCACGACACCGCAAACAAGGAGCGACAGCGGGGCCGACACCACCACCACCACCACGCGGACACCACCAACACCACCACCACCACCACCACGCGGACACCACCACCACGGGTCGCAGGCCGCCTTCACAACGCCGCCGCCGTCCACGTGGCGGGGAGGCGCCCCGCAGTAAACTCCCCGCCGCGGCGCCCGCCTCTGACATTTAAATACAAGAAACGAAACTCAAGAGCGCGTCAGCTGCTCCACTACACCGCAGCTGCCCCCCACTCGGGGGGGGCTTCTGGGTACTTTGCAGAGAGGTCGTGGGGGAGGGCAGCCACAGTTGGGGGTCCCCATCTGAGTAGCACGGCTGACTACGTACGGTGCGAAAAAAGTTCAACGCACACACATACGTGGGGGGCACTGGGCGAGAGGCGGCAACTCGGGCGGGCACCCATCAGGGGACCCCCAACCGCGGGGCCCAGGGCAGACGGGAGGCGCTCACGCGCAGGGCCCCCCCCCCCCCCCGGGCTATGCGAAGATGGCGCGGGGAGAGCCCCGTACCTGATGCTGGGCGCCTTCCTCGTCTTGAGCCTCTTCCTACTCGGGGACTCTTCCTCTTCCTCCTCCTCCTCCCGCCTCGACGGCGGCATGGACGCGTAGCCGTGCTCCGCTTCTGCGGGCACAGAGGAGGCGGCGGCGTGAGACCTCGGCCCGAGAGACGCGAGAGGAGGAGGGGGGGCACACGGAGACACACCGAGACACACACCGACTCCGCGGGGCGAGGCGGGGAGACGAGGCGGTGGTCGCCGCGCGCTCAGCTCGCCGTGACACAAGTCGTACGCACGGAGCCCGACAAGCGACAAGAGGAGAGTTGGGGGGGCCGAGAGCCGTCGACGACCATGACCGCGACGGCAGCAACAAGACGCGCGGGGGGGGGGGGAGAACAACAACAATGGGGAACGGACCTCCTGCCAGCCAGGCACCGCCACCCCAGCCCTCACCCCTGTCCTTTCTCTCCAGGTACTCGGCCGCGGCGAGCAGGATCTGAATCTTGTTGTTGTTGTCGGTGGCGGTGGCGGCGGCGGCGAGGTCCATGACTGCTGAGGGGAGCCGTGGGGCGACGCGGGGACGCGGCCGCCGTTTTGTTTACCCCGAGCGCCGATGCCGCTCGCCCAGCAACACGACCCGGCCCAGCCAAACGCCCTCCGCCCATTGGTCGGCGCTCGGAGCGGAAGTCGCCTCCTATTGGTTGCCACCTCAGCCCAATCGCGTCAAACCGCGGCGAATAAGCCAATGGGAGGCGATGCAACACGCAGCCGCGCACACGTGGGGGCACGCGCACGCCAATCGGATACGCCCCACCCGTCGGGACACGCCCTCCTCAGGGCATGACCCCGCCTCCTGCACCCCCCCCCTCACCCGCTGGAAGCCCCCCCCCCCTCCACACGCGCTGTGCCCTGTGCCGCCATGTATTGACACGCCCATTTCGCGCGACCCCCCCCCCCCGTGTATGGGAATAGCGCTGCCTCATAAACACGCCCCCCCGGGTAGACCACGCCCCCGGGTAGGCCATGCCCTCGGGTAGACCACGCCCCCCCGGGTAGACCACGCCCCCCGGATAGACCACGCCCCCCCGGGTAGACCACGCCCATGCACGTGCCTAAGGAGCCCTCTGGCCAAGACGAGGAGTTGGTAACAGAACCAGAATATTTATTCCGACTGCAGGAGGAATCCGATGAGCTATAAAGCTCTTCTTCACAACACGCACATACCACACTAAACCATCCCCATCCTACCAGGCAGAGCCCACTGAAGTATTAACTTGTTTTTGGGGAAGCGATCTGGCCATAAATGATAGCTCAGCAAAGTGGCCCATTATTTGGACATTTATAGCACCAAATAATCTCATCTCAGTGCATGGGTCAACCCAGCGAGTTATCACAACAACAACAATGATGATGATGAAACATGGTTTGGTGATTCTGCGGCGTTGGCAGCGGTGCACAAGCAGAATCACATTCGACAATAACACTACTTTCGAGAAAAAGTAGGCGACGTTTCGGGCAATGGCCCTATTTATAGCACATAAATGGTAAGAATGACAATTTGTATAGCGCCGTAACATGGCAAGCCATTCCAAGGGCGCTGAAAATTAAGGATGTACAGATTCATATATATGCATAGATTCGTATAGTCTGACTAATACATGACATTTAATGACTGATAAAGGTGGCAGGGATAAAGGCACAGCCCTGCAAGTGCTCGCTCACGGCATTGCTGGTGGAAGGGCCTCCAGCGAGCCCCTCGAGAAGATCCGTGGTCTACTCTCCCACGCTGGCCACACGTCTTGGAAGAGGTTGGAGTACCCACATTTTAACCCACCAAACTGGACCTGATGGTCGACTAGCCGTGTGGCACCCATTGAGACTGCTGGGTGGAGGCTGGGGGTGGAGTTTAAGAGAACCTGCACATTGTTTTAACTGCCGCACCCGGAGATCGAACTGGCGACCGTTGCATTGCAAGTACAGTGTGAAGCCCATTGTACAGGACTACGGCAGTGCCGCGTGTGTGGTCAGATCAGCGCTTAATTTGAGCCGGAATGGAGCAGGGGAACACCAGTGACGATGATCTAAACCGGTCCTGGTCCTCCCCTAGATCGACTCAGCCTCAAATGGCGTGGTGCTGGCCGCCCACCCCCTAGTGCGCCGTGCCGGCCTCCATAGGTGCTCGCTCACAGCACTTGCCCCAACAATCTGCTAGAGGCTGTACGGGGGATCTTTGTCTCTGCACCGAGAGCCGCCGCCACTTGCACCCCTCCCGGCCCCGCCTGCTGCTACGTGCGGCCACGCACGACGGACGTCCTCCTCCCAGAGCCCCGAGGCAGAGAAAGTTCGGCGCAGTCGTCGTTTCTCGCAATCTCCACATCTCGCGCCCCAAACGCGGCGCGTGGGTCGACTGGCATCGACTCGCGCGGACCGCTTCCCCGTTGTAGAGAGCCCAAGGAGCTGGGGCAACTTCTCAGCCCAGTGGGCAATTTATTATGAAAAAGTCCTCCAATTCAGGAGACATCTCTCTCTCTGGTTGTAATCTCCAGCGAAACGTCGTACACAATTGTCAAAGGTATGCTTGCAGTTTCGACTTAACCGTTTTGCTGGAAAAACAAATCAATTGGCACATTTGCCCACGTGACAACTTGAATTGTGCGGCTGTCGGGTGATGAAGGTGCATAACGCTAATTGACGTGAGACTCAGACGACGATCTAAGCAAAATACACCAATTATAAATCATGATATTGGTCGCTAAGGGCCTACGTATAAGTGAACAGAATACTGCTTAAATCGATTTGAAGATGATTGTTCCAGCAATCATGAAATGATGGTTGTGGAAATTGTATTCATGTCTCTGTATGCTTTCATCTTTAAGGCTCAGTGTCAAGCAAACCGCACGTATTGTACGGCCATTACACGCCGCAGTGTTAACCAGGGCGGCCTGCCGGAAAAGAAGCGCGAACCTCTGCAACAAGCGGCGGCCGCGCCACCGCTGGGCCGCGCCACCGCTGGGCCGCGCCACCGCTGGGCCGCGCCACCGCTGGGCCGCGCCACCGCTGGGCCGCGCCACCGCTGGGCCACGCCACCGCTGGGCCACGCCACCGCTCCGTCAGAACCAGGATGAGATAGCGGGGGGGGGGGGGGGGCAGAGAGTTCAGAGGGGAAAATCCCAGAGACGAAGCAGAGAGACATCGGGCAGCAGGGACCTCTGAGTCGGCGAAACTATCAGAGAACGTGACGGAAGGGAGGAATGTGAAAAGTCACAACGCTGTT
This sequence comes from Lampetra fluviatilis, assembly GCF_964198595.1. Taxonomy (NCBI): domain Eukaryota; kingdom Metazoa; phylum Chordata; class Hyperoartia; order Petromyzontiformes; family Petromyzontidae; genus Lampetra; species Lampetra fluviatilis. The sequence continues at coordinate 15,232,080 of NC_136286.1, read as the reverse complement.
GAAAGGCGGCATCGAAGGCGAGCGATATTATCGTCGAGATGTCGAAATAATGACGCTGGTGGGTGACGGAGGAAGCGCTGTGACGTGAATTCGAGTGGAATAGGGAAGCGTTGCTCCAGACCTGGGAAGGTGTCGTCATCACAGCGTGGCACCCACAAGAATTGACGGAGTGGGGCGGCCCTGGAGGCGTCTTCACGAGCAGTCCGGGGTTACAAAAGGGAATTATTGACTTGGAATATCGTACAAATATCACAAAGCATGACCCAAACATCAAAGGTTAATTATCTGCATCATGCAAATACATGGGGAGCTCAACCCGGGCGTTATGGATAGTTGAATAAGACTCGCGTACTGCTGCTGCTGCATTGAAGCAGTGCTTATACGGGAGATTCACTCCGCACTTTCAGAGCGTAGTGGGGCCAGGCTTAGCTTGGCCACTCTGAAAACAAGTACACATTTGCACAGCTGCTAGATTTGGTAGCGTGCTATTAAATATATTTGTACAAGTTATACCATCTACTGCGGCAAATAGGAGTCCTCCATCAGCGGATGACAAAGCCTTCCGCAGATCGATGCTTGCCGCAGATGAGAGGGCCGAGGAAGAGTGCAGCTCCGCGTCCTGTGTGCCACGTGCACGACTCGGAGTCTGCCGCGTGAACCCACGGCAGGATTGCCGCAGGGACCTCACTGCAGCCGCTGAGATATTGTGTCCACGGCAAGGCACTTGCACTTCCCATCATCTAGACCACACATCTACAATGTGTTGGGGATAACGGTAGAATGTGGATCGGCTGGCCTTTGAGATAAAAGATTGAGAGATAAGCAGAGTTCTACTTGAATAGTTGTTTCTACTATTTGCACACGTGTGCAAAATAGGTGAGTTAGAGACGGGAAGGATGGTGGAAGTGGATCTTTGACGCCACAAACATTAACGCGTTAAACTCGACACAGGAGGAATACATCACAGGGCCTTTTAAAGCCGACGGGAGTCGGCACTTCATGAATGTCCATTGATTTGTATCGGTGCTGGCAGTGAGTCGCAGTTGGAGTCTCGGTAGAGCTCTCAGCGAGAGAGTGCGCCTAGTACAGTGGCACGGCAGCTCGTGGCCGACATCGCCACCCGTTGTGAGAATCAGAACAATCCGATCTGTGAGATGCGATTTGCCTGAACGACGTCACTATCTAACATTACTCATTAACATTTAGATTTAACTCTACGACATGTCACGGACATAACAGTCCTGTCAAACACAGCTGCCATGTCACCAAACGGCGAGATACATCCTGTGCTGAGTCACGATATCCATGTTAACGCGCAGCCTCCAGTGGCGTTGTTGTTGTTGTGCGACGGGACACGATGAGCGGCTCCCGCAGGATCACACGCGGTGTGCCAGGACACTGTGTGCAGGCTGCTGCTGATGATGCTGATGATGATGCTGATGATGCTGATGCTGCTGATGCTGCTGGAGTGCGAGAGAGCCCCCGTGGTGGTGGTGGTGGTGCTGATGGTGGTGGTGCTGATGATGGTGGTGCTGATGGTGGTGGTGCTGTTGTTACTGGTCAGGGCGGGTGGCTGCGTGGCGGCGTCACAGGGAAGGGTGACAGCACGCAGACCGGGGGGGGGGGGTGCAGGGTGAGGCCACACCGCTCACCAACGCTCACCCCTCAAGAACACCTCTCACTCTCACTCATAGTCGCCTACAGCGCTCACGGCCACTCACCACCATTCACCAGCACTGTTTAAACATGCTCACCAGCACTCGCCACTCACTCACCATTCACCAGCACTCGCCACTCACTCACCATTCACCAGCACTCGCCACTCACTCACCATTCACCAGCACTCGCCACTCACTCACCATTCACCAGCACTCGCCACTCACCACCATTCACCAGCACTCGCCACTCACTCACCACTCGCCACTCACTCACCATTCACCAGCACTCGCCACTCACTCACTCACCATTCACCAGCACTCGCCACTCACTCACCACTCACCAGCACTGTTTAAACATGCTCACCATGCACCGGCACTCGCCACTCACTCACCATTGACCAGCACTGTTTAAACATGCTCACCATGCACCGGCACTCGCCACTCACTCACCATGCACACTGCTCAACACGCACCGCTCATAAACGCTCACCGACACTCTGAAGCACCAGCTCACCACTCGTTCACTAACACTCACCCTTCACCAGCTGGACACTCAACGCGTTATCGTGCCACTCGCTAAGCCCGCCTCTTACTGAAGTGAGAACCCCAAATCCCCGCTGCGTTCGTTTTAGGGGATTCACTTCCACTCGTCGTAATGGCAATGCCATAGTCATGGCATTGAGTAAAACAAAACATCTTCACAAGTCACCCGTTGAGCCTGACATTTACAGATGGAAATGAAATGTGCTACAATACGCATGGTTGTATATTTACGGAATTACCATTTTACTGGCATTGTTTTGATACTTCAATGCAGGGTAGTGGATGTAGGGGGTACACACACGGTGATTTTAAGGTGGCTTTAAAGAAGTAATAGTCAATTGATGGAAGGCGAAAGATCCCCAGCAGGGCGGTGATGGGGCCGTGAGGCTTCCCGCACGCTTCGTGATCACCACCCACCAGAGGTGGGACAAAGTCATTGTTATGCAAGTCCAAGTCGAGTCGCAAGTCATCAAATTCATGACTCGAGTCTGACTCGAGTCCAAGTCACATGACTCGAGTCCACATCTCATAGGTGGGACAAAGTCATTGTTATGCAAGTCCAAGTCGAGTCGCAAGTCATCAAATTCATGACTCGAGTCTGACTCGAGTCCAAGTCACATGACTCGAGTCCACACCTCTGCCACCCACCCAGCCCGGCCGGCCGGCCGAGCCTCCCACTCTGTGGTTTGGGTGTTGAGGCGGCTCGCTGCTGTGCACTGCCCATCAGAGGTGACGAGATGTGGCGTGGGCCGCGTGGGCCGCGTGGGCGCGGTACGGGCCACTCACTGGGTCCGAAGGGCGAGAGGCACCGTGGGCCCTCTGGTGGTGTCACACCTCGACAATGTGTGACCTCGCCAACGCTGATGCGGGACCACTCACGGATATTGATTTCCAGAGAGCCGCTGCCGCCGCTGCTGCTTCCAAACACAAGTCGTCGTATTCGCGTCCAAGACGACCAGCTCATGCGGTTAGCGGCAGCGCCAATGTGTCAAGTTGGCATTGCCAGAAGAGCGGCCTGGGGGCATGCTGACGTGACCACACACGAGCACGCTCACGTGACCACACACGAGCACGATGACGTGACCACACACGGGCACGCTCACGTGACCACACACGGGCACGCTGACGTGACACACACACGGGCACGCTCACGTGACCACACACGGGCACGCTCACGTGACCACACACGGGCACGCTCACGTGACACACACACGGGCACGCTCACGTGACACACACACGGGCACGCTGACGTGACACACACACGGGCACGCTCACGTGACACACACACGGGCACGCTCACGTGACACACACACGGGCACGCTCACGTGACACACACACGGGCACGCTGACGTGACACACACACGGGCACGCTCACGTGACCACACACGGGCACGCTCACGTGACACACACACGGGCACGCGGACGTGACACACACACGGGCACGATGACGTGACCACACACGGGCACGCTCACGTGACCACACACGGGCACGCTGACGTGACACACACACGGGCACGCTCACGTGACCACACACGGGCACGCTCACGTGACCACACACGGGCACGCTGACGTGACACACACACGGGCACGCTCACGTGACCACACACGGGCACGCTGACGTGACACACACACGGGCACGCTGACGTGACACACACACGGGCACGCTCACGTGACCACACGCGGGCACGCTGACGTGACACACACACGGGCACGCTGACGTGACCACACACGGGCACGCTGACGTGACACACACACGGGCACGCTCACGTGACCACACGCGGGCACGCTCACGTGACCACACACGGGCACGCTGACGTGACACACACACGGGCACGCTCACGTGACCACACGCGGGCACGCTGCCACCCCTGAGCGCGCGTGCGAACTGGCACTCCCGGCCTGCCACGAGGCGCGTGGTGACGCACGCGCTGTGGACTCGCAGTGCTCACGCAGTCACCCCCACAGGCAATGATGACACCACCGACGATGGCGATGCTGCTGCTGCTGCGCATTGCTGGCATCAGGCGATGGCAGCTGGCTCTTGTTTATCCCCAGCAGACCCCCTGGCGTCACGGCCTCTGGGTGGGGGTGGGGGCTGAACTCGCGCGGAGGCAGCGCGCCTCGCAGCGCCACGTCTGGGAATCGCTGCCTCTGTGAGCTCTTCCAAGCCAGGGGCCACTTGCTGCAGCGTGATGCCGGCAGGTAGCCGTGGCAGTAGTAAAGCAGCACAGGGGACTTGAGAGTTTACATCGAAAACTGTTAAACGCCGAATCAACCAAATGAGCGTGAGGCTGAACACGCTGCTCGAGAATGGCAATGTCCAGCTCCGTACAGTTTTGAAGCCGAGATCGGCAGTTAAATAGTTTAAAAAAGGTTTGGGAAAGATTACAAAACATCCCGCTCTGGTGTATGATGGGTGTGATGGTGTATGATGAGTGTGTAATGGGAATGAGTAAGATGGTGTGTGATGGGTATCATGAGTGTGATAAGTGGTTGTGTGTGATGGGTGTGATGAGTGTGGTTGTGTGTGATGGGTGTGATGACTGTGGTTGTGTATGATGAGTGTGGTTGTGTATGATGAGTGTGGTTGTGTGTGATGGGTGTGATGACTGTGGTTGTGTATGATGACTGTGGTTGTGTATGATGAGTGTGGTTGTGTGTGATGGGTGTGATGACTGTGGTTGTGTATGATGAGTGTGGTTGTGTATGATGAGTGTGGTTGTGTGTGATGGGTGTGATGACTGTGGTTGTGTATGATGACTGTGGTTGTGTATGATGAGTGTGGTTGTGTGTGATGGGTGTGATGACTGTGGTTGTGTGTGATGGGTGTGATGAGTGTGGTTGTGTATGATGAGTGTGGTTGCGTGTGATGGGTGTGATGACTGTGGTTGTGTGTGATGACTGTGGTTGTGTGTGTGATGAGTGTGGTTGTGTGTGATGGGTGTGATGACTGTGGTTGTGTGTGATGGGTGTGGTTGCGTGTGATGGGTGTGATGACTGTGGTTGTGTGTGATGGGTGTGATGACTGTGGTTGTGTGTGATGGGTGTGATGAGTGTGGTTGTGTATGATGAGTGTGGTTGCGTGTGATGGGTGTGATGACTGTGGTTGTGTATGATGACTGTGGTTGTGTGTGATGGGTGTGATGAGTGTGGTTGTGTGTGATGACTGTGATGAGTGTGGTAGTGTGTGATGGGTGTGATGACTGTGGTTGTGTATGATGAGTGTGGTTGTGTGTGATGGGTGTGATGAGTGTGGTTGTGTATGATGAGTGTGGTTGTGTGTGATGGGTGTGATGAGTGTGGTTGTGTGTGATGACTGTGATGAGTGTGGTAGTGTGTGATGGGTGTGATGACTGTGGTTGTGTATGATGAGTGTGGTTGCGTGTGATGGGTGTGATGAGTGTGGTTGTGTATGATGAGTGTGGTTGTGTGTGATGGGTGTGATGAGTGTGGTAGTGTATGATGAGTGTGGTTGTGTGTGATGGGTGTGATGAGTGTGGTTGTGTATGATGAGTGTGGTTGTGTGTGATGGGTGTGATGACTGTGGTTGTGTATGATGAGTGTGGTTGTGTGTGATGGGTGTGATGACTGTGGTTGTGTATGATGACTGTGGTTGTGTATGATGACTGTGGTTGTGTATGATGAGTGTGGTTGTGTGTGATGGGTGTGATGAGTGTGGTTGTGTATGATGACTGTGGTTGTGTGTGATTGGTGTGATGACTGTGGTTGTGTATGATGACTGTGGTTGTGTATGATGACTGTGGTTGTGTATGATGAGTGTGGTTGTGTGTGATGGGTGTGATGAGTGTGGTTGTGTGTGGTAGTGTGTGATGGGTGTGATGAGTGTGGTAGTGTGTGATGGGTGTGATGAGTGTGGTAGTGTGTGATGGGTGTGATGAGTGTGGTTGTGTGTGGTAGTGTGTGATGGGTGTGATGAGTGTGGTAGTGTGCGGGTGATTGCGGGCGCGTGGGGGAGTGCGCGAGCAAGAAGGCCCTCCAGGCTTTCCCGCTGCTGCCCCCTGCACGCTGCCCGGTACAGATGCGAGTCGCCCTCCTCCGCTTCCTCCACCTCCTCCTCCACCACCTCCACCTCTTCCACGACCACCACCACCTCCTCTTCCACCACCACCATCTCCACCTCCTCCTCCTGAGGCGACTATGGCCGCGTAGTGAAGTGCCTCAATGTGTAAGATCACCTCCTATTGTCACCAATAAATGTCTGTCCGTCCCGCGCGTGACGTCACGCCACATGGGGCACCCCCCCCCCCCCCCATTAATAATCATGAGCTGAACAATTTTTCGATAGAATTTTTCAGATTTACTGCAATATCACCCGTAATTTATATTTGCTGCTTCTCGAACATTATTAAAAGTGACCGCTATTACTTACGTTGAACTTTTTTCGCACCGTACGTAGCCAACCGTGACACTCGGTTGGCTAAGGAAGTTAATATAACTCGCGTATATTAACTTTAAACGTGAATTGTTTAATTAATTTTTAACAAAAGCTATAAAAAAGCATAACCACACTACTGAGCAGAATCGAAGCAATTACGGGAATAATTCCGATCTGCAGGTCATGTTCATAGAGTGCACAGCACACACACAAGTGTTTACATTGCAATACTGCAGCACAAAATGTATTTCATGAACGCTGCTGCCAAACTCAGTTGTCGTCTGTCCATCTGTTCTACCGCTAATTGCACGCGAGTGATCAAATAAATAGTTATGGCAATACACCATAGACACAAACACGCTGGCAAGCACCAATACAGTTTGGTGTTTGAACATCTTAACACCTGTTTTATTGCCAGAAAGGGGGGGAAATACTCTTATATGTTTTAATGCTCTTGTTTGTCTCATGAATTTGATACGGCTAAAAGGTTCCGTAGAAAGTTATTCTATTGAAGCAAATAGTTGGTGTGGTGGCGTCACGCAGCAGGTCGGCTTCGTTCATCCGTTCCGCTCCCCCATCCGTTCCGCTCCCCCATCCGTTCCGCTCCCCCATCCGTTCCGCTCCCCCATCCGTTCCGCTCCCCCATCCGTTCCGCTCCCCCATCCGTTCCGCTCCCCCATCCGTTCCGCTCCCCCATCCGTTCCGCTCCCCCATCCGTTCCGCTCCCCCATCCGTTCCGCTCCCCCATCCGTTCCGCTCCCCCATCCGTTCCACCCCGGGGTTTGCACACCACGAGCAGCAGCAGCAGCGCACGGAGCTCCCCAGCCGGCCACGAGGTGCCCCCCTCTCCCATTCCACAACTCCCATCACGACACCCCCCCTCCCTCATTATTACAGAACCTTTTCGGTAAAACTTGTGACACTCGCTCGGAGACATTTCGATCAGCACGTGCGGCAAATGAACGGCGAAACCGGTTTCCCATCCGGTGGGCAGAGTGTCTGACACTGTACCCACAACGCGAGGGGGGGGGGGTCGCGCTGCAATGGGGAAGTCGCTGTCCAGGATGCAGCAGTTGCAGCCCTTTGGACTTCCCCTTCTCTTCTGCATCACCGCCGCCACCACCCACCACCATGTCGGCCCATCACTCGGCCTCTCCCCGCAGCGCAGACGGTCGCCGAGAGCCGTGACGCGGACGGGGTGGAACTCGGTGGTGGAACTCGGTGGTGGAGGGGAGCGGACCGCCGGCCACTCGCAGTCTCGAGGTGTCGCGTGTGGAGGAGGATGGAGGAGCTGGTGAAGTAATCCGCCCCGCGCCAGCGAGCCACGCGGGAGATGCGGCTCGCGATGTCGAGATGCGGGTAAAGCTGCGTCTCGCAGGTGAGGGTCACGTGCTGCTGCTGCTGTTGTGAGACGCAGGTGAGAGTCGCGTGTTGCTGCTGCTGCGAGGAGTTGGCGTGACGGCTGTAGTGACACGGCGGCCCTGGCGCGTGACGAGTCTGTTCTCTGCGCTGGGGCACCACTGGCGCCGCAGCACCAACCCCGCGCCCTGCCAGGGTGGAGCTGTCGGCTGATGGTGCTGAGTGAACGCCGTCTGTGCTGTTACTAGTCACACCGCAGTAGGGCCACGTCTGAAGGGAGCTCTCGTGCGTTCCACGCGTCGTGTTGCAGCTGGCCGCAGCTGCGTGCCACCGTCACTCGAGGCCAGCGGCTCTTCTTCTTCTTCTCAGCCTGGGGCGCACGCACCGCCTGGGGCAGCGAGACACGCCAGAGGTTTTGAGAAGGTGAATGGTCTAAACACAAATTGATCACGGGGCACGTTAAGTTGCAACTTACTTTGTTTCATTAACCCTACGTATTTAATAACATTATACATTGATAATAGGGTTTCCCAGTTCTTTCTGGCAACAAAACAGGTGTTAAGATGTTAAAACACCAAACTGAAATCTTTTACAAGGAATCATGTCTGCGTTAACCACAATGCTTGTGGTCAGAATGCAAACCAAGGGGGTGCAAGGCTGCAGTCAAGGTGAAGAAGAACCACTGCTCTAGGCACACTCCTCACGCCACAGTGCACGGCTGCTTCTCTCTCGGTGCAGCGGTGCGGCGGGATGCGTCGCCACGTCCGCTCTCGCGGGAAGTGCAGGCACCTTGGAGGGACTCCACGAGGTGCCCTCGGCGCTTTGCCGTTGCCCTCCGCTGACGCCAGACCCCAAGTCCCCTTCACAGACGCACCCCTCCACGCATGGCTTTGGGCATCTCGTTCAGTTCACCAGCGTTGGCTCGAGCGGGCCTGACCCTTGCCGATGAGACGTTGAGCGACTAACCCGGCCCGGAGATTTACGATGCTGCCATGTCGCTCCGTGGGGTTGCGCGCTGCCCGGAACGCTGTTTGGCTGATGGGATGTGTTAAGGAATGTACTTGTATTTTGTGTGTGTTGCTGTGTCGAGTGGCGTAGGGTCTTAACTACACAAATTTGGCCAAATCATCACATCCCCTAACTCAAAAATCATAATTATGAATGATTGGCTGCGAATATCTCTGCGTGATTTTAGTCTGATTGGTGACGGCCTCGTGTCTCACAGCCGAGCTGGAGGCTGCCGCGGCTGGAGCTGCTGCGCATCGCAAGGCCGTGGCCTCAGCGGGCGACGTGAGGATGAACGCCGAGCCGGGGATGGCGGCTCCACTGGAGGAGGAGGAGGAGGAGGCGTCCGTGGCGGAAGATGCCTCTGATCGTGCGTCGGAGATCGATGGTGACGAAGAAAATGTAAGTCCCGCAAACGACCGAAGGCACGGAGCTTGGTCACGGGCCCTGACCTCTTGGCCGTCACCAGACGAGGGAGGCAAAGGCGTCGACCTTCCCTGCAGGGCCATGCCCGCCACGAGCCCACATTCAGATTGCACACGCTTCTCCCTCTCGTGGCGAGCTTCACGATAATGAATAATCCTTGCCTGGGATCTTCTCTGGAATTGCGGATACGGGAGACGATCCCGGGTAGATGTCACAATCGAGGGTTGGATGGTTTCCCTCTGTGTGTCAATACCTCCCTCAACGTGTCCGTGTGAAGTTAGAAATGCGTTCGCCATTGCAACAAGTGAGGATGATCGCACGACATTCGTTGATTTCACAGGCTACGAATGCTGTCGCACCCATATACAGTGCTGTGAACAAAAATCCGACGTTTCTAAAATGGGTGGGACACGGCAGCTCGCTGCGTAGCCCATTGAGCCACTTGTCGGCTCAGCGGATTTGCACATTTCACTGTTACGGTGCCAGGGGAAGTATTTTATTTTATTGAAAATTAACAAGAGTACACAACATTTGTAACGGCCACCTGCAGCAAAACATTTCCAGTTACGAAGGGAAAATCGAGCCCTGCCACGGTAACTTAAGTTTAATTGGCTGCCGTTTATTTAATTCGCTGAGACGCATTCACAAACTCTGCCAGCCGGTGAGCTTTGCAAGCATTAAAATGTACAGCTAGAGCACAAGAGATACATACCAGCCGAGATATTTAAAGAATCAATCGTGGAGGTGACCTTAACGCACGACCTTTGACTAATTGGGCCCGCCACGTGGCCCACTCCATAACAGTTCGCAACCTCAGCAGGGTGGAGCCTGGATGGGACTTGGATGGGCGAGCACCGGGGGGTAAACAGAAGCTGCGCAGGCGCCGTTTTGGGCAGCAGGAACGGCATTGCAGCACAGCGCATTGTTGTACCGTACACTACACTGCATCTACGCTCCCCGCCTTCACCAACCCCTACTGACCAGCGTGGTGAAGTATGGTCAAATAACTCACATGACCCTCCCGGAGTGAAGAAGTCGTCATGCAGTAGTGGATTGCCAAAGGGAAGTCGATGTGCACGTTTTTATGAATGTAAAAAAATAACACAAACTGCAGTCGTTTGCGAGATCCTGCTTTGGCGAGAGCACTGCAGAACGAGTTGAAACAAGTCGACGCAGTCGCTGAGCGCAGCCTCAAAGGGCCGAAACGTGGAAGGGCCAGCAACAAACGGCACCGTCAAAGTTGTAATAGCCACGCAGTTATGTCTGCAGCTGTTGTTAAAGATATATACATATATAAACGTTGATATCTTCACGAGTAAAATGCAAGTCATGCCTTGCGAGTTATAGTTTGTGTGCCGGGCCGTACCGTGACGGTGCGCGTCATTGCTCGGGGACGCTGCGAAAAAACAGCTGACGGTCCTGCTGCGCTCCGAACAATGTGATGGGGAAATGAAACGTTACTCTTGCACAGCGTAGCAGCATGAAATGACCAAAATAACACTTCAAGCAAGGGCCATTGCCGACTTTATAAACATCGGGCTTTACGATTCCTGACTCGTGCATCTCTCTGTGTGGTGTCTCTCCGTGTGGTGTCTCTCCGTGTGGTGTCTCTCCTTGCGTCTCTCTGTGTGGTGTCTCTCCGTGTGGTGTCTCTCCGTGTGGTGTCTCTCCGTGCGTCTCTCTGTGTGTCTCTCCGTGTGTCTCTCCGTGTGTCTCTCCGTGTGGTGTCTTTATGTTCTCCCCCTTTGCTGTGCGGGTTTCTTCCGGGTTCTTCGGTTCCCATCGGCCAAACATCCCAATGCAGGATACTCCTGAAAAAGCGTCAACATCCAAGCAGTGTGGGACGTGTGGTACATTTGGAATGCTTGATAATTAGTTGACGTACCCTTTGAAGTAAATAACTGGATCGCGTTTTGACGTGCTCATATATTTTCACTTTCAGGGCTTGGTGGTGAAATGGTCGCGCTTGAAACTGCAGAATCTGAAGATCTCCTGGATTGCTGAAATCAGCCAGAGCCTCGTCGAGATGGACTTGTCTCAAAACCTTCTGGAGGAACTTCCGCCCTTGGTGCCATGGGGTCTGAAAATGCTCCGCGCTTTCGACGCCTCCTCCAATCAGCTGACGTGTTTCCCCAGCGTTACACCTCAGCAGATCTTCTGCACTGGGTGAGGGATCCTGGGGACGTGCGCCGTCTTCGTTGTGAATTCACCGCTCTCGGGGGATATGAGAGACGTTTTAATGAACGCTGCCTGGTCGTCCCAGGTCACTCGAGAGCATTAAGTTCAACGAATGACGCAGAGGAATGGCGCTTCTCAGAGTTAACGCGGCTTCGGGGTGCGGGCGGCGGGGAGGGAGAGGGGTGGCCATGCTCGCGGGGTGTGGAGCGGGCGTCCGTGTGGTGCGACGTTGGTTGTGATATCCCGTGGCTCAGCGGGGTCAAGAGGGATGGGGAGTGAGTAAGGGGAGTAGTGGATGACTTCTCGATGAAGTGTAATAATTTAAAGATTGATCTAACTTCACGTTTCTTTTTCCCGAATCACCTTGTGCACCACTATTGGCTAGGTTGACCGAAATCAACCTCTCCATGAATTGCATCTTCTCCCTGCCTGCTGAGGTGTTCCTGCTGACCAACCTCAAGACTCTGAACCTCTCCCACAATCAGCTGAGCGAGTTTGGCTGCCCCGAGAGAGCAGGTGATGCACACAGTGGGTTACAGCTCCGGGAGTAGCCGCAGAGTCAACATCAGCGTCCACGCCAGGGAGGGCGGCAGGGTGACGCAGTGCAGACACTCATGCCCCGCACCAAGACGGGGGGTGTGGGTTCAACTCCCAACTCGGGTCTCTTTCATACAATGTAGCTGGTATTGTCCAATATGACAATACTAAAACACACAATTACTGTACTTGCAAATTACTCAATTTGGATTGCACAGTAGCAATATCGCCCCCACCCTCCCCCTTCCTGTGAAAACTTGGCAGGACTCTCCTGAAAAAAGTGTCTTGAGACTCAGTGAGGCTTTTCTGGGTAAACAAGCAGAAGAACATGTATCATCGATCATAATTTTTTCGGCAGACTGTGAAATGTTTGTCTCGTAAGTGAATGTGGACTCCACTGAGTTATTCAGTGGCAGCACTGGATCCCAGGCTCTCCTTCACAACGTGGCCATTGGCCTCCCGGTCTGACGATCACGAGAAGCTCTTCGCAGCGCAACGGGAGGTGGCGGGCAGCTAGCTTGGGGCGCCTTCATCCAGAAGGGGATCGATGGTGGCCCATCGATGATGATGATGCGCATCGCGTGTTGGTTCGAGGTGCCTCGTGGGACGTGCCTGCCGTGTGTGAGCACAGCCCTGGGGCTGGTGCAGTGCAGAGACCTGGAGGTGCTGAACCTGTCGTACAATCAGCTGGGGGGGCTGCGCAAGGAAGTCCTGCAGCTCCTCAACGGACTGCGCTGCCTCAACGTGTCTCACAATCAGCTCAAGGCATTCCCGCCGGCGTGGCACTGTCCGCTGGTGCGTCACCACTTCGGTGTCCGTCATACGCGACGAGAGACACGAGACACGTGACACGAGACACGAGAGGCGAAACATGAGACGACGAGACACGAGACGCGAGACACGAGACACGAGACGAGAGACGAGAGACACGAGACGAGAGACACGTGACACGAGACACGAGACACGTGACGACGATTCTCACCACCGCCATTTTGCGATTGGATTCGACGCGCCGCTCGAAACCGCCTCGAGCTTCTTCTGGTCAGAACAGGGACTTTCAGGTTTTTTGACCTTCACTTGTTCGGCTTTACATCGGGTGGTGGAGGGTTCACACGACAAAAACTGGCCCGGATCATGACGGGGCCTATCCCAGGTATCAACGAGGAATCGTCGTACGTCTCCCTTACCAATGAGGAGTCGTCTCCCGTTATCCACGCGCAGGTGCAGCTGAAGGCGACTCACAACCAGCTGGAGGAGATTGGGGAGAGCTTCCAGCTGCACTGGGAGAGCACCCTGCAGGAGCTCGACCTCAGCAACAACGCCCTCGCCGAGCTCCCAGCGTCCATCCTCCAGCTCACGGTGCGGCCCCGATGAGCAACGCGCGGCCCGACGGCCCGAAACGCCAAGCGGCCAGAGACAAACAGCACCGTCAGAGTTGTCACGGAGAAGAGAGAGTGTGACGCGTTTCGTGAAATTGAACCGAGGTTATTGTGAGCGCTTGGGGGGAAAGAGACGAATGGGAGGGAATCACAAAATGGAGCGGTGCGAGGGAAGAAGCAGAAAGAGAAGCGCTGTGACGCAGTGTGGCGAGTGGGTGAGTGGGTGAGTGGGTGGGTGAGTGGGTGGGTGGGTGAGTGGGTGGGTGGGTGGGTGTGTGGGTGGGTGGGGGAGTGGGTGGGCGAGTGGGTGGGTGTGTGGGTGGGTGGGTGGGTGAGTGGGTGGGTGGGTGTGTGGGTGAGTGGGTGAGTGGGTGGGTGAGTGGGTGGGCGAGTGGGTGAGCGGGTGGGTGAGTGGGTGGGCGAGTGGGTGGGTGGGTGAGTGGGTGGGTGGGCGTGTGGGTGGGTGAGTGGGTGAGTGGGTGGGTGGGTGAGTGGGTGGGTGGGTGAGTGGGTGGGTGAGTGGGTGGGTGGGTGGGTGGGTGAGTGGGTGGGTGTGTGGGTGGGTGGGTGAGTGAGTGGGTGAGTGGGTGAGTGGGTGGGTGTGTGGGTGGGTGGGTGAGTGGGTGGGTGAGTGGGTGTGTGGGTGGGTGAGTGGGTGTGTGGGTGGGTGGGTGAGTGGGTGGGTGGGTGTGTGGGTGGGTGAGTGGGTGAGTGGGTGGGTGGGTGAGTGGGTGGGTGGGTGGGTGAGTGAGTGGGTGAGTGGGTGGGTGGGTGAGTGGGTGGGTGGGTGAGTGGGTGAGTGGGTGGGTGGGTGAGTGGGTGGGTGGGTGAGTGGGTGGGTGAGTGGGTGAGTGGGTGAGTGGGTGAGTGGGTGGGTGGGTGGGTGAGTGAGTGGGTGGGTGGGTGGGTGGGTGTGTGGGTGAGTGGGTGTGTGGGTGAGTGGGTGTGTGGGTGAGTGGGTGTGTGGGTGAGTGTGTGGGTGGGTGGGTGGGTGTGTGGGTGGGTGGGTGTGTGGGCGGGTGGGTGAGTGGGCGGGTGGGTGAGTGGGCGGGTGAGTGGGTGGGCGGGTGTGTGGGTGGGTGTGTGGGTGGGTGGGCGAGTGGGTGAGTGGGTGGGCGAGTGGGTGAGTGGGTGGGTGGGTGGGTGAGTGGGTGGGTGGGTGGGTGGGTGAGTGGGTGGGTGGGTGGGTGGGTGGGTGGGTGGGTGGGTGGGTGTGTGGGTGGGTGGGTGGGTGTGTGGGTGGGTGGGTGTGTGGGTGTGTGAGTAGGTGGGTGGGTGTGACCCACAGTGTGGTGAGTGAGTGGGTGGGTGGGTGCGTGTGTGGGTGGGTGGGTGAGTGGGTGGGTGGGTGAGTGGGTGAGTGAGTGAGTGGGTGGGTGGGTGTGTGGGTGGGTGGGTGAGTGGGTGGGTGGGTGTGTGGGTGAGTGGGTGAGTGGGTGTGTGAGTAGGTGGGTGGGTGTGACCCACAGTGTGGTGAGTGGGTGGGTGGGTGGGTGAGTGGGTGGGTGGGTGAGTGGGTGGGTGGGTGGGTGGGTGTGTGGGTGAGTGGGTGAGTGGGTGAGTGAGTAGGTGGGTGGGTGTGACCCACAGTATGGTGAGTGAGTGGGTGGGTGGGTGCGTGTGTGAGTGGGTGGGTGAGTGGGTGAGTGGGTGGGTGAGTGGGTGAGTGGGTGGGTGAGTGGGTGGGTGAGTGGGTGAGTGGGTGTGTGAGTGTGTGGCTGTGATCTGCAGTGTGGTGGGTGAGTGAGCGGGTGAGTTGGTGTGTGAGTGGGTGAGTGGGTGGGTGAGTGTGTGGCTGTGATCCGCAGTGTGGTGAGTGGGTGGGTGAGTGAGCGGGTGAGTTGGTGTCAGTCGACCCATGGCACCTAGGACTGCCCCGTGACCTCCTGCCAGCGGCCGTTCGACACTTCACGTGGCGTCAAGGTGCACATGGCCTGGCACAAGCATCGTGGTGACGTCACCACCACTTAGTGGCGAATGGCGGTTGTTGTGTGAGTGGATGAGTTGGTGGTTGTGACCTGCAGTGTGGATGAGTGGGTGATTTGTGACTCTCAGTGTGGTGGATGAGACGACACAGTCGGTGTCTGGTAGAACCGAGGGTGGAGGAATCAACGAGTGAGGTTCACGGGAACGCCAATCAAGCTAGTAGTAGCGGTAGAAGAGCGATAATGAGGCGGCTGACCGCCGGTGAGTGAGGTGGGCGGAGTGAATCGGTGAGTGCAGGATCACCAATCACCCCGACTGCTCCAGGAGGAGCAGTCCCGCCGGTGTGGCGTTAAACGCTGCGCGCTCTCCAACGCCACATCGGTGGTGCTGCTGCTGACGCGGCAATACACCGACCACGATTCTTCATCACGTGGCACCTGTATTAATCGACCATGTCGGGTGGAGGAGGGTGTATGACAGGGGCGGTTTCTTCATTAGGGCGATTGGGCGACGCACCACCAATGTCATTCAACCACAGAGTCACGCTAGCCGTCACTGTGCCTCTGGATATAGTCCAATCAGCGTCATGCTACGTTCTGTGGAGTACCGCCTCTTTTTGGGCGATTTCCCTCCAGCTGAGAATCGCCCCGAGTGGTCCCATAGACTTACATTCAAAGATGTTTTTTTTCGAATGGGGGCGCTGCAATGCATTCTCTATGGCTTCCGGGAGGGCTCGCCCTAACGTGCTTACGTCATCATACGTGCTTACATCATCATACGTAAGCACGTTTCATCCAACAATATAATTTGTCGCCACCTAGTAGAATCTTTAATAAAAGAAACTTGAGTGGTTTGTTTTAATAGTGAGTATAGAAACAAACAAGATGTATTGTAAGAGTCACTTTATTTTTCATTAATATTAAAGAAGTGAAGTTGCCTTTACATGCTTAAGCTGTTAATTTATCCTTTGCATGGGTGGACCTTATCCTTATCAATCATCCAGACATTTGCCCCCCCTGAGAGATTTTGCAGGAGCCGCCACTGGTGTACGACAGACATTGTACTGAGGCGATCTGACCCAAAGATCAACTATGACATGTGACATTGTTTGCGAAATCCTGCTGCATGTCGGATAATCATTTCCCCACTGTCCAACATTTGTGCACAGGAGTTGCAGAGTTTGAATCTCTCTGATAATCATCTGCTGGGCATTCCTCCTGCGCGGATGTGGACGTGCTGCAAGCTGCAGACCCTCGACTTGTCACAAAACTACATTGGCAAGCAACCATCTTTGTTCAGGTGTGCTGCCGCTGCTTCCTCCTTATTCATTTGAGTTGAGTAGCGACTCAAATCCGATGTCCAAGTTGTGAATCCAGCTGCTGGCTTCAGAGCACAGGGAGTGTGAACCACTCGTGCCCTCAGAGAACGTTGACAGAGTTCACACAGAGAGCCATAGAATCACAGTGGACATGCGATCACTCAGACACCTCGTAGACTCGCACAGAGACCTGTACACTTGCACAGAACACGTAGACTCACACACAGACCCGTAGATTCACACAGAGACCCGTAGACTCACACAGAGACCCGTAGACTCACACACAGACCCATAGACTCGCACACAGACCCGTAGACTCGCACATAGATCCGTAGACTCGTACACAGATCCATAAACCCTCAAGAGTCACCTTCTCAATTAATTATTTAACGTCAAGGGCATTTGCAAAAAACAAAGAAAGAAAACTCGTAGAGAGGAATGCTGTAATTCTTCTTCAGCCCTTTATGCATGCACTGTAGTATTAAGGTTCTATTCTAGTAGTGCTAAAACCATTGTACTAACTTATTATAAGGCAACCACAGTTTTGTGTGGTTGCCTTATAATAAGCAGCAACAGCAGCAGGCACCGATGGTGCACCGATGGTGCCTGCTGCTGTTGCTGCTGCTGTGAAGTGGACGGCGGTGCGGAGTCGTGTTCGGTTTACGTGCTCCATGCCAAAAACCGGCGCGGACCGCCGGATTCCAACCGTGGACCTCTCCAACGAGCGGCGAGCGCCGGGAAGCGTTCAACCCTCGCTCGCTCGCCGCGGCCGGTTAGCGGTGGACGGCCGGACCGCGGTGGTGCGTCCTGCTTTAGCCGTGGCGGTGAACGTGACCCAGCGTTGATCTCTGCCGTGGCGGTGAACTCCGGCAGCAGGAGCAGCGGCAGCGGCGGCAGCGGGAGCAGGAACCGGCTCGTCGCGTTCATCACCAGGAAGCTGAGACACCCAACGGAAGGTGTGAGCATCGCCCAGCAGCAGCAGCAGCAGACACCGTAGCTAACGTAGCTTCAAGTGGCTATGATATTTACGTTGCTAATCTGCTTCGTGGACTAAGCTGAGGGGGATCCAGGAATTGCCCTCGCCACGTTTTGCTGGATCCCAGCGCTCCTCGAGGGGGCCCGGCTAGCGCCGTCCCGTGTGGCCGTCGTCTCTCGACGTTTACAATGGCGCTGCCATTCACAACAAACACTTCTTTCAGATGCGTGTCAAAGAGTGGAGATGTAGAATCCGTTTTTGACACGCAGAGGTCTCAGTGACTCTGGAAGGCATTTTCTTGTACGGACGTAACGAACCACCTCCTCCCAGACGACCATGCGGTCGATGGGATGTGTGGAGGGATGGCCGTGTGAAGGAGATGTATCGTCTGCGTAGTTACTTTGCCACAATATGTATGGGACGATAATTTGATTTGTGATTGGCTCTACGTCTCTGGCCTCTCTGTGCGCTATGAAGAAGGGCCATTGTCTGAAACGTCGCCTATTGTGTTTTTATATATTTTTTAAGGCCACGAATGTCGTGCAGGAAGAATCTAAAGTGGCTGCAGTGTGTCCATTCGCAGTTTGCAGACGGCACATTATTGGGAAACAACTGATTTGCAGATGCACAATATGGCACATGTTGTGAATGTAAGAATCGATTTTAATTGGTGAATCGTCGAATCGCGACAGCCGTGTCCACTGTGATGCTTTTGTGCGCTTTGCAGGTGTGCTTCTGGACTTACCGGACTTTCTGGGGAGCACGCTGGAAGCCCTCAACCTGAGCAGCAACTTTTTGGACAGCGTTCCTTCTTCCATCGGCTCCCTCCTCGCTTTGCAGGAGCTCTACCTCTCCAGGTGCGCCCCGCAGGTTGTCAGCCACCGTTCACGTCTAACACAATCGTGATGTCAACTTTGAACGCACCGGCACCGCCCAGTTCTCTCTCGCAGGTGTGCAGAGAGGGACTCGTAGAGAGAGAGCGACCAGAGAGAGAGCGAGTCGTGGAGAGAGAGCGACTTGGAAGCGTAAGGAGGAACCGCAGATGGGTTGACGCGGTGAAATCTCATCTCAAACACAAAGGCGACGATGAGTCATCACTAAGTTCTTTAGAGTTCAATCGTCGTGTAGGTGTAATGTGAATTTTTACTTGTAGCCGTCCATTACCCGATAGTAAGTTAAATCAAGTTGTCTCATGAGCAAAGGTGACAATTGATTCGTTTATTTCAGCACAAACCAGGGCAAGAGCATTGAAACGCAAGTAAGCCAGTGCCAATGTTGTACGACGTTTCGCTGGTGATTGCATCCAGCATCATCGTCATCGTCGTCGGGTGTCAACAAAGAAAGGTGACGCGTAAAAGAAACGGTGAAGCTGACGTGGGACAGCGGGAGGAGGGACAGGGCCAAGGAGGGGCGACGAGGAGGCGGAGGGAGCTCGCCCAGGCCACAAGGAGCTGGACGGGAACTAAGTGGGAAGGCGACTGCCCAGCCGGGTGCCTCTGCCGTGGAGTGGCTTGAGGTTGTGGGGAGGAGACGCTGCGCGTGTTCCGACCTCTCGTGGTGATGGTAACCGTGGTGATGGTAACCGTGGTGATGGTAACCGTGGTGATGCAGGAACCCGGGCGTCCGCGAGCTGCCGCACGCGCTGGGCAGCCTCGGCAACCTGTGGCTGCTGGAGATCGACGAGCTGGAGATCTCCAATGTCCCTGCTCACCTCTTACGTGACCCCAACGGTGCGGTGGCACAACAGCCACCCCCCCCTCGGAGCGTACAATCAAATAAATGTCTCCACGTTCGTCAGAGTTGGATGTTTCCTGAAAATCTCATTTAGCTAAGATCATTGGTTTAATGTTTGTCTGCAAGGTACAGTGAACGTTTGAACGGAATATTCCATTGGTTTTACACACGGCATCATCGCCCTCCCCTCTCCTGGCAGACTTATGCCCTCATGCCCTCATGCCCTCTTGCAGGCTGCTGCCGAAGTCACCTCGTGCCACGCAGGGATAACTGCCGCTAGGGGTGCCCTTACAATGCTTGAGATGAGATACGATGTAAAGCACTTTGAATTTCTGAGGCATGTTAAACTCTAAATACAAATATTATCGTCATTATTATATCGACGCGTATTTTGCTGTTGCATTATTATAATTATTATGAAATCCGCGTTGCCACTGCAGGCACGCCGGGCATCTTGGCCTACCTGCGGGCCCAGCAGCGCCGCTCGCAGCACTGCTACTCCCTCAAGCTCATGGTGGTTGGCCCCTCGCACCAGGGGAAGACGTCGCTCCTCTCGTCGCTGAGACAACGGCGGAAGCCGCCGCCGCCACCGGTCTCGGGCGGCTACCCCGACGTGCCCATCGTGCTCAGCACCTGGGACCTGCAGCGGCCCCTGGGCCTCGCCGACCTCAAGGTGTGCTTCCCGCTCGGAGCGACGCCGGTGGAGATGAAGCAGCGCGGTCTGCGCTGCTTGCGCAGAAAACTATCGTTGCTTCGCCGCCGGGCGCAGTGCTGGCCGCACACCCCCTCTTGCGTCGTCCTGGCCTGTCGTGGGTGCTCGCTAACGGCACTTACCCCGACAGTCTGCTAAGGCCACGCGGGGGATCTGTGTGTCTGCGGTGGCGCTGCGGTGGCGAGGGGCAGGTGGAGAAGATCCGCTTCTCGGTGTGGGACGTGGGCGGCACGGCGAGCGCGCTGCCCGTGCACCGCTGCCTGTGCACCGACCGGGCGCTCTACCTGCTCGTGTGGAACCTGGCGCTGGGCGAGGAGGGAGTGCTGAGCCTGCACCACTGGCTGCTCACCATCCAGGCGAGTGTCGGCCGGGCGTCTACCGTGCCTTGGGATTGGACGAGGGTCACGTGTGTCCCGCGACCCTCGCGCTCTCACCTTCTGTGTGGGACCCTTTTTTCCGGTTTCAAAATGATGACGGATGAATCGGCTTTACGCATTTCTGCAGTAATGCAGGAGGTGTTCAGATGTTCACACGCCAAACAGACACCTATTGCAAGGCTGCATCAAGTCTGCGTTAACCACACAGGCATCAAGTCTGCATTAACCACACGAGTCCGTACTCATATGGATGCAGTGTAGCCGCCTACGACTGAACAGGGCCGGCGCTGGGTGGGCCCTGCACCACCAAATGTCCCTGTGGTACCACCACGGTGGGAATCGCTGTTACGGTGCCCCTCCCCCCCCCCAACACGACGGCTCTAGCGGCCCCCCCTCTCCCCGAGCGGAGCTGGAGCCGGGCCCGACTGCGAGCGTCTCTCCCCTGGCAGGCGCGGGCCCCGCACGCGGCGGTGATCGTGGTGGGGACACACCTGGACCGCCTGCCCAAGCGCTTCATGGGCGAGAGGCTGGCCACCCTCAAGGCCCACGTGCTCAGCCTGTGCTGCGATCCGAGTGGCCGGAGCTTGAGCGGCTACCCCAGCGTTGACTGCAAGCACATCTGGTTCGTAACGCCTCGTTTCGATCGTGGAGCGTTTGTGGCGGAGAGGTGGGGCGGCGGAGGAGGCGGCCGCTGTTTAAGGGATCCGGTCAATCAGTGTTTAAGGGAGACGGGGAGGGAGAAGAGGAGCGCGACGATTGCAGATGCGTTCAGATGTCCAGGAGTGCCAACGCCCACACAGCAGCGTGTGCGGAGATTTTCACGATTCCGGAAGCGCGGGGGATCTCGCTGCGTGGCAGCGAGGCCGCGGGAAACGTCCGAGCAGCGTGGCTCTTGTGACGACCGCGCGGGGATGACCGAATCCGAATGGTCTGTAGTAAATGCGACTTGGCGTTGAGAATTCCACTTAATAACTCGCCGCGATGTTTGTCTCCTGCCGGCTCGCGTGCGCCAGCGAAGTGTCGTGCCAGTCTCTCGCTGGCATCGACGACCTGCGGAAGTTGATCTTCCGGGCGGCGTGCGGCATAAAGGACGGGGGCAGCGCCGTTCCCAACCAGCGGCTCCTGGGGCGCCTGGTGAGACCGCCCGCGCTCCGCGTCGCGCTCCATCGCGCTCCTCTCCATGCTGTAGCAGCGTCGTTCCGTGCGCTCCTCGCGTCATGATGCGGGGCGGGGGGAGTGGATTTGGAGGCAGAGGGAGGGCAGCAGGATTTGTATTTACATATTCTCGTCTTAAGCCTTGGCATGAGCTGGACAGCCTCATACGATGCGGGGAGATGCTTACGGACCCCGGGGACGGGGAGAGCGGCCGCGTGGATCGGTGAAGAAAGGCGAATGAGAGGGATCACAGCGACGGTTAACAACGACCGGCAAGCCGGCTTGGGCAGAGCGCGTTTTGCTTTGTCGGAACCCGAGTTACCGCCGGGACGTAGACAAGCCTGGTGCTGGAATGGCACCCAAAGGAGGGAATATGCCAAGAGGGCAAAGGCCCCGGAGACGGAGTGACGAGACGGGTTCACGGACCGCGGCTCGCCCCTCCGTGCGCCGCGCAGGTGCCCAGGAGCTACATCGCGCTGCACGACGCGGTGCAGGCGGAGCGCCAGCGCCGCGTGGCGGAGGTGCTGCCGCAGGTGCTGACGCGCGAGGAGCTGCGGGCGCTGGCGGAGAGCACCCCGGGGAACGACTTCTCCTACTCGCACGACGACCTGCAGCGAGGTGACCGGCTGGGGCCGCGTTCCACCACGGCCGCGATCGCCGCCACCCTCGGGCTCGGTCGTGCAATGCCACGGGGAAGAAAACAAACAGCGCTGTCAATGACGTCATGGCTAAGAGTCAACACGTGTCTCGGATTGAGTGAGGGTCTTGTTATTGTAGGAGCTTGGGGGGAAAAGAGACGATGATGGGAATTCAAATGTCGAGCAGCGTGAAGGAAGAAGCAGAAAGAGAAGCATTGTGATCTGCAGTGTGGTGAGCGAGTGGGTGAGTGGGTGAGTGTTGCTGTGATCTGCAGTGTGGTGAGCGAGTGGGTGAGTGGGTGGGTGTTGCTGTGATCTGCAGTGTGGTGAGCGAGTGGGTGAGTGGGTGAGTGTTGCTGTGATCTGCAGTGTGGTGAGCGAGTGGGTGAGTGGGTGGGTGTTGTTGTGATCTGCAGTGTGGTGAGCGAGTGGGTGAGTGGGTGAGTGTTGCTGTGATCTGCAGTGTGGTGAGCGAGTGGGTGAGTGGGTGGGTGTTGCTGTGATCTGCAGTGTGGTGAGCGAGTGGGTGAGTGGGTGGGTGTTGTTGTGATCTGCAGTGTGGTGAGCGAGTGGGTGAGTGGGTGAGTGTTGCTGTGATCTGCAGTGTGGTGAGCGAGTGGGTGAGTGGGTGAGTGTTGCTGTGATCTGCAGTGTGGTGAGGGAGTGGGTGAGTGTTGTTGTGATCTGCAGTGTGGTGAGCGAGTGGGTGAGTGGGTGGGTGTTGCTGTGATCTGCAGTGTGGTGAGCGAGTGGGTGAGTGGGTGAGTGTTGTTGTGATCTGCAGTGTGGTGAGCGAGTGGGTGAGTGTTGTTGTGATCTGCAGTGTGGTGAGCGAGTGGGTGAGTGGGTGGGTGTTGCTGTGATCTGCAGTGTGGTGAGCGAGTGGGTGAGTGGGTGAGTGTTGTTGTGATCTGCAGTGTGGTGAGCGAGTGGGTGAGTGGGTGGGTGTTGTTGTGATCTGCAGTGTGGTGAGCGAGTGGGTGAGTGGGTGAGTGTTGCTGTGATCTGCAGTGTGGTGAGCGAGTGGGTGAGTGGGTGGGTGTTGTTGTGATCTGCAGTGTGGTGAGCGAGTGGGTGAGTGGGTGAGTGTTGCTGTGATCTGCAGTGTGGTGAGCGAGTGGGTGAGTGGGTGAGTGTTGCTGTGATCTGCAGTGTGGTGAGCAAGTGGGTGGGTGTTGTTGTGATCTGCAGTGTGGTGAGCGAGTGGGTGAGTGGGTGAGTGTTGCTGTGATCTGCAGTGTGGTGAGCGAGTGGGTGAGTGGGTGAGTGTTGTTGTGATCTGCAGTGTGGTGAGCGAGTGGGTGAGTGGGTGAGTGTTGCTGTGATCTGCAGTGTGGTGAGCGAGTGGGTGAGTGGGTGAGTGTTGCTGTGATCTGCAGTGTGGTGAGCTTGTGGGTGAGTGGGTGAGTGTTGCTGTGATCTGCAGTGTGGTGAGCGAGTGGGTGAGTGGGTGAGTGTTGTTGTGATCTGCAGTGTGGTGAGCGAGTGGGTGAGTGGGTGAGTGTTGCTGTGATCTGCAGTGTGGTGAGCGAGTGGGTGAGTGGGTGAGTGTTGTTGTGATCTGCAGTGTGGTGAGCGAGTGGGTGAGTGGGTGAGTGTTGTTGTGATCTGCAGTGTGGTGAGCGAGTGGGTGAGTGGGTGAGTGTTGCTGTGATCTGCAGTGTGGTGAGCGAGTGGGTGAGTGTTGCGGTGATCGAGTGGGTGAGTGGGTCAGTCAATGAGTGTTGTTGTGACCGACTGTGTGGGTGAGAAGATGCAGTCGGTCTGTCGGCCGAGCCATCAACATGGCTGGAGGAATGAACGAGTGAAGGTCACGGGAACAGTCACCGTGCTGTCGTAGCGGTAGGAGAGTGATAAGGGGGCGACTGACGACTGGTGAGAGAGTGACCGAAGTGAATTTGTGAGTGCTGGATCACCAATCACCTTTATTATTTCTACTTATTTGTCCAAGAAAGCTATGCTGAGTCGTTGGACTTTTTTGAGGAGGGTTGTGCTTCATTGAGTTTTGATTTAGCGATGTTTTCAGCCCGTTAATGATGAGTCGTGCTTATTATACGTGTGGGAGGGAACCGGACCACCCAGAGAAACGCCACGCCTCGCGCGAGGGGGCAACACTCTATCCCCCGGGCAGATGGAAACAGACGGTTATTAGTTCACTTGCCGTACCGCTTTCTCCGGCGAGCCAGGGTATGGAACCTCGGCGCCCACGGGAAGGGAGTGCCGCAACATCCGTGTGCGATCCACCAACCCTCGGCGCCAGCGCTAGGCTACCGGCGGGCGAAGCTGCCGCTGCTTAGTGATGGGGAACTCCGGGCGCGACAGCGGTTCCTCCGCCTCTGGCCGAGCGCGTGCCCCCCTCTCCACGCCCCCCCCCCCCCTCCTCATCCGCCCCCCCCCCGCAGCGGTGCAGTTCCTGTCAGAGGTGGGGGCGCTGCTGCACTTCCCGGACTGCAGCTGGGGCCTGGGAGAGGTGCTTTTCCTGCACGGGGGCTGGCTGGCGCACTGCCTGGAGGGCACGCTGCGCGGCGTGGGCTCGGGGCCCGGCCAGGGCGCCACGCGGCCCCGGGAAGCCATCGTGTCGGCGCTGGCGGCCGCTGGCGTTCCCGCGAGGCACCAGGAGCAGCTCCTGCAGCTGCTGCTGCTCTTCGAGATGATGCTGCCCCTGCAGCACGACAGGTGGGGCACCTCCCCCGCCACGGGTGGGGCGCGCTCGCACGAGCCGACGCAGGGTGGTGCGCCGCGAGAGCGAGGAAAGTAAAAGTTGAGCACCGTGGCTCGTGACGAACGTAAGTGGAGGAAGAGCACGAAGGTGGTGGCCTCGTGAGCTCCGCGTCCACTACGTTCACGTCACGTGCCCTCGCTATCACGGTCGTTGTCAGTGTGTGGAGAGCCGCGGTCACGTGGACTTTGATTGGAAGACTGCTCGCATACATTTCATTGTTCAATCAATTTCCGTCTCTAGTTTCTCAGGTTTAGCTTGATCATAAAGTGATCGTGCAAATCGGGCGGCTTTCACCTATTTTTAAATCAATCGCATCATTCAGTCACGTCTTAAACGCCGTGCACTAAACAATCGTTGCATTGATTTTATGACACTTACGTATAAGTAGAGGCTAACGAACTATCCAGCTCGATGTTTGTCCATTGGTTTGTTTATATACCTTACCAGTGCCGGCCCGAGCCTCTTGGGGGCCCTAAGCAGAATTTGATTTGGGGGCCCCCCTCCCACCACGCAGACTCATCTGTGCTAGAAGATTATTGACACAAATGTCACACTATAATGTTATAGCGAATATTATAAACGAATACAGTGAGGTTATGTATTAATAAAAAATAAAAACAACACTTAAAATACTTCACTCTTTTATTAAAACTTCTGAATACAAACGGTCACAAAAAACATATTAAATAAATTATTTGCAAATGTGCATTAAATGTGCAATCTTTTAAATAAAACCAAAATAGACAAACATTAATCTAATCAAAAATAGAATGTTACAAAAAAAAAGATACTTAAATAATGAAAGCAAACATAAGAACAGCAAGGGTTCAACAATGTCAACTGTACAACAATGACCTCAAAATCGTTCCTTCCTAGCTTTTCTGGAGGCAAAGTCACTAATGACATCATTGTATGGTATTGCTTGGCCAACTTTGTTATTAATACTAATGACTGCAAGTCCACTTAGTCTTTCCTGGGCCATTGATGATCTCAAATATGTTTTTATCAATTTGAGCTTGGAAAAGCTCCTCTCTGCTGAGGCAACTGACACAGGCAGAGTGCAGGCTATCCTGAGAGCTACCCAAAGATTTGGGTAAAGCTCACACATCTCATTTTGTGAGAGGTATGTGAGAAGCTCAAAGGCAGTCATCATAGTTTGGGGAAGTTCAGGAAGACTCTCTATCTCTACTGCCAGTGCGCTACCATCAATATCAGCCTCCTCTCCACAAGAGAGTTTTTCCCCAAGAAGCTCACATTGTTCCCTCCGGACCTTTTGATCTAGCTCCCTAAAATTGAGCAGCACTCCAAAGTTCTCTTTAACCTCACTTAGAGACTTAAATCTATCCTCCAATGACAGAATACTACGGTCCACTACAGCATTAAAAAATGACACTTCCAGCCTCTTCATAGCGTCCACTATCGGCTCATCTGCAGCCTCATAGGCAAAGTGCCTTTTTGTAGAACGCAATCGCTTCTCTTTCAGCACTGCTTCTGTGTTCATCCGCTCACAAATTTCTTTAGCAGATGTCTGTGCATCACAGAAGCCTGTTTTTCGGTAACTGATAAGTTCGCCTTTGTTCTTTTTTACAAGGTTAACCGCTACATCAAGCTGCATGTTGGTTGACTGTAGAAGCTTGCTCGTGATGTTAATTTTAGACAAAATGTCACACCAGACAACACAACAAATCTGAAACCTAAATGAACCTATCTCTTCCGCAAGGGAGTTGGCTTCAACAGCCACTACAGGGTCAGTCGCTTTACTTCTCAGTTCTAGCAGGGCTTCCCTCACCTTCTCTGACTGGTAGCGCAAAGCTTCAATACTTTTTATCCGGCTTTCCCAGCGTGTCTCACTCCAGGACTTGAGGGTGATGTCAACAAACTTCCGTAAGATGGCCCACCTTTGAGTGGACCCAGCGAACAAATTGTACAGCTTCTCCACATTTCCAAAAAAACAAGAAGCATCCGTTGATGCTTTAGCCGCATCTGAAACGGTCAGATTTAGTGTATGAGAACTGCAAGGCACATAAAAAGCTCTTGGATTCTTAACTAATAGCCTAGCCTGCACACCTTTGTTTTTTCCCTTCATATTAGCCCCATTGTCATAGGACTGCCCCCGACAATCCTGAAAAGGGATCAGGGCCATTTCTGTTGCATCAATAGTCTTCTGCTTAGAAAGACGGAGGGCAAAGTCTTTCCACTTCACCATATTACTGCAATGATCTTGACTATTCTCATGCTGTTTCAGCAAAGCACCTACATTTACCCAATCACGCTGTCCCTCTGTTGACAGTTTTGTGGACTTTCTTGTGAATAATTTGCAACAGAAGCAGTAAACCGCATCTTTTTGCTTTGAATAAATTAGCCAGCTTCGCTTGATTTTTTCCCCATTAACTAACTGTCTGTATGTGTAGTGGTAGTGAAAGCTTCGTCCATCTGATTTCTTGGGGAAGGTAAAGGTGTCACTTATTGGCACTGGCCCTCTTCTTACCAGATCAGTCCTTTCTGAGTCTGACAGGAATGCTGACCATTCAACTGGGTCAATTGGAGGAGCTGTTGATCTATCTTGATAGCTGGAGCTTGTTGAGGGAGTAGATGGGAAATCTATTGCAGTGGGTGGAGATGTAGAAGGACCTGTAGGGACATTAGATAAAAATAAAAAATAGAATTATAAAATAACATAACACAGAATATTTTATAGTAAAGCCAACACAAAACAAAAACTTTTAGATTAACTGACCTGTCATGCTGGCTGAGGTTGAAACCGATGTATCA
Source organism: Lampetra fluviatilis (assembly GCF_964198595.1). Lineage (NCBI taxonomy): Eukaryota > Metazoa > Chordata > Hyperoartia > Petromyzontiformes > Petromyzontidae > Lampetra > Lampetra fluviatilis. The sequence continues at coordinate 15,204,269 of NC_136286.1, read as the reverse complement.
GTGAATGTAAGTGCTTGTAACTGCTCCTCGCTTTCAGTCGCTTGTAACTGCTCTTCGCTTTCAGTCGCTTGTAACTGCTCCTCGCTTTCAGTCGCTTGTAACTGCTCCTCGCTTTCAGTCGCTTGTAACTGCTCCTCGCTTTCAGTCGCTTGTAACTGCTCCTCGCTTTCAGTCGCTTGTAACTGCTCCTCGCTTTCAGTCGCTTGTAACTGCTCCTCGCTTTCAGTCGCTTGTAACTGCTCCTCGCTTTCAGTCGCTTGTAACTGCTCCTCGCTTTCAGTCGCTTGTAACTGCTCCTCGCTTTCAGTCGCTTGTAACTGCTCCTCGCTTTCAGTCGCTTGTAACTGCTCCTCGCTTTCAGTCGCTTGTAACTGCTCCTCGCTTTCAGTCGCTTGTAACTGCTCCTCGCTTTCAGTCGCTTGTAACTGCTCCTCGCTTTCAGTCGCTTGTAACTGCTCCTCGCTTTCAGTCGCTTGTAACTGCTCCTCGCTTTCAGTCGCTTGTAACTCTGCAGTGGATGAACCTGCAATGATAAAATAAACAAACAAACAAATAAATACATAAATAAATAAAAAGCTAAATGTGTCATGTCATATTAACAGGCTATGTAACCATTTGCCATCAAGAAAAACCTCACCTGCTGTATCATCAGCTGTGGAGGCTCTGACACTCGATATGTCAGTAGGGGCAGGTAAAATTGGTTGTGCTCCAAAGTACTTCAACAGTGTTCCTGGAAAAAAAAAATAGCATTGCATAAATGCATAGTTGATCGAGCAGAATGAGTTTATTTTTCCATCATTACTAAGCAATTCCACACCACACCTAACAATTCATATTCTATTGGCAAATGAGGCATAATTGCAGTATGGTGAAAAATTAACATGGTGATCTACTGCAGCCTATAAATATGAGGATAGCACTGCTACATCAGTTGCCACCATATTAATAAAATTGAAGTCTATTTTCATTACAGAAGTCTCCCCACCTAACATGGCTTTGGTATATTTTCTCATAAAGATCAATACCATCGCTTGCCAAAGATCTTAAAGCAGAGACCGCACGTGCTTTGCCTATGAAGCTGGAATATTCACTTCAACACAAACAGCAATGCTAGCTAAGCTTGTCATCGCTGTTTTCTCCAACTTAAACCGATATCTATCAACGTGAAATACACACCTACTACCTAGATAAATGTATATTAATAACATTTCACTGTTGTGGCGGGGATTTAGCTCTGGTGCGTTATATTACCACTTTTATGGCTTATAAAAATATCATGAGTCATGACTAGCTAGCTGCTTCCTCAAGTGACGTGAGCACAATTTGTGCTGCTGCTGCACAAAACATACTGTAAATAATAATGCAAACATACCTTTATCTCGCTCTTTTTTCTCCTCCTCGGTCCTTTTCTTTTTTCTTTTTTCGGCACCAGAGGGATACGTCCTTTTTTGTGACATGGCTTAGGCGTATTTATTATCGTGACGTACAATTGCGCGCACCTGCCCGCGCCCGCGCCCGCGCCCACGCGAATTGTCAATGAGCCGTGACATCCGTGAGCCGTGACAAAGCAGCAGTTGTCGACAGAATTTTCTTGTCTTGAATCATTTATTCATTCATTCATTAATTCATTTATATCACTTGTTTAAGTTATTTAATTGTAAAAAAAAAAAACGATTCGGGGGCCCCCTGGTGGCCAGGGGGCCCCAAGCAGCCGCTTAGTTCGCTTATGCCTCGGGCCGGCCCTGTACCTTACTGAACCCAGGAATGCCCGCACTGTGATGACGCCTGAATGATATTTGACATCGGCACGAGACAGAAACTAATTGAAGGACAGATTATATCACAGGCGACATGCTTGTTTTGTAAATCTTTCTGGTTCCTGACACAAACAACATAATCTTACCATGATTTCTCACCTAGGAATGTAAGTAAGTGTTGTGTCCGATTTTAAGACTGCTTGCTGATGATGATTTTCCAACTCCCTGCTCCTTGCGAACGCTGCTGCTGCTGCTGCAGCTTCCTGCTGCCCCACCTCATGCCGGAGAGGCCCGGCCTGCAGCTGCTTCCGGTGTTGGAAGACGACGGCAAGAAGACGATGACCGTCCGCCGCCTCGTGCAGATGGGCTTCACGCCAGTGGGCTTCTGGTCGCGGCTCATCGCGCGCCTGCTCATCAGCGTGGCTCAGATTGAGCGCCAGGTGCTCGTGGCCACGCTCAGCCAACGGCGTTGAACCGGCTCGGGGTGGCGCCGCGGTTCCCGAGCGCAGCTCGCAGACGCAGAGTCGAACGCTGCGCGGTGACGTCGTCTTGCGGTGACGTCGTCTCGCGGTGACGTCGTCTCGCGGTGACGTCGTCTCGCGGTGACGTCGTCTCGCGGTGACGTCGTCTCGCGGTGACGTCGTCTCGCGGTGACGTCGTCTCGCGGTGACGACTTCTTGCGGTGACGACTTCTTGCGGTGACGTCGTCTCGCGATGACGTCGTCTCGCGGTGACGTCGTCTCGCGGTGACGTCGTCTCGCGGTGACGTCGTCTCGCGGTGACGTCCTGTCGCGGTGACGTCGTCTTGCGGTGACGTCGTCTTGCGGTGACGACTACTTGCGGTGACCTCGTCTTGCGGTGACGTCGTCTCGCGGTGACGTCCTGTTGCGGTGACGTCGTCTCGCGGTGACGTCCTGTTGCGGTTATGTTGCTCCGAGAGGTTTCTCAGAGCGCCGAATCGGCACGGCTGAAACGTTGGGTCAAAATGCAGGCAGGCAGCCAGCCACGTGTGATTGACCAGGGTTCTCAATTGTAGTGGTTAATGGTCTCAGCAACCCGGTCATCAATGACTGTACAACGAACATTCCTCTCATATGTAGAGGGCATGGAAAATTGCTGTGTAGTGCCGAGGTCACTTAAAAGTATCTCAGAAGGAGCTCTGTGATATCTGCTTCCGTGGGTCTTCATTGACGTGAAGGATGGCACTGCCCTGCGAGAGATCCGATTGGTCGATCCTATCACGGCGTCGCGACGTTGACAGCGCAGTCGCGAATCAAATCATGTTGCGAGCAACGATGCTGTTGTCTGTGTTGCTTCTTTATTGTTTTATTATTGTAATTATTAATAGTTTTATTTTATATTTCCTGACATTTTCAGGTGGTAGGAGTTGTGAGGAGGCCTTTGGGGAAGCAGGCCACAGACCCCGACTGTGACGTGAGCTATGCCCGTGCCAGCACGTTTCGGATTCGCCGAGCGCGCAAGGTCTACTGGCACGAGGGCCTGGCCATCCTGCACAGCGACGGCTTCTTCAGGTGCGCCGCCCCTCGCTCTCACGGCAGGGGGACTCGAGGAGAGCCACAAGCAGAGCCACAGCCGTACATCACGAGTGGCGGTCGCTCGACTCGGGGGCACGGGCATCCACGGACGAGCGGGAAGGCAGCCAGAACCGGCGTGGCCAACTATTGTCCAAGCTCTGTGGCCCTATATTGTCATGTTTGGCCAACTTCGTTAATGTGTGTTGATGATACGTGTGGAAGGAAACTGGAGTATCCTGGTAAGACCATTGTAAAGGTCTTTGCTTGCTGATAATCGCAGAACCTTCTGGCTTCAAGATTGCAATATTATCAGAACGATGCTTCTGTATGATTATTAAATCGTCACAGTTTTTGCTGCTAAACATAAGCGACCATCTGACTCACGAGGAGACAGTGGTGACTGTGGGGGTTGGTGGATCACCTCACAAATCTTACAACATTCTCTTCCCATGGGCATCGAGGATAAGCCATACCCTGGCTCGCCAGAAGGCAGTGGAGGAGAAACGTGGACTCCACTTGTATGGGATCGAGTGTTTCCCCCTCGCACGCTTGGGTCTTCTCTGGGTGCTCCGCATTCCTCCCATGTGTAAACGATCGTTAATTGGCAGATAACACCTTCATATGTAGAGGACCGCAGAGATTGGGCAATTTTTGGTGCTGTCTCTGAGTCGGCCTCTCTCTACGAGAGCGAGAAAATACCGTGTGCAGCGCATTACCAGTTGAAATAATAATTATTATCATCATAACAATGTAATTGTCAATTTGTTAGGTTTTTACGTAACTTTGCACCGCCGTGTTTTCAAACGTTATATTTTCATTACAATTAATTGGAATGAACATGTCACGTTTCAAACGTAATTAGTTACAATGGCGCTTGTGTAGCGTTGGCTGGTGCCGTCACGCTGACCCCGTGTGTGGGGGTGAGTTTTTTAGTTTTCCATTTCCCCCCTGCCCCCGGACAGCGTGGAGGCTGCAGGGAAGCAGTGGGGGGACCCGGGAGAGCATCCCGGCATCGAGATATTGGTTCAGTCCCAGTCGCAGGACTTCTCTGCCATCGCGTTCGTCACGGACCACGTCAACACGCTCATCGAACACTGGTTCCCCGGTGGGTTCCAAGATACCTCCACGCAGGGCTACTTCTCTGCTGCACCGCCGTGCCCGTGGGAATTGTGGAAGTCTCCAAGATACTTTTACTTGCGTGGGGTGCGTAGTTTCACTTCCCTGCGGCCGAATCGATCAAACGATCAAACGCATCGACATCAAAACGGAAATGGTTCCCGAGTGGTCACGACGTTGCTACGGGGGCCGCGTCGTCTGGAGCGGTGGAGGCCGCGCCGCTGGGCGTGAGCGGCGCGGTCAGGCGGGGCCTGCGCTGGCGCCGTGCCCAGGGCCGCGGCTGGGCAGAGGCCCTCGTGGTCGGACCGAGACGCGTGGCGTCGCCCCCAGCCCCTCGCAGGCGCCATGCAACCTGGCACGCAATGAAATATCCTAAGAGTGGCAGCGAGCATGTAAACAGGAGACATTCTAAAACTGTCGAGGCAAAATGACTGCAGCGTGTTCTCTTCCGTGTGACACCAGAACTGATGGATGTGGAGACCAACGGGACGCCGTTCATCAAGCAGCTCATCCCCTGTCCCTACTGCGCCGGCCCTGCAGACTCGCGGGAGGGAGAGCGCCAGGGAGGGGAGTGCGAGGACGATAGGCCCGGTACGGTCGCTGCACCCCAGGTGATCGTCTTTCGCCCGGTGGGAACTCAAGAGAGCGACCAGCGTCGAGTCTCATTTGTAAGAGTGGGCTGGGGTCGCCAAAATCATGAAAGCGATAACAAGATTGAAACCGAGCGCAATGATGAAAGCAAATAGAAATCGGAGCAAGAACAACCACGAACGTGTCGCTGCGTATGCACACGTCGCAGTCACTGCACTCGTTGCAAATATACCAACCGGGATGAACTCTCTCTGCAGGGTTATTCACTCTGGAGGAGTGCGTGATGGAGGCTGTGAGGTCCGATGTGATCGCGTGCCACAGACACGTGGACAATCCCGTGCCCCTGACCCGGCTCATCCCAGAGGCGTTCCTCACAGACTTCCCAAAGCGGTGAGCGCTGCCTCCCTCCGCGAGAGCCGCGGTCGGCGAGCACTCGACATGCACTCGCACCTTCTGGAGGTTCACCCTCCAACAAGGAGTGGGACCACCGCTCGGCAAGGGAGTCGGAGTCCGTGCCAGGAGCAACATTGAAAACGGTTTCATGTGGTGATGTGAAAATGATAATAATAAGAATTATGATCATCACGATTTGTTTTTTTTCTTCTAAAGATCGCCATTGACGCTCGGCCGTCTCTGGTGCGTGAACCACGCCATAAGCGACTTTCATCGCATCTCATCTCAACACAGTTGTAATGGGCACCACCAGTGGCAGTTGTCCCTGTGCAGCACAATGTGACGCAGAACCTGGCCTGCAAGTGGGCAGTAGTCTGCCGGTAGGGGGCGATGTTTGCCGTGTCTAAATGACTTTTGGTTATTGAGAAAGTCGACACGGAAGCAGTTAAGGCAGGCAGACATTCATCACGGCACACATTAGCGTGCCGCTTAGGGCCACCGTAGACGCGTGCTCTGCCCATTAGGCTGCTCTTGGACGTCGCGAGCCTGGACTACGACCCAAGGGAGGAGTTGCAGCTGGGCCAGGGCGCCAGTGGAACCATCTACAGAGCGCTCTACCAGGGCCAGCCAGTGGCCGTCAAGGACTACCACATCAAGGGGGCGGCCCAGCAGGAGGGTGAGACGCCGCCGGGCTCGGTGGCCCTGAAGCTCTGACCGGGTGTCTGTGTTTGGGCTTCATCATGTCATCGTTTCGTACACCAGCATTGCACAAGCGAGTGTTCTTGAAACTTCGTAAACATTTTAAATGATGACATGCGTTTGAACCTGCAAAAGATGGAAAAAACGATCACAACAGATGCATCGGCGCACGTGCAAAATCTCTCAGCCTTATCAGTTATTTTTAATTGGTGGTCTGGATAAGGCTGAGAGCTTTTGCACACGTGTTTGTAATCCTTTTGATCACATCGTCGTGGGGATTAAAAAAGGCGATGTTCCCGGGAGAAAGGTTGGCAACAGCGGTAATGACTGGCGTGCCGCTAGACCCCAGCACGCTGCGCGACGGTTCCATCTGTCTCACCGTGTCGGGTGGTGAAGGGGTTTACACGACAAACAAATTCGGCCGGATCGTCACACTTTGTGGCCGAACCCAAATCAATATTCCCGTCTCCTATTTCCTCCCTCCCTCTCGTCCCCCACGACCCTCCGACCTCGTGACCTCGCGACCTCGCGACCTCGCGACCTGCCCGCAGACACGGTGCTGCGGAGGATGCACGCGGGGCGCGTGTGGCGCCGCATGGCGGACCTGCGCGTGGAGGCGTGCATGATGCGGACGCTGTCCCACCCGTGCGTGGTGGCACTGCTCGGGGTGAGCGTGCGCCCGCTGGTGCTCGTGCTCGAGCTGGCGCCGCTCGGCAGCCTCAGCGACGTCCTGGAGCGCCGCGTCGCCCCGGAGCGCTCGCAGGAGGAGCCTGACGCCGGTATCGTGACGGCCCCCCCCCCCGACACACAACACCCCACACACCCCCACCCCCTCCACACAACACCCCACACACACCCCCACCCCCTCCACACAACACCCCACAGGCCCACACACACCCCACCTCCCCCCCGCCCCGCAATGGCCGTCCGCAGTCGAGAGCATCGCTGTCGCGCTGTGGCGTGGTGTTTGCCGTTGAAGCGTGCCCGGTGTCAGTAAAGTTCTACGAATCAGGTCACAGGAAGACAAAGATCCGCCATATAGTCTGTAACAGACTGTTGGGGAAAGTGCTGTTAGAGAGTCACACTCACGTACACACGCGCACACGCACACGCGCACGCGCGCACACACGCACACACGCACGCGCGCACACACACACACACGTATACACACACGCATGCACGACTCTAAGATGCACCCCCACCTTCTGGTTTAATAAAGCACGTGGTACTGCGCATTGAGAGCTGGATATATGTGCACACTGTTATATACGAGCAAGGGCTACATTAATTCGATGGCCACGTTTCTGAAGAGGTGTTTAGATTTTTTATCACCCCCGTCCCCTCTCCGGCAGACCCGCTGCCTCTCGGCGTGATTCTCACCCACAAGGTGATCCACCAGATGGGGCTGGCGTTGGCCTACCTGCACCAGCACGGCATGCTGCACTGCGATCTCAAGTCCGACAACGTGCTAGTGTGGTCACTGGACCCGCGTGTCGCCGTCAACGCCAAGCTGGCCGACTACGGCGTCTCGCGCCTCTCCTTCGGCCAGGGCAGCCGGGGCAGCGAGGGCACCCCGGGGTACCAGGCCCCCGAGGTGCGGCCGGGATTCGTGTTCGACGAGCGGGTGAGTGGGGCGCGCGTGGACGTGACATCCCAACGGGGGCCGGGAGGGTCACCGCTGTTGTATGTAAATTAATTGTCATCGAGTTGTCCCGGTGAGGTCGCCTGCATCTCAAAAAGCGATCGGCTCACGCGGGAAAGTGATCGTGTCTCCGATCGCAGTCAGCGCCTCCTCCTGGCAGACAAAGGCTCACTGGCCAGCGCCGAGTTGCCTTGCGCCATAAAGAGACAGCCGCTACTGGGGGTGCCCTTGGAATGTTTGAGGCGAGATGCGATGCGAGCAGCTTTGAGTTGCTTGGGAACGTGCAGACATCACGGCTGTTGTTCTTGTTGTTATGAACCTTGCTGCAACTGCTTTGTCCACTGCGACTCGTTGCTGGCGCGCCGTGCCAGGTGGACGTCTTCTCGTTGGGCATGGTCATCTACGAGCTGCTGTCGGGCCAACGGCCCACGGTGGAGGGGAGGCCGCTGGACGTGGTGAGGAAACTGATAAGAGGCGAGCGGCCCACCGTACCGCTCGAGGCCTGGAGGCACGCCCAGCCGCTGGCGGAGATCATGGAGCACTGTTGGAAGACCTGCCCCAAGCAGGTGGGTGGCACGGCCCTCCGGCCGACGGCGTCCCCCGGCGGCGCCCCCTGACGGCTCCGAGTCCTCGCAGTCGCCCGATCCCTGCGCACGCTCGCCAACGCGTTGCGTAGACGTGAAATGAAACCTGCCGGCTTCACAGTGCTGTGAAATGCCGTGACCTCTCCGGAGTGCCTGGTGGTCAAATTCCGAAAGTTCCGAGCGTGCGGTGGGATCTTAGGCAGTAATCTTAAAACAAAAATGTGATTTATTTATGAATCTCTCCGGGAGAGCCTCACCAAGTCTCGCAACACTGTGTCAGGAGGATCACGCATTGGCAGGGACCTACTCACAAGCAGTGTTTTGCCTGTGGGAGAAAGCGAGGGGATGACACTCAGAGGTCTCCTGGTCGTTTTCTCCACAATTGCTCGAGGCCCAGCACAGTCGGAGCCTGCGGAACAATGCATCACAGCCCCCTGCCATGACCTCTAGAAACTGGTTGCTTTACCCAGCCGCGTTCACCCAGCGGTGGAGCGGGCGGCTCGCAATCGTCGTGAGTTCTAATCCAGGTTATGGTTGGGGGGGGGGGTTGACTCAGCCCATCAGCCCTCTCTCGGTCGATAAAATAGGTACCACTTCACGGGGAAGTCCACAGTGGTTGTCCTATGGATAGACTCACCCCCCACCATAGAAACGTGGAATTTCCATCACCGTCCCAGGGCTGTAAACGCGATCTTCTGGAAGGGCCGCGTTGTTGTTGTTCACGTTCGTGCGGTGTTTGTGTCGCCCGGTTTGCTTCGCAGCGCCCGTCTTCGCACGAGGTCGTGACCTCGCTCTGTGACCCCACGTCAGCGTGCCAGGCCTACAGCGTGGAGTGCGGGCAGCACGACGCGTGCCTGCCCTGCATCGCCTTCCCCCAGCACGCGCTGCTGTGGTACGGCGACGGCATCCTCAGGTTCGCGCTCCACGGCGCCACTGTCGCCACTTCCTCACGGCATGCGCCCTCGCAGCCCTCTCCACGCTCACCGCACTCGCCGCAGCTCACCACGCTCGCTACCCTCATTGTGCTCACCACGCTCGCCACCCTCATCGTGCTCGCCGCGCTCGCCGCTGCTCCCCGGTGTCGCCGTCGTGGACGCCGAATGCGTCGCTGGTCGAGAGCCGGTGGCGGCCGAGACTGGCGATAAGCAAACCCAGACGAGCGGCACTCCCTCACCTCAGTGGGCCGCAAGCTTGACGTCGTGCCGAGCCCACTCATCGTGACCCCCCTCATCGTGACCCCGCTCATCATGACCCCGCTCATCATGACCCTCCTTATCGTGACCCCCCTCATGACCCCACTCATCGTGACCCCGCTCATCGTGACCCCCTCATCGTGACCCCCCTCATGACCCCACTCATTGTGACCCCCCTCGTGACCCCCCTCATCGTGACCCCGCTCATCGTGACCCCGCTCATCGTGACCCCGCTTATCGTGAGCCCCCTCATCGTGACCCCACGCAGGAGGTACAGCGTGCTGACCGTGCCCAGTGGCCACATGCAGACCAAGCACCTGCCCTGCCCTGGCGGAAAGGTCGTGTGTCTGACCAAGGTCGGGTCTACCGTGTGGATCGCCACGCAGGTAGTAACGAGCGCCACGCTCCACGCGCTTGCCTCATCGACGCAGAGTGCCTCGCGTCACACCTCATTTCGAACGTTTGAAGGGCACCCCCAGTGGCAGCTGTCCCTGCGTGACACAAAGAGACTCTGCACCTGGCCTGCAAGTGGGCATTGGTCTTCTAGTAGGGGATGACGATTGCTATGTGTAGTCACCAATTGAGTAGCTTATCACTTTAGGAATTTGGGTTGTGTATTCTTTTGCAGACTATTAACACATGTTTGAAATACCCTTTAAAATACAGACTCCTGATCATTGTCACGATACAGGACATTGGGCCATGTGTTGATGTCTTCAGAGTTGTGTAGAATGCCATCCCAGCCGTGTTGGGCTCAACAACACGGGCACCCACTCGCGATGTCACTGGCTTTGGAGAAGAGATACATTTTACATCGTAGGTTGTAATATCCCGAGAGAAAGTTGCAACCTAACAATTTGGCCGGGTGCTATTTTGCTATCAAAGCAATCTCATTCCAGGGCAGTGTGGCCGTCAAAATCAGCTTCGACGAATACAAAAAACCGAGGACTTCACCTTTCACATCGTGGCGACCAACCACCTTGCCGTGTGCCAGGCCCGTCCCAACCTCAGCGTGGATTGCATCTGAGCCTCCACATTTCAAAATACAAATTTTTGTTGGAATTTGCAGAACCCAATTTAAAGACCGAAAAAGTTTGTGTGCCGTGCTGGTCTTCACAGGTGCTCGCTGTTAAGCCTATCGGGGAGGACCTTTGTCTTTGTGTGTGTGGAAGCAGGATCTGAAGATAGAGATTTACGTTCTCAGGGAGATGTGCCCTCTCTGCGTGCCGGACAGAATCATACCGGTCCCTTCCCAAGTAACCTGTCTGCTGACGATTCCTTCACAGACTCCTGTAAGTGTGGCTCAGCACAGTCATGACCTGGTGGATAGCCAAGCACAGGGTTGCCACGATATAATTTCTCTCAAAATTATGTTAATTGAACACGATACGACGATTAATGAGATGTCAGTTTCCCTTCAACGTTGTTTCATCGTATTTCACAATTTTATTGACTCGTGTTGCGCTTTGCTGGACTTGAAGTACGAAGGAAGACCGCACAGCTTGCCAGAAATCTTCTGTAAAATGTTACTTTACCATACATGACGTCTGAACCATTGAATGGGTTTTAAGACTTTTTTTTGTCGAACTTTCATTACTATTGTGAACCTTTAATATAATTGTGGGCCTTAGTGAGGCTTTCCTGGGTAAACGAGCGTAGCGGTAAGACGGAGCGTGACCGGTGGAGGCGACTGGAGCTGCCCGCGTGTCCGCCGCAGGACGAGTGCGACGTACTGGCGGGGCTGGAAGACGGAAACGTGGCGGTGTTTCTCAACAAGCCGAGCTCCCCCAGCCTGGAGCCCACGCTCTACCTGTGCCCCGCGTACGCCAACCTGCACGTGTTCGGCGTGAGCGAGTGGGACTCGCGGCAGGCCGTCACGGCCGTCAGGGCCATCGTGTCCGTGCGCGATGGGAAGGAGCTGTGGTTCGGCAACGGCCCGGCCGTCGTCATCGCGGAGCGGGAAGGTTTCCGAATCGCGCGTCGATTGGAGATGTTCTCGGCGGTCACCGTCCCCCCGTCGCGCGTGGCGGCCCTGGCCGTGACCTCGTCCTCCCGCGGCGGCGACCCCGCGGCCTCCGCGGAGACGGTTTGGGCCCTGGACGACGTGAGCAACGCGCTGGTGGCGTGCGACGCCGAGTCGTACTCGCTGCTGGCTCGCTACCCGCTGAACGCCAGCGTCGCCCGTGGCGACGCGCTCTCGCTCGCCGGATACGCCGCTCGCGCCCGGACGCGCGAGGAGAGGAGACGGCTGCACATTACGCCCGTGGGCAAAGGCCTTCAGGTGACGCCCATGTCCTCAGCGTGTTTCTTTGAGATTAAAGTTGTGGTCTTCTTCATGGCCGGGTGGTTGTCATGTGGTTTAGAGCAAACGAGATTGACTCCAACCGGCACGCGCAGTTACGAGGTGAAGATGTCTCTGTTCACATGAGGGTTTTCTGCCAGTATAACTGGCTGTAGAATGCATGTTTTATTTAATACAATAGTCCTCATTGTAATGTTTTTTTTTTACAAATGTTAACTAAATGTTTTCTTGTAATTGAATGAAGTGTTTGTGTTTTTTTCAGTGGTGGATAATTTGTAGTTATTTTGTTATAATTTTGAAAGCGACTCTTTATAAACCATGCTCCTCCATTGCATCCTGCAATGCATCTTGGGTTTTATTTGCACACACCTGCTGTGGATTGTCCCATTAAAATGAAGATTCTTGATTATCCAATCCAGATTTCCACTTCACGAAACATGACTGAACCTGATCACACTTGACATTTAAATGATCAGTTTATTATATGTTTTACATGGAAAAGTACAGCATCTATAGTATGCGAATTCAGCGTGTCGATTTCATTCCCAGTTGTATGCTGGGACAGCGTATGGATGTTTGCTCGACACCGCCAATGTTTCTCTTCTGCACCCACTGTAGATTTTTGTCGACGGCTCCTCCGATGACGAAGAATCGCAGGCAGCAAACGGCCGCCAGGAACGGGCGCCGGAGTCTCCGTCGCTCGGTGACAACAAAGGCGACTCCGTCGAGCAGCAGCGCGGCGCGGAACTCGACAGAGAGACGCTGGATGACCTGCGCGCAGTGGATTTGATATCCGTCCGGGACTGCCTGTGGGTGCCAAGGTACGCGGGCGTCGGGTCCGTGCGGGTGCGGTGTTTCTCGGTGACCCGTGGCACTGCGAGGCAGAGGTCACCCGTGCCCTGTGCTTGAACCGTACCGAGTGAGAAGGCGGCAGCCGACGCCTGCGTGCGAACGGGTGGCTCGGCCCGCAGCACTCGGCCGGCTCCGTTGGGGGCCTGGGTTCGAATCCTGGTTCCAGCCGCTCGTGATCGATCCTCTGTACGCTCCCCCTCTCGCCAGGCGTGGCGGAGACATCCTGGTGATTCACGTGAATCGGGAGGAGGCTCGGGCTCGAGTCATCGCCGTGATGAAGGGGAAGGTGCCCGGCCACTATAGGTATTGGGGCTGCTCGCACCTTGACCACACACGACGGGCTTCATGCGAGACTACATTTGCCTCGGGTGAAGTGGAGCTGCTGCTGCTTTGTCCCTGTTGCACACACGCGTACGAAGTGGCAGCGTACACAGCCCGTTGTGTGCACTCTAACAATGAACCTGCTCATTCCATAACCACACCGTTGCAATGTCTCTTTTCAATAAGATGCCGCACTGCAACATGGCTACCCAGAATGTATCAGCAACTTTTGATACTTTTACTTTGAATACAAACCAGTTGATAGCAAATACATTGACTGATGAATGTACTGCATTTGCATAATGTAAAATTGCACTCTTTGCACCTAACCGGTAAAACTGTTAGAACCTTGACTGGGTGAAATTGGAGCTCACCGCCGTGTACGTGGAATGTTATTCATTTTCCTGTAACAAAACCCCGTGAATGTCATTCGGTTTCCATTGTACAGGAAGATCTTGTCTGCAGGCCCTGCTGGGGACGACGCCATTGTCTGTTGCCATGGAGACGGAGCAGGACAGTTGGCCGTGTCCGTCTGGAGGAAGTGGCTGACCGCCGACTTCACAGACTTCTACAGCTTCCAAGACAACCTACGAAGCTTGATCCGCCAATCAAAGTTCTCAAGATGATGGTCGAATGCAGGACCAAGTCTCAACAACGTCACTCGTCCTCTCTCTGCCAGCACGAGCGCTCGCCACGGGGCTGCTTCCGTCAAGGGAACGTGCGCGGGCAGGGGGAGGTTTGTGGCTGGGAAGCTTCGCACGCGAAGAGCCAAAAGTGGAGGGCGTGGTGTTGGCGGGAGGGATACGATGGTTGTGTGCGCGTGAGAATGAGATCATAGCACTCGTGGCGAGCGAGATTGCCATGTCTGGGGCTTCAAAAAACCAGGAGGACCTCGTCATGGGAAGAATCTCTCCGCGCGGGAAGAGAACTACATACACATCAATGCATTGCCCTGTGTGGTTTATTCTGAATGCAACTGGCAGAAACAAACTGGAATGTTAATGTCCCAGGAAGACTTAACAGACTGCCCAGGACAGCTACCTCAACAAAGAGAAAGTCCTGGGAAAACCAGGACATAGGTGGCGACCCGAGCAGCGAGCGTGGAGGAAAACTACGCCACGAGTGATGTGCTGCCTGTACGCGAGTTTGGCTTGGATAGTCAGCTGCAGTTGTGATGCCCAGAGTAGAGGGCATGGGGGAGAATTTGGGAGGCCTGTATGCCTAGCGTTTGTACACTTTTTGTATCTTGGGGAGGCCTTCATATAAACGTTTATTCAAGTTTCAAAATGTTACTGTATTAAAAGCATTCTACATGGAAATGTCTCCTGTAAGGATCTTCTCAAAGGGTTAGGCCTGGGTTTCCCAAACCCCGGGTCCTCACAATCCACCACCACGCTCCGTCATTCTGCCTTTATCCATTTACTCTTCCCATTCAAATACAAACTCGTTCAGGGCTACACGTGCCCACTGATTGCAACACGCCTTGTGATGCAGAGCAATTACCGATGTCTGCGGCAGGAGCCAATTCAAATCGAGACCTGTGCACGTACTCCTTCCACGTGATGCAGACACCGTTCATTGCTTAGCGGGTCTTGTGTTTAATACTTATCGGGTGCGTGCATCATGGAACAAGTTAATTGGAATGCGAAGCATAATTTGGTAAATGGGGGAAGACGGGCGTGGACTGGAGTTGGGAAACCCTAGGCGAGGTGGAGGTGACGCGGTTAAACACAGAGGGGAGCAGGGGCACGCTACGCGAGAGTGGGAAGAGGTGTGGGTCCGGGGAAAGTTCAGATGTCACTCTCGACTCGCGTCGGCCGTAGAGAGGAATAGAAGTCAAGTAGCCAGGTTCACAGCGGAATAAAGGGCACGCAATGTGAAAGTAATTAGGATAATGGAGTAAGGCGGAAAGACATGTTTATTTCATTGATCTTACGATGTTTAATTACGTTGTGTGTGCACATGATGCAATTAGTGCCAAAAGTGAATGTTAAATATTGCAACAAAGCCAAGTCCGTCAGCTGTGCAGCTGTTGCATCACTAAAGTGTCACAAGCTTAAAACAGCAATGACGTGCTGAACCATCCACACAGCCGAGTGACGGGACTGCAGCTGAGCATTCCACAGCACCGGTAACAAATACAAGTTGTGGTGGACAGAACTCATGCAAGTTGTACTCAAACTAGAGTTTATTGTTAATTTAACATGAAACTTAAAATATAAATGTTCTTTACTTTGGGTCATAATCCATATTTTCAGTGGTAAAAAAATCACAAGCATTAAACCAGCTGAACGGTAACCGGCGCACTCTCCCACGTACACCAGGCCGGCCCTCTGCCCACGGCAACGAATTTACTTGCCGAGCACTCCCCTGTCCAATCTACAGCTCGGGACAGCTTTTCAACACGATTATCAGATGTGCAGCTTTGTACGTCACCTAAACTTTCAACGTGTATCTGCTGCACTTACAACTAAGGTCCGTTATGTTCGTGCCGAGTTGATGGAATGGAGTTGTGATAAAGTATTACTTTTAACCGTCTGCCTTAATGCACACGATGAACACGAGTATAAAAGTTATCAGAAGTGACACCTTCCGTGTGAACAACCTGAACAATTCTCCCACACGCATGTCATCAGCTGGGATTCCTCGTGACCTCCGAATCTTCCCATTGACACGATTGGCAGCGCTGAACACTCACAAGACCTATACGGTAATGCCATTACGACAAAAAGTGAAAAATAAAAGGACACAAGCCTCTTGCTTTTGTGTCCGATCAATGTTTCAAAGCAATCACAGGCAAGTGTGCAAAACCCCATGCCTTGATTTGTGTTTTAGTTCCTTCTGAGCGTTACCCCCCTAACCTAATGCCCAAAAGTCCTCATTTGGCAATAGAAAAGCAAATCAGTGCTCCCTGTACTTAAATTACACGATTGTCATTCAGTTAAAAATAACTGCGCCTCTTCTTTCGCCGTTGGTCCTCCTTCAAGCCGCGAGCACGCGCCCTGCTGCCCCTCGTATCACCCGGGCCGCCATCTCCAGCTCCTCAAGTGTCAGCTCCACGCTCACCACCACTCTCAGACTGACACACGGACACGCACACACACTGCATTAGCACACACGCAGGAACATTCGTGCACATACAAAGCACGCACTACAGCATTCGCATGATCGAGGTGAATATCCTTGCATGCACACACGCGGCGCAATATCGCGCACGCAGGAATGTGCACAAACGCAAGCACGCATAACTGCGTTTGCTCGCATTCGCATGACTAACACATATAGAACACGAAGGGGAAATGGTCGTCGCCCTTGCATGAACAGCAAAATTGTGAACTGGAATATTCTCTCCTGGCCCTGTGTAGTATGTTGTTACCTTGGAGGGAGTGTGAATTTCTCTTCTTTCTCCAGGTATTGTGCTTGTGTCAAAGCAACCCCATCCTCCAGGCACTGGAGGACAAGAGGGAAATGCTGAAAGCCAACACCAATGGACACACACAACTACAACAATAATGATTACATTCGAAAAGTGAATGTTTTCAGGAGAGGAGTGCAGAATGTTAGAACTTATCATAAGCAGTTTATGATCCAACATATCTTGGAATCCACTTTTATCTCTCAGACACCAGTAGATAGAAGCAATTCCGATTATGAGAAAAGAAAACTTTAAAAAATTCTCATGATGTGGATTTTTGATGGGGGGAAAAGCCCAGAAGCTGGCAGAACTGTCGAAAAGAAAATGGTCTCCTACACGCAGAAAAACATTTTTCCCTCTCACTTTCCAAACATGAACCAGAATCTGCGAGCACGCAAGCTGAAGGCGTTGGAGATAGGGTCTACAAACACAAACGACACTTGGGATATTTTGGGGTGGCTCCATTGAAGAACGTACGCTAAGTTAAAAAGAGACATCGCAAAATAGAGAAACTGGTTCAGAACAAGAGTTCCTTTGTACATAAGCGACAAGAAATGGAAGATGTCAGTGAAGGGGCCAGCAAGGAATTCTATTATTGAAAGAGGAAATGATGGTGTAATGTGGAGGGGCATCGGCATTAGCTGTGACATCTTGATCTGTATTCATCGAATCATCACAGTAATTATCCAGATGCGACGCCCAGCCATCGTATATTTACAATTAACGTTGGCATATTCTAGCAGGTGCATATATTATACCGTGCACACTTCTGAGATTTCTAAGCAAGCAAACTGGTTTAAGCTGCTAACTACCATGAGCGCAACACGGAATACATCTGGTCGAGTTGAATAATCGTACATACAACACCGACGAGCACACAGGTATTCACACGTGACGGGGACTCACCAGCTCTGCGATCCTCTGTAGGGTGCGTTTGTCCTTATCCCGGGATCTCGACGGCTCGGCCAGGCGCAGGTGGGTGGCAGGGGAGAGGGACTCGCCGCACAGCAGCAGCCCCGGCACGCTGCGCGCAACGTGCAAGCACGGCACACCACGTCAACACGCGTGCGAGCGCCACAGCGGCAAACAACATGCGTGGCGGCACGAGCACGTGCACGCACACGCAAAAGCCTCGCCACGTTGTGAACGTGACGCAGAGCAGGACGGTGCTTGGGAACACGGGAAGGCGTGGTGCATAACATGAGAGATATCAGTGCTCGGGGTGGGGTGGAGTGTATTGTTACGAGCCAACTGTGGTGCCTTGCATTACTCACTCCTGCAGTGCTCTGTGCATGTGCTTGCTTCTCTTGCGTAATTCGCCAAAAATATCTAGAAAATAAAACGCACCACCAAAAATGTTACAGACTATGAAAAGCACCACATACATTTAACATCTAGAGATGACATGCAAAGCGCCAACCTACAATCGCCACTCATACGTGGTTATTTCTAGATTGCACGTTTCAGGATTTGAGCACAAATAAGGACCACAAAGTAATATCAAGACTGGTAAACCAGTGGGTGTTGACTAATTCTACACCGAGATCCCCGCCTATTGTAATTAAATTGCCAGAGGCTATTTACAACATATTGATTATATACCGTCTATACACATAGAAGCACTTGGAGAACGGCAGTGGTCTAATTTCAAATAATTTCTATGGTTGTTTATATCCCATTATGTATGTAAAAATTGTATTGATGGTTCCAGCACTTTAAGACCTGCACTCGTATATTGCCCATGCAGTGTATATAATGCCAGCCACAAGGTTTAGGCAAAATTGGGAATAACGTTTTAAATCCAGCAGTAATTACGACATAAATAGTATTAATAACTGTGCATCTGAAGCACGTATTACCTACCAATGAACACTGGGGCACTGGGGTGTGTGGGAACAGGAGTTACGGAGTAAAACGAAGACAAGAAACTCCCAAGAGCTTACCCGTCAACCCCTAATCAGTGCCTGCCTTATTACAGACCAATTCAGACCTTATTGGTCACCCCGTGCCCTTATAAACCTCAACGTTCGATCACAAAGGAGAAACACCAACAAATAGACATGTTTTTTTGCGCGTATTGAAATGGCTGTACGCCGTATGGACCTGAAAACTAAATTTCTCTGCACAAGAATACGGGTAGACCGTGTGGGTTGACAGCTATGCAGCAAAAGGCAAACGCTTCGGGGGCAGCGTGCCGCACCGCACGCCGCACGCCCCACCTGGGCACTCCTCGACGATGGAGAGGGCCTCCATGGCCGCGGCCGCGAGCAGCGGTGGCAGCGACGCCGAGAAGCAGTAGCCCTGGCCCGACAGTCGCTGGGAGAGAGGGCAATGCCACACACACTCTCTTAACGAACAGCAGTCAACAATAACAAATACGCAACGCACCCATGATCGACGCTTTAGAGAAATCTCTTAACACGGCAGCAAAATTAAATATTAGGTCGAGCACGAATAATACAATGCCTTGTACCTGCCACGTATAATGAAGATTAATCAAGACCTTACATGTTTTAATGAACAGGGTTTTACTATAATTTGTCAAATTATATGGTTAACTACCTCAAACTTTTTTTTGTACAGTCAATTAAAACAGAAGAGCATGTCTTAATTGTTTAAACATGACTTAGCACCGATGTGGCAAGAGCTACAGTACATGACCAGACTGCCAAACCTTATTTGGGCTTTAGTTGCAAGGTCATTTTCTCACTGACAATAATACAGTCTCCAATGACAGACTAACTGAAAGGTCAAACTCATCACTGAAATCCAGTCACCCACCTTGTACTCATTTCAATCACCAACAGTTAAAAGTTTTGAGCAACAATAACATTTAATGGCAAATCGATCGTCACCCCCTCAATGGCACACGCTGAAGTAGAAGCATTACCTGATGATCAATCACAAAGGAGCGCCCACAGCAGAAGCCTCCGATCGAGGCCAGGGCATTCTCCATGTTGGCACTGATGAGGTCGATGTCATCGATCTGAAGCGTGCACACAGATGAGCAAACACACCGGAAAAGTTAAACGAGACTGGCTGGGAAAGAAAAGACGGAGAAACAAATATAAGAAAAACATTTGACAGGCGCACACAAATAAGGTAAGAGATTAGAAGCAAAAAAAAAAGAATGCTCAAGATGTACATTTTTATAGACAAATACAATGATCCCCAGTATAGCCTGCAACAGACGTTTGGGGCAAGTGCTGTCGCTGAGCACTGATGAAGGCTGGCACAGCACGGAAGGGGGTGAGTGGCCAGCATCACATCCGGCTGCCTTCGTTTTTACACACTGCATCAGGCACTCACTTAAGACTGAGTTGACTCAGCGGATGACCAGGACCAGTTCAAATATTCACACTGTTATCGGTCGTGAGCAGGAACCGAACTTGGGTGGCTGGGTTTATAGCACAATGCAATAACCACTACACTACCGCTCCCCACAATTTTCTATCTAAAGACACCAACACACTCTACTGTGATAGACACAACCCACTCTACATTATGTGGTAAAAAACAGTACTTTTCATATAAAAAGCACATTTTATACATAAGCCAACGTTTATCCATACCAAGGTGTTCCAATCAGAGACTTTCAATCATTTTGTAACCATTGCCAATGTGATCGCAGTAAAATCTGCACAGAGAATGGACCCTGGTAATCACCATTAGCAATCGTCTGTCCACGACTCGTATGTGATGTCTCATGTGTGGGGCTTCACCGGATGAGTCTCTCGTTACAATAGCATGACCTGCAAGGAGGTAAAAATACTAAATGTAGGGAACTCGGCCAAGATAGTCAATTCAAAGGCATGCTAAAAATATGAAATTAACACTCCGAGTACATAATAATAATAACCACTCACAGCTGTAAACGGTCACATTGATTCCTTCCACCGCACGAGGCTGTCGAGTGGCGTTTGCTGCTCTCCTGATCGCTTTGACTATTGCATTGAGACCGAGACGGAAATCTCCTCGCTCAGGCGGCAGCTCTCCACTCCGGGCTACGTCACCCGTAGTTCATTTCTACTGCTTTGTCATGGCAGCCAAGGGATGGGACGAGTCCGAGGTGAACGTCCACCGAGGAGATGGAGCGGCGAGATTGGTTAACGTGCCAGAACTGGATGCAGTCCCGCATCCCCTTCCCCAACGCCCACCTTGATCTCCCCCCTCCCCCGCTCACTCACGTTGACCCCGAAGTGCTCGGTGACTCCGCGGCCCGTCTCCCCCAGCACACCGAAGGAGAGGCTCTCCTCGAGGAAGATCCGCACCTTGTACTGGTACTTGAGCCGCACCTGCACAGCCAAGCGCAGAGCAGGTGTGCAGCGTCACATGTGCACACACAACGCACAGAGTGCAGCAACAGTATACTATTAAACATGTACCACAAACAAGCGGGCAACATTTCAAAAGCATGCACATTAAAGCATGTACTCATGACAAATGATCAACTGACTTGTATGAAAGATTTCCAAATCCTGGGACAGTAGGTTCAATTGTCAGGTGGCTCAGCGGTAGAGCGAGCCGCTCGCAATCACAAGGATGGGAGTTCAAATCCCGGTTGGGGGGCCAACTCAACCCTCCATCACTCCGGGGTCAGTAAAGCGAGTACCACTTTGGAATGTGGAATTTCCACCACGAGTTCAGGGCTGTAAACGGGAGATGCGGACCGCCTCAACGCCCGTTCTGAGCCAGCCGTCAATGCGACTCGTTGACTAAACAGTGAAGGGTTTGGAGTAAGTGCCGACGGTGGACAGGGGTGGCAGGCCCAGGGCTCACCAGGTCGGGCAGTGGACACACGTCCCCCGTGTTGGTGTACAGCCCCTCCACCACCAGGAAGCGCCGCACCACACTCGCCTTCTTCGGGTTCTGTAAGCGCACGCGATCGTCCGTGCAAACATTCGTCAATCTTATTTTTGGATTAATGATTTTGGTTGGAATCTCTCTCCGTAAGTGAAAGGAAAGTGTTGATGTGTGGGTCGTGATTGTTTTCATCAATGGTTTTAATTCGGTTGCAGTTTGAATTGACCGTTATTTTAATTGCATGGCAGTAGGATCAGTGACGGATCATTTTTATTGAGATCTCACTCCTTACCGAGGGACCTCCATGGATCACGTCAGCTCTTGTAGCAACCGAGTATACATTCTCAAAAGAGATTAGCAGACAATGTCTCCTTTACATATCCATCTCTCCACGTAAAAAAGAACAGCGTTTCTTACACCAGCCATCAGCTGCACGGCCCTTCTGGGAGGTCGCTCTGCCTAAATACTTTTATTTCTTACATGGAGGGATGGATAGGTGAAGGGGAAATATTGCCTGCTTAAATATTTTGTTACTTATATTCTCCACAATGACTTGAATTATTATTTTGAGTTTTGTACCATTTGTGCGTGCTAGATGCACAAACGTGGTGCACGTCACATGCACGTGTGTATAACATGGAGCCCTAAGTGCTCGCGGTGCAAGCGTGGGCTTGCTGGTAGCCTGCCTTGCGGTCCTCTTGCTGCTGCTGCTGAAGCAGCCTCTCCAAGTCGGCCACGTCGTTGTGTCGGAAATATATCACGTTGCTGCGGGATGCCTGAAGGCCCTTTTGTATGGCAAAGCACACCGCTTCATCCCTGCAAACAAACACGCACGCACACGCGTGCGAGCAATCGCAACATGTGTAAGTAAACACATACACAAACGCAAGCATACACAGCACGTACTTAAAGGTACATACCATATATATATACACACATAATAGGTTTACGTATTTTTCTGTAAAGATAGCTTGACCTGTTTAAAATGGCACTGGAGATCTGAAACAGTCCCGTAAGCATTGCTGCAAAGTGTCTGCTCTTAACCATGAAAATGGACCAAAGCTCCAACTCACACGTATATGATGTCCCCGCGTTTGGAGTATGCAGGGATGGCACTGGCAATGGTGGAGAAGCCGTACGCGTAGATGATGGCTTCCTCGCAGCGCATGAACCGGGCGATCTGCTCCTCCAGCTCGAGGTGCACATCTGTGAACCACAGGACCAGCAAACTCAACGCCCGAAGATGCCCTCATTTCTCAATTGCTCGACACTGCAGTTACACTCTTTCATTATTCTTGCACTTTTGATTAGACTTGTACCTTATAATAGAATCACATTTAAATACTGCACACTAATTTATATTACATACATGATATATATGAAAAAAAGCATGCTCTGAATGTAAATTATCCCACATTACACGAAATCCAGTCTCCTCACAATACTCTCCTATATAGCAGCAACACTCAATGAACATATAGAGAACACAATGAGCACTTGCACCTAAACACTACACCACCTACCAAAGGTGCCGTAAAACCCACGAGGCCCACATGTCCCCACACCATATTTCGCCAGAGACTCAAGTGCCACTTTCTGCACGCAAACATGCAACAACCACACAACGGGCACATTAGACATGCATTGCACGCCATGAACAGAACATAGATTGCATGCGGAGAGAAGTGACACCATGGGCCAGATTTCAGTTCTGAGTGGGACCCAATCTGCAATTCTGTATCAACTCAAGTCATGACACAACACTGTGCAGATGTGACATCTTATGCCTTGCGAATATAAACACAACAGAGATAAGGCAAAGAAACCCCCGTGTCCACGTGATAGCACTGGATAAACAACAATGTAGACTGCTTTTTTTCTTATTCCTTTATGATGGAGGAATAGTGAGTCAAATTAAGTCATTTACTGCATCGTATGTATGTGTGTAGTACTGACATCAGCCAAGCTGGAGAGCCGATGTTTAATACGGAAGGCCTAAAGACCACTTGAGCATTTGAGTCAGAAGAAATTATTAGGAAAATCATCCCTCCTGCTACACACTTCTTCTTCTGTATTATCTCAAACAAGGGTGCTGCTGTGTTTTCTAAAGAGTGTTCACCAACTCTAGATGACCTTGGGAAATGGGAGCAGAAGTGGTGAAGTTGTTAGTGCACTGCTCTGTGAACCCGGCCATCTCAATTCAAAGGCACTTTAAAGCTCTGGGCTCCTCCGTTATTCCCTTCTGGAATGTATATTTCTATCGCTTGTCATTTCTCAATCTCATTTGTAATCTTCAATATATTTCATATATCCAGTTGTTTCTGCACTTCCTCTTCTTTTTCGACCCAGGTCACTCACAGTTTCCACTTTCTCTTCTAACATCCTGGAGTCATGCAAGCAGAGAAAGTGGTAACATCCAAAACCATCGGGATTTAATTGGACTCTGAAAAAATACAGCTGGAAATACACATACAGGAAACTCATCGCATATTAAATCAACAAGTGCCAGAAACTCACGCTACCAATGAAGCAAATCATTTGGTAACATTGCATTGGCAGTGGTGCACAAGCACATATACCAACAAAACTCAACACATTTGACATATCCATTTCTGGTGAGAAGGGACATTACCCAAAATGTTACCTGTTATAAACTCTTGCTTTCAAAGCAGTGTCATTGACGAATGTGTTGAGGTTGTTTTGTTACTCATTGCCAAGCGTGCAGAACAGCCAGCCTAGTGTGTGGTGGGATGGGTGTATGCTTGTCACCTTGACTCTCTTGTTGCTTAGGAGTCCAAGGAAGTTGAAGGAGGCCAAGTTAATGCACTCTTTGTCATTTACCACAATTTTCTTTCCTGGCTCCCTGCACACAACCGCGGAGGAAAATTCCGAAGCTGTACGTCAAATTTGGATAATGGTCACTGAAGCTGATAATCACAAAACGTGTGAAATGTCAAGTTGTCTGTTGTTGACTGGTAGGTAAGTGCATATCAGTATTACACGCAGACATACAAACAGTGTACAAGCACGACGAAATATATCTGTACATAAATATAGTGTTGAAAAGCTACAAAAATGGGAATGTGCTAATAATCTCACAATATGCTATTCACAGTGTCATCAGTGCCATGTGTGTAGAGAGCCTACCCTGACACAATAGAGTAGTGGAGTGCAGGGTGGTCCTGAGGCACAGGTGGCACCAATGGATCCGGCGTCCATTCCTCTATTAGCTCCTCTTTTTCCTAATGTACAAGCACACACATTGCAAAGGTATAACTTCGAAATATTCCTGATATAAACAATATCGATAATGCTTTACTTATAAGGGGAAGGATTCACAATTCATGAAGGTCGGTAATGAAAACAGTGATTCAGAATCACCTGCCAATTAACACCTGATTATAAAAACTATGCATATGAATTCTGTAATGCTTTCAATGTGCATGGTGGAATGAGCAGTATACAATGATGCAGTGTGACGTGTGGTAGTGCAACGTGGTGCCAAAAACGCAGTGTGGTGCAGCGCAGGGGGGTATGCGCGTCACCTTGTCAGTGAGGTCTGAGCGCTCCAGCACACGGTAGGACTTCGAGAAGAAGAGCAGACGCACGATGCACAAGATGAGCAGCGCTTCCAGCAGCAGGTGGTACGCTGGCGCCTGCGAAACACACACACACACGTGATCTTGTGAGAACACATATATACAGCAATACCCCAATTTTCGTCTCCCCCTTTTGCGTTGTTTCGCAAATACGTTGTCACTTTATGAATACCACAACCTGATTTAAGTCGCCTCAACCCATCCTTATGTTGCTGACGGCATCGTCCGTCCCTTCTCGAATCCGCCGCCTCACCAACCCTGTAAATCGCTTTTATTTGCGTCGTTTTGATATTCGTGGTTGTACCTTTCAGGTATGGATCCCCGATGTAAACTGGGGTATTACTGTACTCAGAACCAATTCTTATACATGACTTATACGTAACTATTTATGTTTGGAATAATGCCTTATATTTATAAAGCAAAAACATGACACTATTTTAAACAAGAGGAGTGAAATTGTAATGCTATTCTTGTGAAAAAATTGTATGTGGTCGACCACACGGGCTTGTAAACTCATTGCTACACGAAACCAGCGAGTCATGCACAACAACCTACTGACGCATGCGAAGCCCACGCAATGAGCCTAACAATGTAAAACAATGAACCTTGACCTTGCAGTTGCTAAGCAGAGGCCGGAGGCCTATCATGCGAAGTAGCAGTAGCAACAAAAATAACTACAGCCAGAGAACTATACGGGGTGTTTAATTTGTTATTGTACAACCTCATGAAATGCATTATTTTGTATATTAGCTCTGCTCTCACAATATTTATATTAAGGCGGCATACGTGGCATTTACACACATCTGCATACGTTTACATTTTATTTATAATATACTTGAGTAAATATGGAATGCAATTGTTTACGTAAGCATAATTATTTACAAAAATTGTTTTAATTCAAGATTTGTTTTATCCTAGTCAGTATCCGCTCATGTGAAACTGTCGCTCTGTAAATTCTAAATGGCCCATCTCAGAAAGTGGGGAAGGACCTGACACAACCCACACATTTTATTTTATTATTTCCCTTCTACGTGACTTTGCCGAAAGAACCAAGAATATGAACCCACACATTGCTGTAGCTCGACCGAGCGCAATAGACGCGAGGCTGGAAAGACTGCTACTGCAAGATGATGTGAGGTTGATGATGTGAGGTTGATGATGTGAGGTCTGCCAACTTTAAAGACGAAAAAACAAACACCTCTTGTGTGTCTCCGACGCGAGTTGTACGTTTTGTTCGCGAAGCATGATGAGCTACATGACATCGAACCATGGACGTTGGGCAACACTGCAATGTCATTTCTGGTCTGTAAATGTCACTAGAGACGTCGCTGAAGCGTGCTCCGTAAAATCACTCTAAAGTCTTCTTCCGAAAACGAAATTTACAAATCGTGTCGGGTAATGGGTGACATAGCCTGCGTGTGTAGCGACGAGAGCCACTGTGGATGGTATATTAGGTGGGCTGCGTCTTTGAATGATGAAGTGAGCCTGGTGTGAGCCACTGATGTACTGTAGTATGAATGAAGTGATGTTGGTGTGAGCGACTGATGAGGCTCAGGCTGGCGTGAGCCACTGATGAAGTGTGAAGTGAGGTTGGTGAGCCAGTGATGAGGTGAGGTTGGTGTGAGCCACTGGTGAGGTGAGGTTGGTGTGGGCCACTGGTGAGGTGAGGTTGGTGTGGGCTACTGATGAAATGAGGTTGGTGTGAGCCACTGGTGAGGTGAGGATGTTGAGGTTGGTGTGGGCTACTGATGAAGTGAGGATGTTGAGGTTGGTGTGGGCTATTGGTGAGGTGAGGATGTTGAGGTTGGTGTGGGCTACTGATGAAGTGAGAATGTTGAGGTTGGTGTGAGCCACTGGTGAGGTGAGAATGTTGAGGTTGGTGTGGGCTACTGATGAAGTGAGAATGTTGAGGTTGGTGTGAGCCACTGGTGAGGTGAGAATGTTGAGGTTGGTGTGGGCTACTGATGAAGTGAGGTTGTTGAGGTTGGTGTGGGCCACTGATGAAGTGAGAATGTTGAGGTTGGTGTGGGCCACTGGTGAGGTGAGAATGTTGAGGCTGGCGAGTCGCCGACTCATTAATGACGCCACCCAAGCCCCACCCGAGCTGGGTGCCCCGGGCAGTCAGACGCGAGTTGACGCGCTTCGCGCACTGGATCCCAAGTTCGGACTCCTTCCGGCACACTGTTCACTTATCGATGTCACGGCGCTGCGATTTCAGGAATTTTTTAAAAACCGCCGGCGCAGAGACGTAACCAGAGCCCAAGACTAAGCATGAGAGAACATACGGAGCTGAATGCCATTATCCGCACGATTCCGAGGGCTCGAACCGGGGACGTTTCGGTTCGAGGGGACGAGAGTCTCGAATGGAGGCGCAGCCAAGGAACGGGTCAGGGGGGAAGTCCACCGAGACGGAGCAAAGAGAAGCGTCCGTGTCGAGGTCGGGGCGGTGTGGGGGAGCCTTCACCCCCCGGCAGTGGACTCATCGTGCCCGATGCTGATGAAGCTCCTCGCCGTGACTCTAGAAGTCATTCATTTCCTATTCACGAATAAAGCCTCCCACTGGCGCGCGAGCCTCGACCAGTCGGAGGCGTGGGCGAGTGGGGGAGCGAGCGAGTGTGAGGGAGCGAGTGTGAGGGAGCCTGCTGCAGGCTGCTGGAGCCTCACCTCGTACAGAGCCTGCGCCATCTCCACCAGCACCCACTGCTGCCCCGCCGCCATCTTCCTGCCTCCTTCTCCTCCCGGCGCGCACCGCGGCCTCGGCGACCAGGCGGAAGCGGTGACGTCACGCGGCCACTCGGTGACGTCACGCGAAGCGATGACGCGGTGAGGTCACGAGAGTCGAAGACGCGGTGACGTCACGCGTTGTTTGGATTTTTTTGTAATGTTGGTGACACAGGTCACCGTTGCGAACGAATCTCTGTCCTGGTCTCTTGAGCTCTCACCGAGCTCAGCAAACTAAACACGAACTCCTCCTTCAATAGGGAAGCCAAGCGCGCTGACTCCCACACGCTATTCTATTCTTGTGTATGATAGCAATGGGTTCAGCAGCTCAATGCCAATGTCTCGGTCTGCTGGCCACGAGGAGAGGGCTGCAAAAGAGAGCTCGTGTGGTGTTGCTGATCCTCCTGCAAGATGCGTAGACTTCAGTGGTTTATATGGTTCACAGCTTGGGTTGTATGACCACAATTGCACTACGTACTGTGGCTTGTCTTTCTTTTAATGTTTTGAGATGTGCGCATCGGTCGGCATATAGACGATCTGCTGCGGTTGATGTTCCAGAGCAGTTCCGTCGAGGAATGTCAAAGTCAGGAGGCGTACGATGCGTGCGTCTAGAACAGGGTCCGGAGCCGATTGCGGCTCGCAAAGGACTGTTTCGTGACTTCACTTATTAAGGAGCACCTTGTACTCACGTGCACTGCGGCTCTATGAAATACTGAGTCTCTTTTTATAGAATAAAAAAAACTATCTTGTCCTTTTGATTGCCAACCCCCTGGTCGAGAACGAGGTGTTTATTCTGGACGTCCGCGTGGTCCCACGGTCGATCAGCAGCGAACCTCCGAACCTGGGTGAGGCTCCAAGTCGACGACACGGGAACAACCACGTGCGGCACGGCACGTGGGCGCGCTACCGGGCGCGACCACTCCCAGCGTCAGCAAGGGGGGTGATGGGGGGCACCGAGATAGTCGACACCGCGACAACCGCCGCACTTCTAAACACGCCTCCCCCCTCCCCCCCGCCGCGTGGACGAGTTGGGTTGTCCCGGTGACGCGTGGCCCGGGGCTGGGCCGGCTGGGACGTGGTCGCAGTGCGCATGCGCCGGGGTGACTTTGGGTGGCATTGGGCGCGAGGCGGCGCAGGGCAGCGACCTCTCGGGTAGCCCCCAGCAGCAGCAGCAGCCGCCGTCACCCGCCTCCTGCTCCTCCTGCTGTTGCCTCTCTCTCTCACACTCTGCTCACAGTGCCTGCCTCGCACCACGCCTTGCCCAGCAACCATGTGGAGGTCCTGCAGGAGAGCGGGCACGCTCATTCAGGTGGGAGGTGGGAGGGGAGGTGGTGGTGTGGGGAACGAAATTCGGCAGTCGAATCTGAGGCCTCGTCGCCCACTGTACCGTGGGCACTGTACCGTGGGCACTGTACCGTGCGTGCCGTACCGTGTGGCTGTGAGCACTGTGAGTGTGGGTCACTGCGAGTGTGTGGGTGACTGTGTGTGTGTGGGCACTGTGTACTGTATCGTGGTGTGTACTGCGGCGACGCACTGTACTGGTTACTGTACGCACCGGGCCCGTCCCTTGGCGCTGCTCTCGCTGCTGCCACTGTAGTAGGCACTGTACACGCCGCTCCCTGGCCGGGCCCAGCACCACCAGCACCCCAGAGCGAGCGCGCTGCCCCCTCTCGCTGCCCCCTCTCGCTGCCCCCCCGCGCTGCCCCCTCTCGCTGCCCCCCTCACGGCGCCGACGTTGACGGCGCAACGCGGAATGGCGCCAGGTTCGTGGTTTGTCCACAAACAGCGCTCGGCCTGACCGCTGCTTGAACGGGTGGAATGCGGCGTTCATATTCTTTGGGTCTGTCGGTAAAGTCACGTAGATGGGTTCAAAGAAAATAACAAAATGTGGCGTCTTGTTTAGAGTGGTGAGGTTCGTGGCTAGTACTCGTGACCTCTTAACTGATCCGTGTTTGCTCGCGGTGTGTAGAGTGCGGGATAGTGGGTTGTGCAAGAACGTCTGGGCACCACGGGATGTTTGTGTGCAATCTCCCAACAGTGTAGGGAGCTTTGTGATGCAAGACGAAATCTGTATCGACTTGAGCTTGATGCTAATGTTGAAAAATATTTTTTAAAATCTAATCCTTACCCACACGCTTTCCTTTGGTCTGTTATTTCATTTGAGTAACCACAATCTTAACAGGAAAATGCTCATTTAGACCGCAACTCCGATGAGCACGGTTGGCTACGTACGGTGCAAAGGAAGTTGGGTATAGTACACAGAAAGACACAATTATTGCAAGTCGCAATGTCGTCCTGCCCATACAGTCCTGAGTCACTGGGGAGGACGCCCCGTGTCCCCTAACACGTGCTTGAGGCGGCGCACTCCGAATGTATTTTTAAAAATCAGATTCTGCTTTTACAGTACTCCGTTAATGACGGACACATTTGTGGTTTCGTCATGTTGCACGCATTTTGCATCGACTCGGCATCCGTCGTTGTCACGCGAGTTGAGTGACGTTGATCAGGGGCCTTATACAGACCGTGGTGACCGAGAGAGAGTCTCTGGTGCCTCGTGGTGGACCCCGACTCGCTACGACGACTTCAGGCAGAGGAGCCGCGTGGCCCCTGTCATGTGTTCGTGGGACCCCGGAGTGGGTAATTATAGCACCAGTGAGGATATTGACTCGGGCAGTGCAACTTTTTGGCAGATTTAGGTACTGATGATGAAAACTGGTCACTTGGTGAGCCTTTTTTAATTGCAGTTGTTAGGAATGGGCTCTGTTGTCTGAATCCTGTGAATTGAGAATGTGGAGGTAGCAAAAGGCTGTGTGTGTGTGTTCATGTAGTAGTGTTTTGATGAAAATGCAATTACATGTAAGGACAAAAGCACGTTAAGAGAGTTAATTTTGTTAACAGACCATGTGGAATATCGTCTGCAACCAGAAAATAAATGTCTGACCTTCGAGAAAATGAAAAGGCGTTTTCAATGTAAACTGGTAAAAAAAGAATGTTGTGATGGGTGGGGCACCTGCGCAGAGAGGAGGGCAGGTAACTTGGTAAGTCACCAAGAAACGCGAAATATGATAACAGTGCATGATGGGATTGAACCATCATCGTTGAGTCATTGTCATGGCCCTGCGATGATGATGCCACAATCGATCTCCGACATGCACACGACCCGATCTCATTGTTCCATGTCCACGGTGGGCAGCCTCTCGAATGTGTTCTCTCCTTCGGCTGACACAGCCAGGAGCCAAGGTCGAGGCTTCTGACAAAGTGCACTTTTCTTTTTAAAATAGGAAGTGCCTTGTCTCTAATTTTATTTGTCTTCTGCTCTCATATTTCTTATTTTTGTCTTCTCAGTGTAATTCCCAGCATGCAGCTCTCCATGCTTATTTACACACGTATCAGTTTTTGAACCATTTTTTTCTTAAATGTCCGTGTTTTTGATCCGTGCGGTCACAGCCGGTAATAGATATGTCAAAAAATGCACAGATCTACTATCAGCCCGAAGGAACGCTGTACGTGTGCGCTGCGTGTCGCGTTGAAGCGGCGGCGCTTGCTGCGGGATGAGACCAGGCTGTGCCGGCCCGCGGAGTGCGACGGAGTGCGACGGAGTGCGGCCTTCAGAGGCTCACGCGTTGAGAGCAAGCTCCGAGCCTGCCTGCTGCCAGATTTTTCAGGTCCCATCAGCGGCTCTTTAAAATGGTACCTCTACTGCAACAGATACAAATGAAGAGTCTGCATTGGCAGTGGGGTAACAAGCGGTTGATGTGTTTTAATGTGACAGATATTGTCAATGTAAAATCTGTTGTTTAATGGCATGAAGACTGATGGCACCATCTATCCTTCATTTTCGTGACACTTGTTTAGTCGAGCCGTTTCTGATGCATCATTGGAAATTATTCGTGTTATGGCATGGTTGTGCAGAGTTTGGAGGAGTATCTGTACCTGGACCGTGTGCTTATGGGTGGCTCAGGTTTGCCACGACAGTATAATAGTTTTATCAGCTGCGTAACGCTATGTGGAAGCTGCCGAGCGTGTCACTCCTCGCAGAGATCCGGTTCTTCTCAACCTAGATCGCATGTCGTCTAAATTGGCTATTTTGAACGAGTATGCTGTAAGATTTTGGATAAGATGTAATTTCCACTAACTCTCCAGTATTCGTTATAGCTTTAAAATGTGTACATGACATCCATGTTTGCTCTGTATGTGTCATCTGACACCCTGGACACCCTTGTGAACAAGATGTACCACCACTAGTGAATCTCCAGGTAAACTGCAGAATAAGCCCAATATTGCGCAGCTCATTCTACCGCCAATTAGAATTTTCCACGGGGCAAGTCGTGTCACCTGACATCAACACCGTGCAGTTGAGTGGCCGAGAGGGAGAGGGATTGTCACGAGGGAGGGGGGCAGGGCAGGGCCCTGGAACGGTCATGGCCAACAAGGTGAAACTCTCCAATGTGAGCGTAACGCTGTGAGGAGACCCAGCTACCGCTGATACGAGGTCAGCTTTCACCATTTTCCTTCTCTCACATACCCAGCACATGGCTCGGCTGCATATCCTATTTCTGTGTGTAGCAAGTCTACACCTTCATTGAGATGTACACGACAGGCCTGCTTCCAAAGCTGTGGCAGAGGCTGAATTGTAACCTGAACTCCGCCGGTCGCCGTTGACTCCGGTTGGCAGCACACGATGAACTGATTGTCCCACGCACCAATGAGGCGAGATACGGGGCCTTGCAGTTTCACGGTGTCCACCCCATATACTCACCTACCTACTCACAGGCTCACTCTCTCACCTACGCTGTCACTCACCCACGAATTAACTCGCTCACGTTAGCGGTGTCCGGCCCACCGATGTGGACGTCATTGCCGGTCACTGTTTGTGATTCCTCTCCAACTCCCATCTCGTTATGCAGTAGTCGACTCACGATGGAAATATTTAGTATTCCTCACAGAGCAAAAGCAATATGGCTTCGTTGTGATAGCATTTGCGCTGAAAGAATGGCCCAGATACCAGATCTGTCAAGTTATTTACACTGTTGAATTACGGTGTTTTCATACGCGGTCCTCTAAGACACTTTATAAAACCCCCATTTTGTTGTGAAAATTAAGTAGTAGATGGATCTGGTGCAGGTGCTCGATCGATTGGTACAGGGCAGGACCGCGAGGGGTGGATTGATACTGGCTGATGATGATGATGATGACATGGTCAACTTGATTAAAATTACTTGTAGTAGATTTTTAGGTTAGATCACGGGATGTTCTGGAAAAACCTGTGTTGTTAAAGCCCTCTGCCACCCGACACCGAAAAACAAAATGCGATTGCCACGCGGTGTATGAGCGTATAACGTGCCAGTTGTTATTGTTCCATACCGCTCACTGGTCAGTTGAAGAACAGTTCCCACAGCCGAAAAGGTTTATTTCTGGTCCCGATGTTTATTGTTTGTATTTGCGTGTGCCACGTGTTTTAGAAGTGCCTCTGTGGCCGGACACCATGCCCCTCGACCCATGCCAAGCGCTGCTATTCTGCTGGGATCCCCGGCTCGGGGTGAGTGTTGGGGGAATGTGCGCCACGCCCAGGAGGAGATGCTCTCATTCTCAGATTCACGATGTCGCCGACTTGAGTTAAACGTTGTGTGG
The DNA here is from genome assembly GCF_964198595.1 of Lampetra fluviatilis. Classification (NCBI taxonomy): domain Eukaryota; kingdom Metazoa; phylum Chordata; class Hyperoartia; order Petromyzontiformes; family Petromyzontidae; genus Lampetra; species Lampetra fluviatilis. The sequence continues at coordinate 15,171,115 of NC_136286.1, read as the reverse complement.
AGCGAGGTGTGACGTATGTACGACGTAGGTATGTGTTAGAGTTGAGAAGTGTTGAGCGGGGAAGGTGTTGCACGCGGATGTCGGAAGGAGGTCGTGCACACCGAGGAGATGCGTAGAGTGAGAGACACCAATCGGAAACCAAGTGTATGGATCACCTTTGCATATTTGATATCTAAATTCAACCAGTGAAGATGACAAAGTGATTTATCGTCTTTGATCGCGTCAATATAAATGTGTCGTTAAGCCCGCCACCACCCGACACGGCCAATTAGTAAAGGTTGTCACGTAAACAGAACATGCCAAATCGTTACTAGTACAGCACACCGGTGTGTTGGAGAGCAAATCCACAACATTGTGAATTGGCTGTGTCGGGTGGTGGCGGGTTTAACAACACATTTATATTATGGATGATATTAGAGCGAAAGTCAATGTATTAAACAGACCATTGTTTACCAGTAAGGGACCATCAATTTTGCAAACATACAACTGAGCTTAAACTTGGAAGATACTTGCATTCATTTCAGCATCTAAATACTCAATTTTCTGCAGATGACAAAGACATTTCTTGATTAATGTGACGCAATAGTCATAATCGCTATTAAATAAATACAGGTAGTCCTCTACTTACGATGGAGATGCGTAACGACGACCCCATCATAAGTCAAAATATCGGAAGTCGAAGAGGCCCAGCCTACCCAGGAGTCTTAAAGAATGGTGATAATTTAGCAAAACAGTGCAATTTACAGTACTGTACTGTATAAAATATATACTGTATGTATTTAATAATTACAAAACTGTTTTGCACAGAGTAAAATGTAAAGTAAAATAAATGTAAATTCTTAGCCTACCTATATGAACTGCTATTTAATTCAAAGTTTTCTCAGGAAACAATCCTCTCTGCATCACACAAGGCATACATCCCGACAGTGTCCCAACGTACAGCATCGTACCTCGTACGCTGCTGCGTTTGCCTGCCGCGCAAAATTTAAAATATTTGACAATTTTGTCGTATCGCTATCGCCATCATAAGATCGAAATATCGTAAGTCGTACCATCGTAACTCGGGGACTATCTGTATGTTGAATCTGATGTATGTAAATGTAAGGACAATTTGCAGTTATTGCCACGAACATTTTCTCACCTTGAGCCCATTTCACCCGCTCCCCCACGCCGCACGCTCAGCCCCTCAGCAGCAGGCAAGGTGGTGGGGGGGGGCCTGCTGGTGGTGGTGGGGGGGCTCGGGGGCACCGTGCTCTACGCCAGCTGGGACCCTCGCTTCCGCAGCAGCTTGGAGCAGAACGTTCCCTACGCGGACAAGCTGCTGGGCGCCGTCCTGGGCCCCAGCGTGCCCTTCCTGCCCATGCCCAGCAAGAAACCGGTACGGACATTCCCCCACTCGCCTTGCCGCCGTTGTCGCGCTCGTTCCCCCACTCGCCCTGTCCCCGTCATCGTCAAGTTCGTTTTGCTGCTCGTGATGGAATCTTTGAGCCGGAGTGACCACGCACATTCGCAAAGGCTGCCGGAGCGTGCCGTGCGTGTTTTTTCCGTTGACTCTGCCAAGAAGGAGTGTGCTGCCAAGCTTGAATCGGTCACATTCGGTGGTTTCTACAGTCGGTCCCTGCTGAATTGGCCTCGCACATTTGCTGAATTGTCTGCAATACGTCTTCAAGGAGAGCAAGCGCCGAGACAGATGCAAGGAGGCAGTCGGGCTCAGGCTCAGGGAGTTGGTAGTGCACACAACCCAGGCGGAGGGTGGTACGGAGAGAAGGGCGGCAGAGGTTCGTGTTGCCGTGGTGACGGTGGTAACGGTGGTATCTACTGCACCTGTTCATGCGCAGGGTGCAGGGGATCTGAATCCCATCGCCCCCACAAAGAAGAAGCACTCGGACGAGCGTGCGGCCCCAGCAACTGCACAGGCGCCGGTCAAGCAGGAAGGTACCGCTGCTGCGCGGGAACATCCTGTACGGAGCATTTAAGAGGCTTAAATTGTGGGGAGGTCGGCTGGCTCGGGAGCTAACGCTGTGTGGGGACACTGAGCAGGTCGGTACCTACCGGATCCAATCTGAGCGGCGACTCTGATCAATCTGCAGCTGATTGTCTCGTCATGGTAACCAGTGACGGAGCATTGGGGACCAATTCTGAGGGCTGGAATATTACATCCTGGATATGGAAACGTATTTGTCTCATGGTGTTGACAGCACAGTGGGATTGAAATTAAGAGTAGGGAAGACAGAGTTTGGATGTAGATTGTCAATTCCGCTGTTAGATTTGCCTAGATTCTCCACACCCTGCTCTGCCTTCGTCCCAATTGCAGATAGATCATCGGAAGCGTCGGTGATCCTGTCCTCTATCGGAGAAGCACCCTCCATGCCGGCACCCGGCGTGACGGACGCGGCCACCGGCCCCAAGCCGGGGCACGAGGGCGCGGGGGCCAGCGGGCACGACGGGGGCGGCGCCGCTCGCACAGAGCACGCGTGCGAGTCCTGCAAGCACGAGCCCTCGGGCGACGCGACACCAGCAGGTGGGTGGGGGCTGAAGTGGGACGGTGTGGCGCCGTAACCCCGTGGCACGCAGGCTCCCTCTCCTGCCCTCGGCCTACTAATCAGCACTACCTTCCTCGCTTGTGTTTCTTCATTGGCCTCATTCCAACCTTTGTACGTCTCTGTTCTCAACTTCGCTGCCCTTATTGTTTACGAATCATGTAATTGGATGAGTACTTTCGTTTGAAAAGATTTCCGGTTCTTGTTGCTCTCCGATGTGTTTTCACGTTGTATCCCGTGATATTCGGCGTTTTTGCTCCACGTGCTGGTAGCCGCTGTAATTCACTTCCTGAAGACGCTCCCAGCAATGTGAAGTGAGCTCAATTCAGTTCCCGAAGAAGCTTTCCAACACGTGGAGTGAAACGTCGGACATCGTGCCGGGCAGCAGGCGGCACAGCACAGAAACGCAGCGGAGAGCTCTGCAACACAGCCGTGAAACCAACGCTGCAGCAGTTCTATATTACTTCATCAGTCATTACTTTTGAGAAGTTTTAGTTTGTGGTTAAATATTTAACAAATTATGGCTGATTTTACATTTTGTGAAAGCAGATATATCATTTTTTATTATTGATTATTTTTTTCGTAAAAAAGGTGTCTTCTAAGTCCTGTATTAAAAACATGACGATACAAAATTGGCAAATTACTTGACGTGCACGCATCTGGAGTTTTGTAAAATCCTATTCATTGGCACACGTGCCACTGAGAGGGCAGATTGCAGAATCTTCCGTCACTGGTCTATCATTAACACATACTGAAAAAATTAAATAGCGGTATTAAATCCAACGTAAATAATGTTCCATATTGACACGACTGACAAAAGTCAACAGGCCTCGACTTTCACTTAAAGCACACAAACGTTATTGTGTTTGTGACTCAAACAAAATTAGTTTGACGTTCCTCTTTGACGGTATTTAGACGAACGCTCGACAACAACGTTGACTGGACCGCCGGTGGTGACAGCGGTTGCACTTGTCGGTTGGGCGAGCGCCACGTGGTTGTGACGGCTGTGACGAGGGGGACGCCCACGTGCATGCCCAGCCACTAACGGAGGAGTGTGTGGCAGCCCCCCCGCGTGACTTGCTAGAGGCCGGCCCAGCTGGTGGCTCCTCTAAGGAAACGATGTCACAAGACACAGACCCGGAGGCAGAGGTTGCTGGTAAGGTGACGATCGGAGGGGTCACACATATCTGAGCAGTGTTATGTCCACTGGAACTTTCCTCCTCTCCGTTTTATAATTTTGATTTTGTCTTTTTGTTTCTTCAATTCCCTTTTTCTTCTTATTTTTTAGCGTGAATGTTACCGGCAGCCTCTCCTGAACGGAGGCTTGATTTGCGAACAATGAGAGTTTTATGCATGCGAGATGTTATTGGTGTCCACCTTGTGCTTTCACAATAATATTAATATGCAGTGTGCGGAACTCGTGGGTGAGTGGTTTTTCCAGTAAAGCGCTTGGAGCACATACTTGACGGCAAGCGTTGTGCATGCATCCTTCAGTGATGTCTGGTGAACTTTGTACTTAGCGATGAGTGGTGTATGTCATGTTGTGTAGGTGCATGCTGCATGTACTGTGACTGGTTAGTGTGTGACGTGCGTGGCGAGTGTGGTATTGTGTAGGTGCGTGCTGCATGCACTGCGAGTGGTGATGTGGTATTGTGTCGGTGCGTGCTGCACACTGTGTGACTGGTGAGTGTGTGACGTGCGGCGCGTGCCGTGTGGGACAGCGTTGTCTAAGAACCTGGAGGAGGCGGTGGCGCGGAGCGGCTTGGTGACGGCGCAGGCCGTCGGGGCCCAGGACGCGGCTACCGCTGCCATAGGCACATACATCAGCTGCCTCCGGCACGCCATGGAGGACGAGGCGGTACGCAGCAGCCACCACTCGCACGCGCACACACACACAGCCCATACCTGTCACACACACACACAGCCCATACCTGTCACACACACACACAGCCCATACCTGTCACACACACACACACAGCCCATACCTGTCACGCACACACACACACCCAGCCCACACCCATCACGCACACACATCCCACACCCGTCACGCATACACACCCAGCCCACACCCGTCACACGCACACACAGCCCATACTTGTCACGCACACACAGCCCATACTTGTCACGCACGCACACACACACACAGCCCATACCCGTCACACACACACACACACCCAGCCCACACCTGTCACGCACACACACACACCCAGCCCACACCCAGCCCACACCGGTCACGCACACACACACACAGCGCACACCCGTCACACACACACACACACACCCAGCCCACACCCATCACACACACACACACACAGCCCACACCCATCACACACACACACACCCAGCCCACACCCTTCATGCACAGACACCCAGCCCACACCCGTCATGCACACCACACTGAAAGCTGCATGACAGAAGGGAGATCTATTACCCACATTGCAGTGGGTTTACACTCCAGCAATGGCATAGCGAAGCGATGGCGAGAGGGGCTGCGACACAAACGCGGCGTTGCTGGTTGCAGATGTCGCCTGAAGAGAAGACGGAGCAGTGGCAGAGCGTGCGGGAGGCGCTGGCGGCAAGAGACCGCGCCGTCCACGAAGCGTCGCAAGCCCAGCGCGTGGCTCGGTGAGTGCCGGCGCCGTGCGTTGCGGACCCCCGTGGATCGCGTAACGCCATTGCCCAGAGGAGCCTCGCCGAGTCTCAAGACCGCTTCAGGAGGTTCCCCCGTCGAGACGTTTGGTCGATCGTACTCCGAGTCTTAATAATTTACGCGTCGAGTTTCCTGGCTGACTTCTTGCTTGTTTCTTCTCCACCACAACGATAACGCGATTATCAGGGGCTGGGGGCCGTTGCCACCGAAACTAGATGGGTAAGTGGCAAAACAGGATTTTCCTCATAACAAATAAACGTTGACTTTAAACGCCAGAAGAAGAAAAGTAAAAGTTGGGAAGGCATTGTGACCATTTGTGACGACGTGCCGTGCCGCGAATGCCGCCAGGGAGGAGGTGGTGAAGCTGCAGGGGCTGGTGGAGGAGGCACGCGGCACGGCCGCGCCTGCGGCCGCCCCCCGTCTGCAGGCCGCCGGCTCCAGCGTGCGCCGCATGCTGTCTGAGCTGCAGGGAGCCTCCAGCAGGGTGAGCTCCGGCGCCGCGGTGCGGGTCGTGTGCGGACCGCGCGCCGGCACGAGCGGGCGTACGGTCGCGTGAGACCCCCTCCGTCCCACGTGGGCGGAACCTGCTCCGGTGAACTGCCGCCTCCACGGTGCTGTGATCCAGCGCCGCGGAGGCGGCAGCGAGGGTTGGTGGATCACCGCACGAATGTTGTTAAACTCCCTTCCCGTAGGCGACGAGGAGGAATTCCCTGGTCCGCCAGGAGAGGGCGGTACAGCGACAACGAGGGCTCTACTTATTCCGTCTGAATGGGATCGTGTTTCCCCTTCGCGTACGCGTGTGAAAATGTTTTCATTAGCGTGGGTTAATGAAAAAGTGTTTTGTGCGCAATCACGTGCCGCCCCCGTGCGAACATTCGTGCGTCGTTTGCCCCCCACTCGGCCCCCCCGTGCCGCCTGCCCTCAGGTGGAAGCGGCGCAGACAGAAGCGCGCCTCGTGTCCCAGTACCAGGAGATGGCAGAACGTGCCAAGGAGGAGTTCCGGCAAGAACTGGAGAGCATCGTACCCGGCTGGCAGGGCAGAGGTGAGCAACGTTTTGGCTGCATCGTACAAACGAGGCATGCGAATACGAACGGTAATTGATAGCGGAGTTCATCGAAGAAGGCTGTGATAAATGAAATGTACGGGCCTTGTAATTTAATTTACGAGGAAATGTGTTGGGGTGCCGCGGTTGCGAGATGTTAACTCCTTAGCCTGGTTTGCAGGAGGTAGTGGGTTCGATCCTGACCTTGGCGCCTGCATATTTGGAATTTGCATGTTCTCCCTCCGCTTTTTTCTCTAAACACATTTAGAAACATGTGTTTAGAGTATTTTGCTACAAATGTCCACATGTTAAGCCACTTCGTTGAGCTATCATTTGTGGCCAGGTCACTTCTGAAAAATAGCTATATAGCTCAGTGGGCCTGACGTGGTAAAATTTAAATAAATTTTGCTTAAATAGCACAGTTTAAATAAGAATAATGTTATTGCAGTGCAACTGAATAAGATGAAAAGGTGATGTGTAAGCGTCGCTCGTGAGCGCCGGCATGTTCCGCGCTCGGCCTCCCAGGCGACCTGAACAAGGAGGAGCTGAACGCGCTGCTGCTGCACGCGCACCGGCGCACAGAGCAGCTGCGCCGGGAGGTGGCGGAGCGCCAGGCCCTGGAGGAGCACCGCCTGGTCCTGGCACGGGAGCAGCAGCGCACGGTCGACCAGCGCGGCCTGGAGGAGGCGCTGGCCACCGCCCTGCACCAGCAGCGCCAGGAGCTCGTGGTGGCGCAGCAGCGCAAGGTGCGTCACCGGTCCAGCGTGGCTGGCGAGCGCTCCCCGCTCGCCACGCGGCGGTGCGCGGCGAGTCGCCTTCCCCCGAGACCCTGCAAGTGGTTCAAGATGACGTTCTTTTTTAAATCTTGTTTTTACCGCATTGTTTAATGCCCGCTTTATTCTTCTTTGTGGTCTGGTTCGTACTGTTAAATTGAACGTTCGTGTTTAATTTGCATAAGTAATGCATTCTTCGTCACGATTTGATTTGTGTATCGTGCGTGAATTTACAATGGAGCACGTTCACTCGCACGCACTGCCTCAAGCGCTGGCAACACGCCAATCATTAACGCCTGCATTTAAAACGTTAAAGCGTTCCTATTAACAAAGCTTTAAACCCATCTTCAACAGACCGGGGTATGTAACTAAATACTGGCTCGTGTTTCGACTTGCATGTTTAAATGATAACTCTTGAATGTTTAATATCGAGCAATACTTGATATAATGTCGCTTAGTTTCTTACACTTGTGAAACGTGCAATTTATTATGTAAGAACTGTTAGTTAATCACTGTTAAACTTGCGCCAGTTGGTCAATATATTAACCAGGTAAGAGGCATTATAAGCCAAATGAAGGCTCTTTGTGTGTGTACACACCGGCATGTTGTCCAAGTGTTCGCATTGACCTCAGGAGCCATATTTTTACCTTTGCGTTCATACAAGTGCGCACGGCTATGCTGACATTGCATGCCTGAAATATCTCTGCGTGCTGCACGTAATTGCGTACGGTAGTGAGCGTGCGCGTGTGCCCGTGCAATATACCCGCGTGCCCGTGCGCGCCCCTGTGTCCGCCCGTCCACGTGCTGGCTTCCTCGGCACGACAGATCGAGGAGCTCAAGGACGCAATGGAGATGGAGATGCGCACCCAGCTGCGCCGTGCCACGGCCGCTCACTCGGACCACCTGCAGGAGGCACTGAAGCTGCAGGCGTTTGAGCTGGGAAACTCTCACAAGAAGGTAAGTGCGCCCCCCCCTCCCCCCGATCTCCCATCTCTCACGCTGCCTAGCGTGGCCACGGCTTCCGCGGCGTAAACGGCTCCCGTTCCCACCTCTGTGAACTCAGACGTTTGCTTTTCCCCTCCTAGGAATTGACAGACAAGATGGTGGAGCAGGACCTCGTGTTCCGGCGCGAAATTCTGGATCAGCGCGACTCTTTCACTCAAGACATAAACAAAGCGTTTGCACAAGTGCACGGGATCCGTAATGCTGTTGACGGTGCGCACGCACGCACACAGAACACGCATGTTGTGTAGAACACGCATGTAATACAGACGGCCACATGCAGCCTCTCTAAATGCTCATCAGTAACACAGGCATAAGCAAAGGACACTGCTTGAACAGGAATCGCAACGAAAAATATTTTAACACTACTGAAATATAGGATGTTTTTCAAACCATTGTTATATTGTTTCCCTTTAGAGGCTGCGCACCTGTGAGCATATGTAGGTACGTGTGTCGCCGCGTGTGCACTGGGCCTGTTTGCAAAGCGAGTGGCTCTGCGTGCCCTTGCGTCCGCAGGCCTGGCCGAGCGCGAGGAGGTCGCCAAGAAGGCCCACTCGCTGTGGCTCGCTGGGGAGGCCCTCCGCACCGCTCTGGCCCAGGCCGGGCCGGACGGGCCCGACGGGCCGTGCGTGCCGCTGGCCAAGCACGTGGACGCGGCGCGGGCCGTGCTGGCGGAGAGCGAGTTCGCGCAGGTGGTGACGGGCGCCGTCCCGAGCGAGTCAAAGGAGCGCGGCGTGTATTCGCTGGAGGCGCTGCGCCACCGCTTCAGGAGTGTGCGGAGGCTCGCGCGCCGCGTCGCCCTCATCGACGAGACGCGCAACAGCCTCTACCAGTACTTCCTGTCCTACGTGCAGGTGCGCCCGTCTCGGCAAGCCGCCCGCACGCACGGCTCCCATACCGTGTCCATCCTCGTGACCGGTTGAGGCTTCAACCGTAGGTTTATTAACGTGGTGATCCACCGACATGCTCCGGCTCGGATACAAACCCAACTCGGTCAATGTTCCGGACACCCAGAAACGTCATGTTAATTAACTTCCCCCGCAGTGAGAGTGCGGGGAAACACACCCGTCCCACACGTGACCCGCCCGTCACCATTCCTGAAGTGTCAAGTCGTTTCTGAGCCAGCGCTCAGGAAAATGTTTTCATCCAGGATGTTCGTCCGTAATTGCAGGTAACGTTAGACTAGGTAGGCCAAATTCATCTTGGGGACGTGAAAAGCGTCCTGAGAAAATAGCAGTGTTATCGTCAGATCTCAGCAGGTGCACAAATAGCCATTAGGCGCCATTGGTGAGATGGCCGTGCTTAAGCACAGGTGCAAGCACGGTGGATTACTGCTGAAGCTGCACGGTGGATTACTGCTGAAGTTGAGCGATCCGCACTCCTCATGTTTAGGCTGCCCAGGTATCAATTCTTACAAATGTGCTTGATCATAATTTGTGGTCTAAATGGCAATGAAGTATAAAGGCCCTCCCTGTTCATTGCCATGAGTATCATGTGCAAGGCATAAGCACTTATATAAACGATAGCTTTATCATGCATCTTCCATTAGACTTTTATTGCTAAATTTCCTCCCTTGACTTTGGTTTGTGTCTCCAAGTTTTGGGGAACTCTTTGATAAATTTGGCCTGTTTTCATTCGGGAAAGTTTTGGATAGCAACCCAACTTTATACTCCAGTTTTGTCATTGAATGCTCTTGAGAAGAGCTCCAGTGTCTCCCTTATTATGGACGGACGACCTGAGGTAACGTACGACGAGCGGTAATGGGCCACGAGAGGTAACGTACCACGAGCGGTAACAGACGTTTTCAACCTTGGTAAGCGTAAATATCAAGGACTTAAAAAAAAAGCAACTGCCAAAATATTTAATGCATAAATAACACTGTCTCATTATCATAACAGTTTAAAAGCAACAATGACAACAGTGGTGCTTTCAGCGAGCGCGCAGGAAAAGAGTGGTTGTGGTGTGGGGCGTGTGGGGAAACCAACGCGCTTCACTGAACGAGCAGTTCAAGTGACACTATTAACACGCAGTGCAGTTGGTAGTCGCATCACTAGAACTGAAAACAACTCCTTTTGTTCAAATATCACAAAAAATGTAATGCATATACATGGGATATGTAACACGTTCCAACATTTGTCTTTGGAAACGTTGGGATAGCAGTGCAAAAGCAAATGGAAGCTGTCAGGGCTACAAATAATTGCACCATTTTATACGACTGTTTTGTTCATAGTGGACCATATTTTATGAGTTATCGTACCCTGTTACGGATCGACGGATGGAGGCAATTCATAAAAGCTTAAACTGTTTTTGGAAAGTGTTACAACATATATGTTTAAGTAGTCACATTAATTGTTTACATTAAATGTCACAGTTTTTGCAAGTAGGCAATGTATTGTCAAAATTGTAGGCTCCTTTTGCGTAGATGCCTGTTATCTGTCACGGACACTAATGTGCATTGTGCGTCCCTTTGTGGATGTGTAGTTCTATTCAAGTGTGCGTTTATACAACTCTTGCTTCTGTACGTGTGTGTGCGTGTGCGCGCAAAGGCCGCATTGATGTTGGAGCCATCCACGCTGAAGCCCCCAGCGGAAGGAGTGGCGGTGGAAGAGCTGGGCGACGCGTTCCGCGTGCTCGCTTACGCCGCCTTCTGCCTGGAGCACGGCGACCTGGAGCAGGCGGCGAGGTTCGTGACGGCGCTGCGGGGCGAGGCGCGCCGCGTGGCCGACAGCTGGCTGCACGAGGCGCGCCTCACGCTGGAAACGCGGCAGGCCGTCGCGCTGCTCACCGCCCACGCCAGCGCGGTGGGCCTGGCCGCCACGCACGCGCAGCCCTGACAGGCGAAGGCACCGGCAACCGTGCGCGCGTATGCTCACCGCCTCGTGTGCACCTAACGGCTTTCAATGTGCGTATGTGGGATGTATATTTTCACACACAGATGCACGGTGTGCACGATGAACACGATCCCCTAGGGGCTGCAAATGGTTAGCTCCGACACGGTCATCTCTAAAGAAAAGATAGCACTTCACAAACATTTTGCAAATTTGTGCCACACCACAGTAACACCTTTCCCTCTTTACCAGTCAAGACATCTGAATTACAGATTGTAATTGATATCTGAATTTAGGAGACTGGTAGAGATGGAACGCTGGGACAAAGGAGCTGGAATAACTTGTGTACAAAGCAGACCGCATGCTCATCTCGCTTTACCAATTTAAATATCTGGACATTTTAAATACCAAAACGCCTGTTAACAACTTAAACTTAAGGATGTTTGCGGCCTTGTAAAAAGGTTTTTCTGCAGTGTATATGTGGGTACATTTCTTGTCATGAACAAAGTACTGGCCTTAAAATAAGTTGATCCTTTAACAAAAATGTTCCAGTTCACCCTATATCCCTGAACCCAACATCGCATGACAATTTAACATTACATTAGCTTTACTGGATTGATTTGGAACAGTTAAGTTTGTTCCTGACATTCTGAATAACATGAAGAACCTTGTAAATTATAATTTACAATTAAGTTGCTTTGCCTTCTGAAAGTGTCACATTGGGAAGCGGCAGTGCTGTCTTGTTAAAATGGTATTTATTGATGCCTTTACTCGTGTCCATTGAGCGCTCACGATATCAATTGAATCGACGTCCCTAACAATAAACTGCAGTTCTTGTCCAAAGGTATCCTTCAAGTTATTGCACGCTCAAGCAACTTTGTGCAGATTTCCGTCCGGATGGAGTGGTTAATATTGAAATCATAAACGTTTAAACTGGTTTGGGGAGACTAATTTTCATGAGATTTGTATTTCGAGTTCTAATTTAAATGCAACTCTCATATGGACGAAATGCTATTTTGTCAAGTCTTGTATTTCTCCTTGATTTGCTCTCAACAATAAACTGGTCTGTGGTTCACCAACCCCGGTCTCGACGTTTTCTCTTCACAGCTTCTGCTTGTAGGTACTGCAAAGCAAGATGTATTGCAAGTCTCACATCTTATGGAAAGTCGTAGGCTTTTATAACTTGTGATATTGTTATTCCTTGTAGCAAGAATTCACCAAGTTAGGTAACCCTATAACCCAAGCTGACATTGCAACCATTAAGGGACACTAAATTGATGGTGAGGTGTGGTAGCATAATTAGCATTGGGCTTTTGAGCTTGACCTCGAGTGGGTGGAATCCTTCACGCCAGATGGGCCTTGTGTGCGGTGGCAGGAGAGGGGGTCCTGCGCAGGGCGCCGCGCGCCGCGTTGTCGCGGACAGGGTCTCCGGTGAAGGCCGTGAAGCGGTAATCCAGCGGCGTCCGCCGGCCCTGCCCCGACAGCTCCCGCTGCAATTGCTGGGCCTGTACGGCACAACCGCCAGTTTCCCACGGTGATTCACCTGTGCCATCGTCGTTACGACGCACCTCAGAAAAAAACTCGATGAGCGACATTTCCTGAACAGCTTGGTAGACAATTGTGCGCATTCCCCATCCTAAAGCCACTGCTTGGGAGAGGTCTCCACAAATTTGCCGATTTCAAAGAATCCCTAATTGAGGCAAGGATGGGCGATAAAACATTCCTATTACCTCGGGTATCTACGCATAAGACGAAGTCTGTCGACCAGGGCTATCCAAAATATAGCTTGTGCGGACAATGCACCCCCCGTGGACATCAAGACTTACACAGTCATCATTACCGTCCTACAAATCCACTTGTATCTAACATGCGGCACACACACATAGTACCACTTGTATCTAACATGCGGCACACACACACGTAGTACCACTTGTATCTAACATGCTGCACACACACACGTAGTACCACTTGTATCTAACATGCGGCACACACACACGTAGTACCACTTGTATCTAACATGCGGCACACACACACGTAGTACCACTTGTATCTAACATGCGGCACACACACACGTAGTACCACTTGTATCTAACATGCGGCACACACACACGTAGTACCACTTGTATCTAACATGCTGCACACACACACGTAGTACCACTTGTATCTAACATGCGGCACACACACACGTAGTACCACTTGTATCTAACATGCGGCACACACACACGTAGTACCACTTGTATCTAACATGCTGCACACACACACGTAGTACCACTTGTATCTAACATGCTGCACACACACACGTAGTACCATTTGTATCTAACATGCTGCACACACACACACGTAGTACCACTTGTATCTAACATGCGGCACACACACACGTAGTACCACTTGTATCTAACATGCTGCACACACACACACACGTAGTACCACTTGTATCTAACATGCGGCACACACACACGTAGTACCACTTGTAATTAACATGCTGCACACACACACACACACGTAGTACCACTTGTATCTAACATGCTGCACACACACACGTAGTACCACTTGTATCTAACATGCGGCACACACGTAGTACCACTTGTATCTAACATGCTGCGCACACACACACGTAGTACCACTTGTATCTAACATGCGGCACACACACACGTAGTACCACTTGTATCTAACATGCTGCACACACACACGTAGTACCACTTGTATCTAACATGCGGCACACACACACGTAGTACCACTTGTATCTAACATGCGGCACACACACACGTAGTACCACTTGTATCTAACATGCTGCACACACACACACACGTAGTACCACTTGTATCTAACATGCTGCACACACACACGTAGTACCACTTGTATCTAACATGCTGCACACACACACACACGTAGTACCACTTGTATCTAACATGCGGCACACACACACGTAGTACCACTTGTAATTAACATGCTGCACACACACACACACACGTAGTACCACTTGTATCTAACATGCTGCACACACACACGTAGTACCACTTGTATCTAACATGCGGCACACACACGTAGTACCACTTGTATCTAACATGCTGCGCACACACACGTAGTACCACTTGTATCTAACATGCGGCACACACACACGTAGTACCACTTGTATCTAACATGCTGCGCCTACACACGTAGTACCACTTGTATCTCCCTCTGGGCCGCCTGCATCGTGCTGCGGGGTGTGCTTTTGTCTTGCGCCCGTCGCTCCAACATCGCGTTGATGTGCTGCCGCACGCGCAATTGCAGCTCGCGCTCCCGTGCCAACCTGCAGCGTCGCATACAGCCGCACACGAACGAACCCACGACCCATGAAGCGAACGCCCAAATAATAGATATGACGCACGCATCCTTGGCCATGCACACATTCGCAAACTTGAAAGAAAACGTGTGTGCATGTGTGCGCGTTATCAAGTGTGTTGTGTAATGAGGCACAGTAATGAACTCGTAAACCTAAATACCAATGATATCAATACAAACACAAACTAATCAATAGATTAACTGGTGCTGATGCATCACACATCATCGTTTCTACTTCATCTCAGATTTCCGAAGTCTACACTTGACCCCATTCCCAGTCAGCTCTTACAGCATCCCGCCTGAGTCGCTGGCCTCCAGGTGCCACTCCCATGCCTGGCTTGGTACCGCGGCGACTGCGACCTGCGCGTGTGCCCCATTCATCACAACGTTCTCTTTCCGACTCGCACCAATTACGCTTTCGTGTCATGCTCGTTTTAAACTTCCAAAAAGCTCTCCATATCCTGTAACGAAATGCCCTAGACTTCTCTGCTTGTGCCTATATTCAAAGTCCCTAAGATTCCTTGCAGCTGTATGAAAGGACACCTCTCTGGTCTGTGCAGGAACACTTGTGCATGGCTCTTGCTTAGAGTACAGCGAAGTGCGTTCAATCTGAAAAGTTCCTGACTGGATGCGTGATGATGCTGGTGGTAGCTCTGTCTCGTCGGCGGGCATCACCTGTGGCAGCAGAGGGAGGGAGGAGAGCTCTCACCTGGCTCCGTGCAGTTCTTGCCCGCTGTGAGTGGCGGCTCGCGGCTCGGCCTTCCCAAGGGAGCCGGGCTTTGCTCGAGCCACACTGGGATAGTAAGCTGGATCTGTGCCGAACGGCGCATTCCTCACCACCTGTACACAATAACAACAAAGGCTAAAGAAACATTTTAAATACATGTCAATCACCTTGCACAAATCTAACAAAAGAGAGCTTTTCTCTGAAGTAAAGACTCCTCCGTGTTAAGTATTATCGTGGTCTATACTTGTAAATATCTGTAGTGCAAACCAGAACTGTATTGGCAGATACATTTGTATTGCGATATATATTTTTGTAATCCTCGTGTTGCAGATAACGTGTTTTATTATTGTGTGTCGCCGACATCCACTAACAGCAAAAGTGCATTAGCCTCGTGCAACGAGACACTAAAAAGCACAATATTATATTTTATGAAGCAATATGTATAAATGGTGTTCCATTACAGCCAGACTCATCGGCTTTTGGTCCTTAAAAAATGCTTGGCTGTTCCATTTGATCAAAGCCATTTTAAAGGTTCACACGCAATTTCAATCAATATTTAATTTTATCTGAAAAAGGATTATTTAAGTGGCCGTCTTGCAAGAGTAAATGTTTAATGTATGAACTGTGAACAATTTTCAGGCACGTGTGCATCAGTTAAAGAAAAAGCATTTCAATTAACTTCAAGGAAACTAAAAGGCCACGCGTTGGCTGCTGTGTGACGTATACGCAATCAGTCTGCAACACGTGACTTCAATATACCTTGTACATGGCTCTTTAAATCATCCTTTTTCACTTCCGATTAGCACAATTGGCTACGCACGATGTGAAAGAAGTTCCCGCACGCATACATGCACATCTCTATGTGCGATGTGCACACATACATGCATAGCTCTATGTGCGATGTGCACACATACATGCACAGCTGTATGTGTGATGTGCACACATACATGCACATCTCTATGTGCGATGTGCACACATACATGCACAGCTCTATGTGCGATGTGCACACATACATGCACAGCTCTATGTGCGATGTGCACTTCCACGTGACCGTCGCAGGGCTGCTACGTCCGTGCGGCACCTGGTCAAGGACGCTCGCTTCCAGGCCCTGGCCGCATCTCTCACTCTGCGTTTGCCGCTGCTCTTGCTTGGCCTTCGTGCGCCAATCCCGCAGGGCCTCCCCATTTCTGAGTAAACAGGGCGATGGCGTGTTTGTTTCATCGCCAGGTGCAGAATGCAAAGACTCTGCTGGCAAAATTGTGGTTCGTGAATTGCGGGGTTATTTTGCAACAAAGCAACGTTAACACGCTGGCTGCAGCTTCCGTGCCTCTCCGCCTACTGATGCTGCCTCTTACACACCACAGCAACGCTCCAAGGGATGGCAGTGGCCAACAGGGAGACGCAGAGAAAAAGAGATGGTATCAGCCACAGGGACAGCCACGGAGATACAAAGAACAAGGCACAGATGCTGGGATGGAATCTTTGAGTAATTTTCCCTCTAACGTTTCAAATTCAACACTTTCTGTAATAATGAGAAAACCCGTCACCACAGGAGAATGCATGCAGGTGTGATGCTCATTAACACCAAGAAGACACGACTCCCAATCATGCTGTGCATTCATATCAAGTGACCACTACATTGTATGTACAGTACAATGCTCTCAACCTTGTCTAAGCCATCAGCTGAACATAACTTAACATGTGGCCGTGTTATTGTTTAGACCACCAACTTCAAAGGAGTTGAAAATGTGACTGGGACAGTGAAATGTTGTTCAGCTCTTCTGAGATGGTGGCTTCGACAAGGCTGAGAGCGTTGTGCATTCAACGTGGTGCCCTTCAATGTTTACGGTGTATCTTGCAGTTCCAAGTAATCTTGCCAATGACTGTGTGATAGTTGATGATAACCTCTGGGGTGAATACTGACTGCAGTAGACACTGACCTGACTTGGTAAACATTCATTGTGTGTTATGAACACATTTTGTACAGCAGTCACGGCGGGGGGGGGGGGGGCGGTATACATGAACTGAATATTCTGTAAAGCATTATGGACTGCGTTGACTCTTGTCTCCAGAAGAGATTAATAACACCGTAACACAAAAATGTTGTCCCTGGGTAGTACGTATTATCTCCTAATTGCTTATGCCTCAAAAATACAGAAAATGGCTATTATTCCCCACAAACTTTGCTTTTTGTGACCAGGATAGTGATATTTTGAAATGTACCTATTTTCAATTAGAAAACGTGGTGTGCATTTGTGTAATTCCTTCACATAAAGTCCTGGTCACAAAAGCAAAGTTTGTGGGGAATAATAGCCATTTTCTATACTTTTTAGGCATAAACAATAAAACAATAACACTACCCAGGGACAAAAATCGTGTTTGCATAGTGCAATTACAGCTGTGCGCCATCACGCCTGGCCCTGCATGCGTGTTTACGAGTGAGAATGTCAGAAAAACAAATATAATTTGACCGTAAGCCTTGTCATTGCAGTTTCACCCTCAATGCAGTTCCGTGTGACACAGCCTCAGCACCTAAAGTGGCGGTCAAAGCGGATGTTGTCTCGCGCTCCTCGCATCTCACCTCCTGAGCTGCTCGGCTTGCTCTGCTGCCCTGCTGCGCTGCTCACGCCTCGCAATGTCCACGGCCCAGCTGCGGGGCTGGGATTTGACGCCTGATGCCACCTTCCTGTCTCTGCGGATGACAGCGGGGTAAACGCACAGGCGTTCGTGATCATGGTGCACAATGCGGGTGGACATTTGTTGTATTTTTCCAAGGTTAAGCGTTGCCACTTCCCCATGGCTACACTGCGAAATGTCAGATGTTGATAATTTAATTAAATATGCTTTAATGATTGGGAGAATCGAGAATTCGAAAGCAAATGGATGCCATCAAACTACAATGAAATACTGTATTTCAAATGAAATAAACGAGTTACGTAAGAACTTGTAGGATTGGACTTATGCTCGTGTGTGTTCAGGAGAGACGTAATCGACACCAACTTTGTTCAGTGTCATGCTGGACAGGGTGAGTAGAGAAAGCAGAACACCTCGCAATTGGAATTTGTACCTGCGAGACTTGAAATGCGGAAACATTTAATAATGGCTCGAGGCTGGTCCGTCGTGACACCACACGCGGCGCGCTATGCTCCTGTTGAGTGTGAGTGTGTGCATGTCCTCTCTGTATCAGGTGTGTGTGTGTGTGCGTGTCCTCTGCATCAGGTGTGAGTGTGTGCATGTCCTCTCTACATCAAGTGTGTGTGTGTGCATATCCTCTCTACATCAATTGTGTGTGTGTGCATGTCCTCTCTACATCAAGTGTGTGTGTGTGCATGTCCTCTCTACATCAAGTGTGTGTGTGTGCATGTCCTCTCTACATCAAGTGAGTGTGTGTGCATGTTCTCTCTGCATCAAGAGTGTGTGTGTGTCCTCTCTGCATCAAGTGTGAGTGTGTGCATGTCCTCTCTGCATCAAGTGTGTGTGTGTGCATGTTCTCTCTGCATCAAGAGTGTGTGTGTGTGCGTGTCCTCTCTGCATCAAGTGTGTGTGTGCGTGTTTTCTCTACATCAAGTGAGTGTGTGTGCATGTCCTCTCTGCATCAAGAGTGTGTGTGTGTGCGTGTTCTCTCTACATCGAGTGTGTGTGTGTGCATGTCCTCTCTGCATCGAGTGTGTGTGTGTGTGCATATTCTCTGCATCGTGTGTGTGTGCGGATTCTCTCTCTCTCTCTGCGTGGGGGTTGTGTTCTCTCCGGTAGGAGTGCCCTGCAACCCATGATGTGTACATTTCCCAATTAAACTCTTTTGCGTCCTGGTAGCCGAGTGACATCAGTCATCCGCCATGCATTTCCCACCTCACAGTTCGCCTGTGGCAGCGACAACGTCTTATAGATGTAATTGGACGGACGAATTTGAGATGGGTGGGGTAAGTGTAGAATAAAGGAAGACAGAATTCCAAGACAGGCAGCACCAGCAGCAGCCTGAGGTCACCAACCAAAGAGGAGACCTAGAAGCAGATGGTGCGGCTGCAGGAGAACACCTTCTGTCTTTAGTCCATAGGAATACACTGTAATTGACCGTATACTAATGGCATTAGTATACATTTTAAGAGTGAATTCGTACATATTTTATACGAGTAAAATAGTGAATACAAGAAATTATCATTGTCCGTTTATGACAATGATCTTTTCGGATGTGCTGCGTGAATGAAGGTAAGTGAAAAGCAATGAGTTTACCGAGACGAGTGAGGTCCACCACCCTGTGTGAACCTGGAGGCATGAGGGAGTTGAGATACTAAAGGGCGGTCATCCGTCTCTGGAATCGCGACCGCTGCTGTTTCACTTTGCAGCTGTTGAGAATTCTGGCAATGCAGCTCTTCATTTGGGCTCTCCTCTACACAAGACAGTTCAGTATTGCCCACTGTAGATTCTGGTCACACAAAATACACAAAGACACGAAATATTATTTTCGTTTGAGCGAATGCTGCTATCAATCGGCATTGCGCAGCAAGTGGCGAGGCAAGCATCATCATCAGTCTGCCATTGTTTTCCGGTGCTCTTGCCAATACACTACTCCACAGCCTACTCATCACATACTGCTAATCACGAGGATCATGAGATCCAGGATTCTTCTCATTATCCAAAGACTGGGAAATGAAATAGTTAATACATTAAAAAAATATGTAATCATTGTGCTGCATCGTATTAGAGAGGCAATAATACATTTCAAAATGTATTTAGAATATAAATGACAAACTGAAACAAATGTCCAGTGATGTTATCATTCAAAAATAAGAGTGGTAGACAACAGATGAGGTACAGCAGCAGTTGCAATTCACCAGCAGATGCAAATTGGTGACTTATAATAACTTAAACTTATAACACGTGCAGTATCCGCTAACTCTCGTAGAGAGAGATCGACGAAGAGGTGCGTGCAACCACAATCAGGAAGGCAGCAACACGGTGATCCGGCACGAGTTACACAAGCTCTGCAGTCCTATATATATGAGGGTGTTATCAGCCAATTAATGAGCAATCACGTGTGGGATGAAACTGGAGCACCCAGAAGAAATGCACACGTGCGAGGGGGAAAATTCTATCCCATACAGACGGAAATGGTGAAGTCCACATTTTGTCTGTCCTGCCTTCTCCTGGCGAGCCAGGATGTGCCACCTCGATGCCCACGTTAAGAGAGTTGCGCAACATTTGTGCGATCCACCAACCCTACATCCATAGTGCTGGATTACAGGTGTGCATAGCCACCACCGCCCGGCTACTAAAATGACGGTGTTAAGGGCAAGTCAAATGTGCAAACACGTTGCTGTCGTCTACCTGTGCAGCTGTGCGAAGTGGCCCGTAGAGCCCGAGCGGCGAGCACTTGTCTGAGAAAGAGGAGGATGGCGCGGGTACCGCGGTGCACGACGTCAGCTGGGGGCTCCTCCAGAGGGCAGCCTCGCAGGCTCAGCGACTTGAGGCACGTCAGTCTGCCTGCACACACCAGCACACTTTCAATAACAGCACACAAACTCTGAATTTGTTACAAAATGGTAAAATATTGAACATCGAGGGATGGCCCATTTGCATTCTAGAATCAGCAGCACGGCCCGGATCTGTGTACCCACAATCCGTTAGCCACGGATCTGCGTTAGCTTGGCCCATCCAGCTCCATCCCGCACCCCTCCCCTCCCCTCCTTCCCTCCGACCTCCGTCCACAGGAGTAGATGTTGGAAAGCGATGTTTATTTCTGTCTCTTTTTTTCATTGTTTTCAGGGCTACACAGACAAGATAAAGAGCTGTGTGATGCACCAAACCTGTCCCGAAAGTGCTGGATTACAGGAACGCGTATTTACACTTGGGTGGGAGGAAAAAGGCAATTTCCTTGAACAAGAACCCCTGGGTAATCTTTGGCCTTCCTCTTAATCTGTATGCTTATAAATAATGTAAACATTTTCCAGATGATTCTTCATCTCAGCTGTACGCCACTGCAGATGTAACGGAAGAGCTGCACACATGTGTTGCCTTGTTATGTCCATGGCATCACGGGTAATACGAATCTTGCCCACTGTGATAATTTTGTCTGTGAAGCCATCACTGATCTTCACAAATTTCAAGATAATAAGACGTGCTATAAGAATGTCATATCAGCTGATTGCCTTGGGTAATATGATATGCAGAAAAGTGAAGAGTGTATAAATGATAGTGGATGCTAGCGAGCATGTTACAATGCTCACAAAATGAGTTACAGGATAATTGTTTTTTTATTGTACAGTATACGTGTATCGTGTGCATGCAATATGCGATTCTATGCCAATGCTTGCCCTGTGGCAAGATTGACCTACATGAGGGGAATAGAGAATGTAAATCGCTGGCTCAGTGTTAGAATGAGATGGGCACTACTACCAAATCGATGTGTGAGCCTGGAGTCACATCGCCACTCCGCGAATGCTTTGCCCGTTTTGTGCAAAATGTCATTTTACGAAAGTTTGACAGTTTCGGAGTTTCAGGTAGGGTTGTGGTGTGAATTCATTTTAAAATTCATCATTGCGTTTAACGATCACGCCCCACCATAAGGCACGCGAGCACGATGCAACACAACTTAGGGTGTGCATGGTGGGGCACACCCCGAGTTTAGTGACATGCAGGCTGGTCTGTGAGCACCCTTGTAATGTCCAGAACGATATAAGTTGTCATTATTATAGGTCGTGCTAAGATGATATGCAAATCACAACTAGGGGTAGGAGAAATAAAGTGTCGGTGCAGGCAGTACAGTAATTGGGTTTTTAATCTGGCGGTGCAGTGTTTGTTCTTGTATAAGTAGGCTCCCCCCGCCCAGTTTCCTTGCACATGCAAACAGAAGCAATGGGCCACACACACTCCACCAATGCGGAATTCTCCTGGAAGCATCTTGAGACTCTGAATGAACCTGTCGGTTCACTGAGCCCGGCAGTGTGTGAATGTATCACTTGCTGATATCCGCGAGCTGATATTTCGACTATGTCAAAACTAACAAGAGCAAATCCAATTGTAATCGTAACCAGCAGTAGTAACCAAGCACCATTCAAATGTTGTGAATATTGTTTCTTTGATATTGGATGCTGCCTCCTCGGAATAATTCAGTTTGTACTTAAAAGAGGGAGCATATTTTAGAATACCAGGAAAATACGTTGAATGTTTTTCGTATGACTCCCAGAATAAACATGCTCTCTGAGGAAAGTATCATTTTAAATTGGTTGTCTATCCGCGATTTATGTCTTTACTCTTAATGTTGCATACATGAGTGAAATATGTTTTTCAAATGTTGTGGCGTGTAATCTATTATTTGCTATGGCATATTGAATGTAGTGGGCATGACGTTACATTTCTCATCCTTGTTAAATGAGTACAAAAATGTGAATCCACCTCTGCACAATTTATACAAATTCTGACTTTGCCTCTGTGCAAGTTAAGGCCTGCACATATTCGTATGACTGTACAACTCTTATGGGAATCATTAATAGTTACTCTTTACAGATCATTTGATATAAGATAGGGGTTTCATGAGCTTGTGTGTGTGACTGTGCGTGTATTTTTAATGTGTGTTGTTTATTATATGGTTTGTGTACAGAACGTATTACCACCCTGCTGGTGGGCTGTGTGGACCGTGTTATTGAGTAACAGAGACGATAAGTGCACCCATAAACTCACCAAGCTCTGCTGGTAAATGTGTGATTGGATTTCCTTCCAACAACAATGTTTTCAGAGACCTACATCAGGCAACACGACCAACCGAATATGGAACATTTCAACAAAATATGATGAGTTAAAACTATAACAGCATACACATCAAAGGCATCGTAGTGACATGAAAGGTTAACCTGCAGGCTACAAAGCACTGATGAAATGTTATGTTCTGCACTGACTTTATCAATCTAAAGCCTCAAATGACATTCTATATTTTACAATTACAAAAAATGCAGGTTCCAATTATTTACCAATTCCCAAAGCATCGGTGAGTTGAATATAATTATATTCTGCGCAGCTTATAATGGGGACATCTGATATGCAACCTGTGACTACCATTTGCATCTAAAAAAAGAAGCTTTAAACAATTTATTTTTTTACTCCATACCAATTACACGATTTCATGAAAACATTTTTTTATTTTAAAATTAAACATCAGATCAATGAGTGCTGAAAATAACCTCCTGTGTTCGGGATAAATATTTAATCAAAGCTCGGATTTTTGTTTTGTCTGCACGTCGAGAAAAAAGCGGGGAGCAACTCGGTGAATATAAGTGGAGGGATGTTCGTCCTCAGTCTCGGGTGCGTCCTTGGCATGTCCATTGAGTGTGTACCTGTGCTGCCCCACAGCGGGCGGGAGACCACAGAGACGATTACTGCGCAGGTCAAGCCACAGCATGCGTGGCAGGCATTCAAACAGAGCAGGTGGCACCTCCACAAGATTGTTGCCTTCCAGGCACACGTGCTGGCAAGTACAAGCAAACCGAGTTTCGAATGACACACATACACAATATACTGAGAGCTTTTAACACATTCGTCATCATCGGCCATGGTCAATCCACTGCTGGATGAAGACCTCCACAAGCGGCCACCTCTCACGATCCTGGGATGCAACAACAATCCACCCAGCTTTGGTGGATTTTAAGCGACGTTCCATTCTTTGGCTGCCACTCCCTTTCTTATCTTTGACCATCATCCATCACAGTACGTCACATTATTGTGCGACAGACCGAGGGCACAGTAGGAGCTCAAAAATATCTCCACATTTAATATGCTTAGCAGAATGTTGTTATCAACTTCCTGGCTTCCTGTATATAACAATAGCATATCATTGCATGATTTTTAATATTTCGTTGTGATATGCAAACCAATGCTTTCAAAGTGGTCAATTTACAGTTACAAATATTCCTGTAAAATGATTAAAAATATATCTTTATTAATCCAATCAATTCGTATACCATGATTAAGTTATGCATCGTAATGACATGTATGTAGGTGGGTTTCTGCATTTATTATTGAGGAATTACAATATTTAAATGTATTCATAATTCAAGTTAAATAATCACGGCTTGATTAATGTTGGTGCTTTATTCAACCATTTATGAGGGTCAGGCAACCAATCAGGGATTCAAGTCAGTCAAGGGATGACGTTCACCCTATAAAAACTGTATTATTCCATTGTCACTGTCATACAATCCACAGGAAAACATGTACCACAACTAACAACTATTGTATTAAAACAAAATAGAGCTCACAATGTTCTAAGCACAGGTTGTTGGTCGTCAGAGATCGCTGACAGAGATTTAGGAGCATTCATTACCCTGCACAAACTCTCTCTTTAACTCTCGCCACCAAATCTGAATTTGCAACACGTGAGCCAGGTAAGTCAGGAGACACAGGTCATACACAGGTGAGGCACGGGTGATACACAGGTGAGTCATAAGACACAGGTCATACACAGGTGAGGCACGGGTGATACACAGACGACACACAGCGGGCACAGGTGAGACACGAGGAGGTGAGACACGAGGAGGAGGAGGAGGTGGTGAGCCGGGCGAGGTGGGCGCCGTCTCGGACCTGGAGGCCGCTGGCGTCTCGCAGCGCCGCCGCGGGGAGGGAGTCGAGGCCGCGCCGGCTCAGGTCGAGGCTCAGGCGGGAGTCGCGGGCGCGGGGAGCCGGAGCCTGCCCCGGGGCCCCCACGGCCCCCGGGGCCCCCGGGTCCCCGCTCGCCATGGCGAGAGACCCCTCGGCCTGCCCGTGCGGCGAGAGGCGACGGCGCCGCGACGCGGAGACGCGCAGAGGTGGGGCCACAGAGACACGGGGACAGACACTAGGACAGAGACACGTGGACAGAGACACGGGGACACGGGGACAGAGACACAGAGACACGTGGACAGAGACACGGGGACACGGGGACAGAGACACAGAGACACGTGGACAGAGACACGGGGACGCGGGGACAGAGACACAGAGACACGGGGACAGAGACACGGGGACACAGACACAGAGACACGGGGACACGGGGACAGAGACACGGGGACACGGGGACAGAGACACGGGGACACGGGGACAGAGACACGGGGACACGGGGACAGAGACACAGAGACACGGGGACAGAGACACGGGGACACAGACACAGAGACACGGGGACACGGGGACAGAGACACGGGGACACGGGGACAGAGACACAGAAACACGGGGACAGAGACACGGGGACACAGGCACAGAGACACGGGGACACGGGGACAGAGACACGGGGACAGAGACAAGGGGACAGACACACGCGGGCAGAGACACGGGGACAGAGACACGGGGACACGGGGACAGAGACACAGAGACACGGGGACAGAGACACGGGAACAGAGACACGGAGACACAGAGACACGGGGACAGAGACACGGAGACACGGGGACGCGGTGTCTCTGTTAGTCCGGGACGCCGCTCGTCGCCATGGAGACGGCCTGCGACGTCGCGATCCGCGGAATCGTCGCGGATCGACTCCGCGATCCGCGCACCCGCGTCACCGACTCCCCCCCCCCCCCTCGTGTTGTTGTTGTTGTTGTTCGCGCTCCCCTTCGCCGCCTCGTTCGCCTGACGTCCTCTTCCTCATCCCGCACGCCGCATTAGCATATCATTGGCCGCGTTTAGTCGTTCGTAATCTTCAGGAATCGTGAATCGAAGTCTGCAGCGATTGATTCTATGCACGTCACGGCGTCAGGATGTAATCCTGTGGAGGATGACGCATCCCCGTTAAGGGGTGCGTGACATGTCCACTCGAAGTGTCCGCCATCAACGTCAGCCGTGGGCCATCCACTGCCGGGTGGAGGCCTCCTCAAAAGACGATCCCAGCGTGATTGTGGCGGCAACACAAACAATACAGGGGAGGAAGCTCGTCAAATTATCCAACCGTAACCCCGAACCGTGACCCCGAACCGTGACCCCCAACTGTGACCCCAACTGTGACCCCGAACCGTGACCCCGAACCGTGACCCCGAACAGTGACCCCGAACCGTGACCCCAACAGTGACTACCAACGCGACCCAAACCGGTAACCGTTTCCAGTGGAATTGAGTCATGAATTCACCGACGAAGAGGTCACGGTACAGCCCGACAATTGCTCGCTCACGTCACTGAGGGGGTCCTCCACTCGAGTGGCAGTCGGCCTACTCTTCCACGCTGACCGGCAGACGTCTTGAGAGACGTGGAGCCCCCCCCCCCCCACGCTGCTGGCGGACAGAGGCCGAGCTGAGAAGCGTCTCCCCTTGTTTGCACTGCTGCGCTGGGAGATGGAGGAGACCTCTAGGTCGCAAACTGCAGTGTGTTTGAGCCTTCCGATGTGTGTTGCTAGAAATGTATCTTGTATATGTACCGTTATGTTTGACCGTTTTGTTTTCAATTCGGTTACCTTAGTGTAAATGTACTTCACAATACAGTTGTGTAAATACTATAATAATAGTCCTCGACCGCAGTACTGGAGAAAGTAATGTGTGAATGTATTCATATCTTGCCGCTGGGTGGCGCAATGGGGAAATAGAATCCGCCAACACGGGGACGCGACTTCGGGTCGATGTCGAGAGTTGAACGACGTTCACTTGTTGTTGTTTATCGATGCTAGAAGTGCAGAAACGCACGCAACCCATACAGCAGAAATAAGAAATACAATAACTTATGGGAAAATTACATCGTGATAATCGTGAAATGTAATACCTCATTTTCATCTCACATTATGTGATGTTGCAGCAAACCCGAATAGAATAAGCCTTTAAGAAGCCCATGGGTGTGTATGGGTTGTTGTTCATTGTTTCTCGTTATAAAAACTAAAAACTCGCGTGGAGCAGCATAAAACACAGCCTGGGCAGTTATCGGAGACATATTTGGGTCGTGTCAACCGGTATCATATACACACAGTCCTCCACTGGGTTTCTAATTACAGCGGGTGTTTGTGTTTGAATATTACATTTCTGTTTATTCAGCTAAAAATAGTGTAGAAAATAAACGGGATGCATAAAACATGACTCCTTTCAATTATTTATCTCACCAGGTCAAATATGTACATGCTTTAATGTTTTTTTCGTGAATACTGAATTTGCATTTAGAATGCAGAGGCTGAAAATTATATGTTTTATATGAAAGGAGTCATCTTTCTTTTTTAAGACCCAGTGAGAGACAATAAGGGTCATATTCTACAACTGGCGAATGTTTATTTCCATATTTTTTGCGAAATATTTCATTTCCACCAGCTTTTGGTAAATCATCAATTTGAGAATCTAAGAGTGACAGACACTGTTGAGTTGTTTTTGTCAGATTTCATGGTTTATCCTTTATTTGTACTTATTGAAGCTTATTTCCAAGTTAACTGTTGTGCTTAGGAGTCTGGTTGACGCAGACTGTTCGGGAAAGTGCTGTTCGTGAGAACCTTTGAAAGCCAGCTCAGCACGCGACGAGGTGGGTGTGCAGCACCATGCCCAGCCGCCTTGGTCTCCCCAATGCTGATTTCTACACACCACACCAGGTAGTCGTTTAAAGGCTGAGTCAACCTTAAGGGAAATCCTGAACCAGTTCGGATATTCGTCACCAATGATGGTTGAGGGGAATTTGAAGTTCACTAGACTACGAATCCCCATCACGGCTGCTGTCCCACACACAAGCACTATACTGTACCCTACAACTATCTTGGCAGCCACAATACAGCAGCAATTCCTGCCCTAAGTTATTTGCTTGGAAGTTGAGTAGTTGAGGGTCAGTAAGCAGAAAGTGCCCTTAGCAGTGTCCACTTGAAGTGCCGATTTTGCTGGGGGGGGGGGGCTCCCATCGTTGTCACTTTCTTTATGTGTCAAGATGTTGTGCTTCCAAGCAATGCGGATGTTATTGCAATACGCTGTTGCAGTCGCATCGAAGAATAATAATATACCGCTGTACCCAGGGTCATACACTCTTCTGGCACAGCTTTAACAGGGCATTCCGTGTTGAAATGACATTCATAGGTTTTCTAAATGTGTCAAGTTGTCTTTTCCACTGAAGTCGGAGACTATCACACTGGTTAAAAGCATGAAACATGAGCAGTGACTTTGATGTATATCGGCCGAGGTTAGCTGCAAGTCCGTACATGTCCAGGGACCCCATACTCTTTGGCAGCCCCCAAAAGAACACATCGTTAAGTGTGTGGAATCTTTTGTGTGGGTGATAGGGCAAGAATAACTACATCAGCGTCAATGGTGCATACATTTTTTTTAATCGACCAAGCTGGAATTAATTTGTGAAAGCGACATCCTGATGTCGACTTTGCCTGCCTGGAGCAATGCTCGTGACGTTCCCTCAACGAGTCTCACACGCCACGTCGGTGATTAGCGCCCCAACGATGTCAATTACCAAGGTCTGCGTGACCCGAGTACAGACATTTGGTTTGCTACGAACGCAAAGAGCACGGCTTGACTTAAAGTCACAATAAACAGACGTGGTTACCAGGGAGGGGTAATGATCACTCCATCTACGGGACTCAAGTCAAGCATATTCGGTCAGTGTGCACACCCTGGGGGTTTGTTCAATGGCCAGCAGCCATGGCGCAGTGGCTGTTGTGCTGAACTTGTGCTCACGAGATAAATTCCTAGCCACGGCTAACAACAGTGGCAGCCCCGCGCTGACCAGCGTGGTGAAGTATAGTCGCATGACAATCAAAGGTTTGGATAGTACTGTACATGTACGCGAAAACAAGACAACTTTTACATCGGTGAATATAATCATATTTAAATGTACAGTACGTAACATTGATACAGCGCACAATATACGCAGTAAAATAATATAATCAATGTAAGTGAACCCAAAGCTGTTGGGCCCATTGCCTTAAAGGGCGCCCGTGTGAGTTGTAGGGACTCGTCGGGTTTAGTGCACATCGGACAGAACTTGTCCGCGATTAGTTTTAACTGTGAACAAATACGA
The DNA here is from genome assembly GCF_964198595.1 of Lampetra fluviatilis. Classification (NCBI taxonomy): domain Eukaryota; kingdom Metazoa; phylum Chordata; class Hyperoartia; order Petromyzontiformes; family Petromyzontidae; genus Lampetra; species Lampetra fluviatilis. The sequence continues at coordinate 15,142,299 of NC_136286.1, read as the reverse complement.
CGCGATGGTTCTTATTTTCAAAAACGTTCCACGCATTTTCAGCATCGTACTTGCATGCCCGGTGCTAAGGCATGGCTGGTACTAAGGCATGGCTGGTGCTAAGGCATGGCTGGTGCTAAGGCATGGCTGGTGCTAAGGCATGGCTGGTGCTAAGGCATGGCTGTTGCTAAGCCATGCCCCGTGCTAAGACATGGCTGGTGCTAAGGCATGGCTGGTACTAAGGCATGGCTGGTGCTAAGGCATGGCTGGTGCTAAGGCATGGCTGGTGCTAAGGCATGCCTGGTGCTAAGGCATGGCTGGTGCTAAGGCATGGCTGTTGCTAAGCCATGCCCCGTGCTAAGGCATGGCTGGTGCTAAGACATGGCTGGTGCTAAGGCATGGCCGTTGCTAAGCCATGCCCCGTGCTAAGGCATGCCTGGTGCTAAGGCATGGCTGGTGCTAAGGCATGGCTGGTGCTAAGGCATGCCCCGTGCTAAGGCATGGCTGGTGCTAAGGCATGGCTGGTGCTAAGGCATGCCTGGTGCTAAGGCATGGCTGGTGCTTAGGCATGGCTGGTGCTAAGGCATGGCTGGTGCTAAGGCATGGCTGGTGCTAAGCCATGCCCGGTGCTGAGCTGGAGAGCGGGCAGTGAGCCGCCCAGGTGGCTCGGGCACGGGGCGAGGATGAAGGAAGACGGACACAAGAAGGGGCTGTGGCCTCGACGACTAAGCCGCCACTGCACGACGGAGTGAGTTGCTTGCGTCCCGAGCGAGGCGTCACCGCGCGCGATGAACTTGGAGCGAGCGACGCGCAGCGCCACGAAGCGTCGCCGTCTTGTTGCGCGCCTCGCACACAACTCTCGTGGCACTTTGAGTCACGTCACCTCCTCCTCCATTGCTAGGCAACCCCGCAGCGCCCTCCTCTTCCTCCCTCCCCGCAGGACCCCCATCCTCCTCCTCCTCCCCCACCCCGACTCGCGTGCCACCGAGTGGACGAGACTCTAAATATTAAAAGACCTCACGGAGTGCGGGACACACTCTCACCCTCTCCCTCTCGCAGCCGGAGCGGAGCGCTCTTCCATCCCGGCGTCTCCGAGTTTGATTTTCGCTCACGGCCACCACCGGTGACGATTGTCTGAACCGGTCCTGGGCCTCTCTTAGGTCGACTCAGCCTCAAATGAGTACCTGGTGCGGTGCGTAATCATTGCTAGGAGGGAGACGAAGGCGACCGGGCGTGGTGCTGGCCACCCACCCCCTCGTGTGCCACAGTGCCGGCTCTTCATCGGTGCTGCTACTCGCTAACAGCACTCGCCCCAACAGTCTGTGGAGGCTACACGGTGTGAGGGGTGGGGGGCATCTCTCTATTTATTGTGAGCGGTCACCCAGCAGCAGTCCAGCCGCGGTCTCCTCCCGGCTCTCGCTACTGCTGCCGCTGCCGCCGTCGCCTCGGTGGCCACGGGACGAACTCCGCGTCCCTCCTCCTCCTTCCCCTCCTCCTCTACCCGAGCTGGAGCCACGGCGCCGCCGCCGCTGCTGCTGCTGCTGCGCCCCGAGCCCATGGAGTGATGATGGTGGGGGGCTGCACGGGCCGACCATGGGGGGCACTCACTCCTCGAAGAGAGTCGTGTTCGACGAGAACGAGGACGGTGAGTGGTGGTGGCTCTGTCGTGTGTCACGCACGGTGGATTGTTTGTGAAGAAGAGCTTCATAGCTCATCGGATTTCTCTAGGAAAAATACGGATTGTGATGTAGCATTAATGGTGGGGCGCCGTCGTGGCGAGGATCGAGATGTCGTGCCTCCTTCGCCTGGTTCGCAGGTGGACGTGGGTTCGACCCCGGGCCCTGGCGATACCTGTCTAGTTTGGAGTTCGCAAGTTCTTTCCCCGTGGTAGATTTTTACTCCGGGGTTTCCCTTCCACATTTGAAAAGTTACCAAAATGCAAAGTGACTATAACACTATTGATAGCTGTAATTTCCAAAAGAACATTTTGACTTTTTAGAATGTGTACAATGTGTTGTATAACAGTATTATCGAAGTTGTAGAACATTTACATTTGTCTGCTCATGAGTCAATTATTATAGTGCGCCGTGAAATGTGATCAGGATGTCGAGATGACAGCTGAACCGGTGACTAAGATACAGTCGTATTATCATATTATATGCAGCTGCCATGATACAGAACCATATGTTCCCGTCATGGAGCTGTATTTACAATGCCAACGGGCTACAATTATCAAGATCACATTCATGGAAAGTGACATTGGTCTTGCATATTTAAATCTGTAATTTGTGCAGAAGTATACAGTACCTCGTCTCGGAATTTAAGATTTGGAGCTGGGCTGTGCAATTATTTAAGTAATCGATTACTCAGTTCCTTTCCGTTACTCGACTAATCGGATAACGCGCACACAAATAGTTGTAAAAGGCAAGTCTCACCTCTGTTCCTATGTGTGCCGCTGGACGGGAGGTGATGTGCGAGACTTGGTGGTGCGATCAACATCGGCTGGGTGTGGCTTGGAGGGGGGTTCTTGCCTTCGCGGGGTAAGATGAAGTAGCAAAAAAGAAGTAAATTCTAATTTTTTGATCGATTCATAGCCTTAATCGACTAACTTTTCCGGCACTAATGAGAATGAAGGTTGTTAAGCCAGGTATCGGCAGAAATACCGCAATGATGTTGAGAATACCTTCGTGCGAGAATGAGTCTAATACCACTCTCATTCTACCTTCTAAACATTCATTCCTAACCAACACTTTTGCTGGGAAGCACTGTGGCCCGCACTTGGAAGAATATGAGTTCAATTCCCAGTCGGATTCATATCTCACTACAGCCAATAAAACAGGACATCATTTGTGGGATGACAACAGAAATTTTTTCTGCAAAATGTATTTTTCTCCTGCCATGGGAATGTGGAACTTCCACCGATGAGGACTGCAAATGGATACGAATTAATGATTGCTTGGGCAGGGGAAAACCTGATGCCATTTAAAGCAACACTGGTGTTTCTCATAATAGATAATCGAGCTATATTTAAATTCCCTCCAACCCGACTGTGTCTGTGAGCATGCTCGACCGCTGACACAAATTAAACCCTCCAGCAAACAGAACAAAGCTGGATGTATATCCCTTATTCATACACAGACACCCCTTGTGTTAATCACATAAACGCTCTTAATGAAGCTACACTAAAACCTTAACACTGCATCATTCCAACAGCATTTATATACTGTGCTTTGTGCGGTACTGTATTCATTCAGCATAAAAAAATAAACATTAAAAAAACAACGTTTTGTTTATCTGTATTGAACATTAGAAAAATATTCGATATATACTAAACACATCCTATCATCATCATCAGTAGCCATGATCTATCCACTGCTGGAAAAAGGGCTCTTCCACTTGTTGCCATCCCTTGTCTCATCGTGCAAAAATCCCTTTCGCCCCTGCACAGCAGTTGATCTCATCGCTCCTCTGTGCTGCATATCCTCGCTGGAGAGAGAGTTCCTTCCTTTGGCTGCTCGTTTGTTGTCAGTCTCGACCATCGGCCGTCCTCCCTTCGAGGAATGTGTCCTCCCCAAATCCACTTGTCTTTACAGTCAGTGACGCCTCTGATTTGTATTTTTTCTCTGATCCATGCATTCCTATTTCTGTCTCTCAGTGTCATTGCAAAAGCTTATTTGCGTCTATATTTCTTATCCATAGGCCATAGCCTATGGCCGACAATAGCTTTAGTTATGGTGAGCTGCAGAGGATAGTCTAGCAAAATCCATTGTTGTACTGTTGTTCTAAGCTCTCCACATCTATGCTGCCCACCTTGACCTGTCTTGAAAACTAATTACCCCACGATTCGGTAGTGGTACAACAGATAAGAGGTCTGCACTTGTTAACTTCATGGCAAGTAATGTGCCCTGATTGAACACTTTATTCTTGAGGCACATTGGTCTGCTGCTTTTCACGATAACCTACTCTTGGTCGCCTCTTCATCTCGTCACCTGGATCCCGGTCCACCGTTTATAACTGCACCCGCTCTAAGGACTCTCACACATCACAGGGGGTTTACTATCGTGCTGCCCTGGGAGCCCGGCGACTCGAGTTCGATTCCCTGCCATGGCTAACATCAGAGTGATGTCTGAACCGGTTCTGGGTCCCACCCCCACCCTTCACCAACCCGTAGTCTCCAGGGTGGTTCAGTACGGTCAAACAAACCGTACTTTAAAAAGCACTGGCTTGTCAACGGGCTGTACGTTAAATTAATTCCTGATTCGAAGTACTTTGAGAATTGTCCATGCATAGTATGATTGCAGTGGTACGGAGGGCACTAATGGGTATATATAGGAAACTGAGAACACATTTTACTGTGGCTAGTTGTGAGAAGGAACTGCAGTGTTGCACAAGTGAGTGTGAATACATCGGGGATATAGATTATTGACAAGAATACTCTAAAGCGTTCCCTCCGATTGGCTACAGGCCAGGCTTATGGACCTTTTGACACATTGAAACCTCTGACTTGGAACACATTACTACTGCACGTGGTAAATTCCCACAGGCAGAGTCGGATCCAGATATTTTCAAAGGCGGGGAAAGTCTAAACATGTCAAGGCTCTTAAATAGGTCCTCACATTAATAATAATAAAAACAAATGCAATCTAATGTCTCTGGTAAATGTCAATAAAAAGACAGTTTTGTGGGTCTGGGGGCAGGGGCCACTGCCCATGCGGAATATATGTGTACACAACGATGTATGACAGGGATGTACTGCATTGTTTTTAACATTTGCACTTACAGTACTGTAATCAATTTGCCAAATGGAAATCAATTTGTCAATTATTCATTACATTTTAAAAGGTACTGATGTAATGCATTGCATACATGGGTGGTACGCCACCGCCTCACCAGGAACAGCATAGCTTTTCATTTGAAAGTGAAGCTGAATAACTGAATATCTTTGACCTGGTAAACACAATTGTTTGTAAAGGGGACCTTTTAGATGAGAAAGGCCAATTCCCACCAGGGGCCACATATGGGGAAATCCATTGCTTTGGGTGAACGCATTCATACGACATATATAATTTACTGTACTGTGCTAAATGTTATCCACTGTGTTCGTAGATGGCTCTTGCCAAGTAACATTTTCCATTCCGGCAGAATTTTTTTAAGAGGTTGCACTCTGCTGATGGGAATCGGAAAATTTAAACTGGCCCAGAGTTTGCCAACGTAATAATTTGTCCAGAAAATCCACAGGCTGATGGATGAGCGTGTTTCTTTTATTATTATTTGGTGGCGAAACAGACTTTGTCCATTTATTGTTTTTTTATAAAGTTCACTGCCGGCTTGTTTTTCTATTGTGCTTGCAACTTGCAAAAACATCCAAGGCCTGCGTTGGTTGTGCTGCTGTGCTTCGATGGGTCGATCTTTGCAGCATGTGCAGCCCCCTCCAGATACAACTCTAGAGAGACCCTCTAGACGGTATTCTCGGCCTACTCTTCCAACTTGGCCAGATGTCGTAGACCTGCCAATCGACTAACTGTCGTGCAACCATTTACACGACTGGGTGGACAGATTTGGGGGTATTTAACAAAATATCCCATTTTTTCAACTACCAGCGCCAGGAAATCAAACCGGTGGCCGTTGCATTGCAAGTCCAATGCGGTAGCCATGAAACCATGGCAACATTTGTTGTCCGCAAGTTTTGGAGAACAGGAAGAAGCTTATAATTGACAATAAATTCACCCTACAGTGTTAGACACAACCTCCGTTGATAAGGTCAAGGTCACAGACGGGAAGGCATATCAGATTTCAGCCTTAATACATTACGTGTTAAATGCTAACCATACTCAACAGCAAGGTACCATACGAGTCGTGTTAGAATCATATACAACTGTACTGCCAAAAGTCTACATTCCATTGATTGGCCATGGCCACACTCAGAAATACATCTCATTATTAAGACATTAAAAAAACACCACTTTGTAAGAAGTCGACAGTGGTCGTCCAGTCGAGAGACTGGTTCCCACTAAGAGAATGTGAAACTTCCACCAGTGGCTCAAGGCCACCAATGGGAGATAAGTGGCGACCCCATTGCTCGTGCGGGCAGAGACACCGCGTGCTAATGCATCGTGGCAAATCACACACGGTGCCAGGCTTGTACTTGTGTGAATCTGAGGTGTAGAGTAGTGCTACGAATCGCGTGATTACTTCGCTAAATAAGGGAATGGGAAACCAACTGAGCCCAATTGCGTCCTGTTTAAATTTGGCAACATTTCTTATCAGATTTTCATTTTCCTTAATCTTCATTTTCGAAACTTTGGCAACATCTTAAATTTCAATGTTTTGGTCAGATGGTTATGCTGCAGAATTGTACTTGTAGCTCCTGTTGCAAAAAAGGACAAACGCCCACACTCTGCTCATCATCATTCTGCACCGATGATTAGCACAGTTGGCTATGTACGGTGCAAAAGAAGTTCAACATACGTTCATTCTGTCCGAGATCAGTGTCTCCGCACCACCCACGGTCCATGTGTCTCGCCAGAGAACGGTTGCGAGTGGCACCTACCCTCAGCACGTCCTGCAGGATACAACGTGGAAAATGACAGATGTTATCGCAAGCTATGCAATATCCCACAATAAGCCTGCTTGAAGTCTTGACTATTCAGAGATTTTGATCGTAAAGTTGGCATTTCCAATACATTGTTGGTCAGGATAGAATGTTGGTCTGAATAGACTTTTCTTTATGGTATTATTCCAGAATAACAATTGGGATATTTCTGCATGAAAATATTTTACGTACGTTTTGGCTACCTTGAGACATTCATTGAAACTTTTGGAAAATTCCTGCATACACTTGGGAAGTTTGGCTGGAAAGTAAATTTTAATTAGTCAAATAGTTGAATGTGAATTGTGCCAACTTTATATAACAGACTTGGTTGTGAGTGACTGATGGAAATTCTAACCGTGTTCCACATTACATTAGAGCCTTGGAATGTTTTACTTGGGGATGCTTTAACAACAGTAGAGTATGTTGATTTTGCATCAAGGCCACGATTTACAATGTAACCTTGAACTCACGGTCATATCCTGAGTCACACACATTCAATTTCAATAAGTGAGTACACACTTTATAATTAGCAGGTATTCGGGTCTCTCTGTTCAAAACCATATGCATACACTTTATGCATAGCATCATTTTATCCGCGGTTGCTTTGGATTGCCCTCTGTATTTCACCGTCCTAGCTCGAATTCTCTTTGTTCTTCAATCCGGACGTGATGATGGATGGGAGAGAGATCCCAGCAACACAATGGCTCCTCCTCCACTGGCTCTGACTCTCTTTAACAATTTTACAACTCTTTGAGCATAATGAGTTGAATCACTGTGTCTGCTGTCATGTCCTGTGTGACCTGGACGTTGTGTTTCCACAAGTTTCGTCTTTTTAAAGACATTAGGCTCTCACCTAATAGATAGTATTCTTGCTTGCACATTTCATCATGGAATACTTGTTGTGTTATGGACGGTATTCATCAGTCTAGAATAAGTTATACATTACAAACATATAATTCATTTGAGGTTAGGCCACAATGATCTAGCTAAATTTTTTTGTCATGAAACCCTCCACTACCCGACAGAGCCAAACAATGACAATTTTCACAGTCAAATTACGCAAGTCTGAATCCTGACTTCCTGATCTCTGACGTGAATATGCTAAATGCAGTTTTAAGCGAAAAGGAATTAAATTTGCGGCGAGGGAACTCTGTGCAGGCAGGGAGGGTTTTGTAAGCGTGTGGCTCATCCCACACCCACAGAGAAAGTACTTCACGACGATGCGTGTGGCTGACGGAAGGCTGCTTTAATCGAGAGACCGCTGCCTTCGTAAATGTGCGAAGGGTCAGTGCACACAGGCCGGATTCATTCTAGTTAATTAATAACCTGCTTATTATTTCGCAACACGGTTGGCTTCATACGGAGTACGGTGCGAAATCAGTTCTACGCACATACATTACATTACTTTAAGCAGTCAGATGGAAGCTGAACTGAAAAATAATTATTATGTACACACGGTTACTGTTCATGAAAATATGTAGGACATGACTGGTGATTCTTATATTTAGCCAACAGCATGTCAAGAGCATTCGTGACAGACACAGGACATCACACATACAGTATCAATTGGATTAATGATATAGGAATGGAAATAGGGGCACGATGTGAATAATGCATTCGGGTTAAGTTGTTACTTGTGTCAGTTATAATGTGTGCATTTGCATGACATCATTTACAATTTTACAACTGACGTGTTTACTGCAAACACAGTAAGACTTTTACCGCGACGATGTGGGGAGCAGAACACGTAAAAACAAACGTTTGGGCAAGACAATGTAATAATCCGCATCCTTGCAGACACTACACCACAATAAATAAGCAGATATTACATCTCCTTCCCAATGATGTCTCTCCACATAAAAAAAAAGTATTTTTGACACATCCCATCGGCCACAGGGCTTTCTGGTAGTGCATAATTGCAGCAGCTCAATACAAACTATGCACCAGTTTCGACATTGACTGCTTCATCGGTCAGGCTTGCTTGAATCAATGCTGGTAGACGGCTAGATGTTGACAGGCAAGGATTCTTGGTTCTAGGGTCCTTGCAAGTTAACTATCATACCCAATTTCAAGATAAAATTACGCTAAATGACATGGACATCACCAGATGTGAAGACGAGAGAGGTTGGGTGATTGCACCGCTGCTAGAGATTAGCACAGGGCATCCCTTTTGAAGACGTCGATGTACAGGGCTGCAGATATAAGTGCAAATCTCAACGTGGGGTTGGTGTGAACCTCGAGCAAAAGACAAAACATTCGAGAGACCGGCTCGGGACAGTGATATTTCTTGGCAAATGCACGTGGAGGAAACGGTGGAGGATTTGATGGAGGACATGCACATGCTAAAAAACAAAAACGTATTTACCGCCTACAAAGGATTAGGCACCAAGAGGCTTTCCAGGAATGAAGGTGTTAGAGAAGGGGGCATGGTTTTCAGGATTGAAGCGTCTCATCAGCAGACGGGAACCGCAAGACTCGGCGGAATAGTGGATGAATGCTCGGGAGCAGGGGCAACATCATTGACAATAGATAGAAAACACGGAGGAGCTGGAGAAGAGCGTAAGCCCCGAGAAGAGTTGGAAACGGCAGTAAAACTGCTAAACCATGGCGACGCACACAGCAAGTGTCTAGAATTACTGCTGAGATGTTGACATAGGGCATTCAACATATGCTGGCAGAACTGAATAAATTATAGCTATATACGGGTTAAGAAACCATAGACGCAGAACTGGAAAAGGCTATCATTGTAGCATTATATTAGATAAGGGCATGTGGAATCTCGAGAAGGGATACGTTTATCGACACTTCCGTTGAAGGCGTTCGCGAGAGTTTTGCTATAAATGGGGCAAACGAGCAGAGGGATGTGTGCTTGACCGAAACCAGTGTGGGGTTAGAGCAGCAAGGGATTCCAGTGACGAACACTTTTACGTCAAATAGATCATTGATAAGACGTGGGCATATGCTACTTAGTCACTGGGAATATTGGAACTGTGGTGACATTGCCGTAAATATTCTGGCAAAGGCAGAATGTAGTTAATCCTCGGTGGTGAAACCCTTTCTGCGGTAGGGACGGGCACGTGAAATTGGTCGCCATGCCCAACTTGGGTTCAATTACGTGGCCATGCCCCCAGTTTATAGAATCTCCTCTCGTGAATTGTGAAACAAGTTTTTGATATTTGTGTGTCGAGCTCCACCCTGGCTCCAGCCTGAGCCTTGCCGCTCGGGAACATTGCTGTGTGTGGACTGGGAGCTGTCGCAGTGCAGCGAGCCGGCTGCGGTCAATTGCAACTTGAAAATCTACAATGCACAAACCCAGGCGGTGCAGAATAACGGCAAAGTAGCCTCGTGAATTTGTGCCCCCAAATGCGTTTCTGTCTTTTACTTCTTCAATGAATGTTGTATTAAAGAATGCAATAGTGTCCAAGTGTGAGTGAAAAACAAAGTTATTTGTGTACAACAAACTACTTTAAACATATACGAGTGAGGCTTACACATTTCACACGTTATTGTTAAAACTATTCCCATTATTCAATGCAGAATAAACACCTCATCTGAGACACAAACATCGCACATCCTGGCTTTGACATTCCTCCTCGACACCGGTGGTAGAACCATGAACCGCATCAGAACATCAACAGGGCGATGTGCAACATCTCCTTCATGAATGGAAAATGACAGACACTGGCCATGCAACCCAAACTATAGACCACGTAATAAACCACTGCTCCCCTTTAATGGAGGACGAACAGCAAAATGACAGCCCTCTTTCGGCTATCAGACCTCCACGTTGGTATTTAGCTCCTAAAAGTACTGCCATCATACGCAAGAATAGAATAGCGCGCATAATAATTGTAGTCTTCTCATTATGTTCAATCTGTTTTTGTTTTGCAGTTAACTTTGACCACTTCCAGATTCTCCGGGCAATTGGAAAGGGCAGCTTTGGCAAGGTAAGTGGTGAGCCACCAACACACGTGAATCACAAACACCGATCTCACCGGTGGCCTGTATAATTTATATTTGTATGTGGTTGGAAGTGAGAATGTGGATGCATTAAATTACTTTGCGTATTTATCTATCAATACACGTGTCTATGAGAAGTACAGTTTCTTTTGTTTACCCAGTTGAGAACTCAAGAGACTAAGCCTCTGCTGGCAAGGGACAGGAGGAGTTTTTAATTTTGTTTCTTTAAATTCAGTTACTGAGCACAGGCCCGAAGGCCCAACAAATACAGTAGTCCAGCAACAAACAGCACTATCACATTATTTGGGTCTTTCGGTAAAGTTACGTAGATATGTTCAAGGACAATAACAAAAATAACAAAAAACGAGGTGGTTGAGAAATGTGACCTGTTGATGTAAAATCAGAGAGCCGCAAATAACAACTCACATCGGAAGGTAGAAGAATGGAAACATCACAGCCAGTGATGTTTCCATCCTCCTGCCTGTGATGTTCCCATCCTCCTGGCTGTGATGTTTCCATCCTCCTGGCTGTGATGTTCCCATCCTCCTGGCTGTGATGTTTCCATCCTCCTGGCTGTGATGTTTCCATCCTCCTGGCTGTGATGTTCCCATCCTCCTGGCTGTGATGTTTCCATCCTCCTGGCTGTGATGTTTCCATCCTCCTGGCTGTGATGTTCCCATCCTCCTGGCTGTGATGTTTCCATCCTCCTGGCTGTGATGTTCCCATCCTCCTGGCTGTGATGTTTCCATCCTCCTGGCTGTGATGTTCCCATCCTCCTGGCTGTGATGTTCCCATCCTCCTGGCTGTGATGTTTCCATCCTCCTGGCTGTGATGTTCCCATCCTCCTGGCTGTGATGTTCCCATCCTCCTGGCTGTGATGTTCCCATCCTCCTGGCTGTGATGTTTCCATCCTCCTGGCTGTGATGTTCCCATCCTCCTGGCTGTGATGTTCCCATCCTCCTGGCTGTGATGTTTCCATCCTCCTGGCTGTGATGTTCCCATCCTCCTGGCTGTGATGTTCCCATCCTCCTGGCTGTGATGTTCCCATCCTCCTGGCTGTGATGTTTCCATCCTCCTGGCTGTGATGTTCCCATCCTCCTGGCTGTGATGTTCCCATCCTCCTGGCTGTGATGTTTCCATCCTCCTGGCTGTGATGTTCCCATCCTCCTGGCTGTGATGTTTCCATCCTCCTGGCTGTGATGTTCCCATCCTCCTGGCTGTGATGTTCCCATCCTCCTGGCTGTGATGTTTCCATCCTCCTGGCTGTGATGTTCCCATCCTCCTGGCTGTGATGTTTCTATCCTCCTGGCTGTGATGTTTCCATCCTCCTGGCTGTGATGTTCCCATCCTCCTGGCTGTGATGTTTCCATCCTCCTGGCTGTGATGTTCCCATCCTCCTGGCTGTGATGTTTCCATCCTCCTGGCTGTGATGTTTCCATCCTCCTGGCTGTGATGTTCCCATCCTCCTGGCTGTGATGTTTCCATCCTCCTGGCTGTGATGTTCCCATCCTCCTGGCTGTGATGTTTCCATCCTCCTGGCTGTGATGTTCCCATCCTCCTGGCTGTGATGTTCCCATCCTCCTGGCTGTGATGTTTCCATCCTCCTGGCTGTGATGTTCCCATCCTCCTGGCTGTGATGTTTCCATCCTCCTGGCTGTGATGTTTCCATCCTCCTGGCTGTGATGTTCCCATCCTCCTGGCTGTGATGTTTCCATCCTACCTTCCGATGTTAGTTGTTGTATGCGGCTCTCTGATGTTACTACATCATCAACAGGTCACATTTCTCAGCCTCCTCGTGCGCCGACGTGGCTGCGGCTCTTAGATCAGCCTGATGACGACCGCTTGCATTGCGATCGAAACGTCGGTAGTTTTTTGTTATTTTTTTTGTTTTTTGTTATTGTTTGGTTTTTGATATTTTTTTAGGATGGAAACATCACCTACCTACGTGACTTTACCGAAAGACCCAAGAATATGAATTCCTGCAGTCACGAAAGCTTTAAGTCAAGATTGAGCACTATCACAGTTGGCAGAGATGAGAGTTGCACTGAGCAAGGTTGTTAGAAGAGCTTGAGAAAAGAGACCGTGGAGGCAACTCCTAAATCGATCATTGTGAGGGAAGAAGCGGAGAGGGCTTCCGTGCTGCGGAACCGTGGCATCAACGGTCATAGTTTATGGTGACCTCTTCACTTGGTCATTATCTTGCAGTGACAGCCTCTTCAGTAAGTAACGTGAACGGGTGTCTGGAGTCGGCTATTTGGAAAGATTCCGAAGCTTCGGATGCCGCGTGTGCGTGCTTAATCTGTGACGTGGGCGGCGTGTTTAGTCGGTACCGCAAGAGACACGGCAGTGTTTTGCAAGATCTGGCTTGTGAATAAACTCTCCCGTATTCACTTACCATTGGGGTTTCAGCAGGTGAGTGAAAGTTTAGTGTTGGATATTCTAAATCATAAACTGTTGAGCCGTGAATGTGCTCTCTGACTTGTTACAGTAAGTGCCGTGTGGTTATTCTTCTCAGGGCAGGGGGTTGAGGTGGCGATGTGAGAGTCCAGGATGCAGAGTGCAGGGTGCAGGGTGCAGCTCGCCGTGGACACATTCCCTCCTCCGTGGGGAGAGAAGTTCGCGTTTAACAGGCGCACAGAGGAGCATGGGGTTCCTTCACTGCAGTCTGTTGATGACTTTCACTGCAGTCTGTTGATGACTTTCACTGCAGTCTGTTGATGACTTTCACTCTGGGGCTGTTGAGAGGACAAGGCCGTTTCGAGGGTGGCGCTCGCTCGTGTTGTTTTTATTCTCCTCTCATTATTCTCGTCTCATTATTCTCGCGTTATTTTTCTAAACCACTGGAGAGCAGTTTCGCGATGCTCCATCTCTCTCCACCCCCTCACCAGGGTCTGTGACGAGTTTCTGAGTCTCCTCGTGAGCACGGCACTGTACTCCAGCCCCCCCCCCACTCTCTCTCTCGTGCGCCTGATCACGGCTCGGGCAGTGTGCCCTGCTGTTGCGAGATGGCATACGCTGTTTAATTTATAATGCTGTGTTTTGGGCTAATCCACGGAAAAAAATTGATCTGCCAGTTGGCATCGCGAGGCATGTGCGGAGTGATCAAACACTCTAAAGCAGCAGGAGCAGCAGCAGCAGTACCCCGCATGTGGCGTGGGCTTCGTCTCTCTTCTTCTACATCAACAGCGGCCCGTGTCCCCCATTTATAAATATACATTTTTTTATTGCACTATCAACCTTTTATTTGTGGGCGTGTGATTCCAAATTACAGTATTGATCGAAACATAAGCGGTCTGAACTGTGTTTTTGTATTTTCTAATGTAATAATTATGGAAAATTATCTCATTTTCAGAATTTATATTTTTTGCATTGAATTATAATTTTAGTTAAATGTAACACAGGATTTTAAAACTGTGTCATGTGGTTGACTAAAACAGGAATTAAGACGATGTTTGGCTTACAGATAAAGCACTCTAGAGATGCCCCAGCATAAATGGTGCCATGAAAACCGAAACATTAAATAGTAGTATTAATTAAAACAGTACTTTAGCAGCAAGGCTGCTTCGACAGATGGTGGGTTTCACTGCATCAATTTTTAGCAGATTCTCGTCACCAACAAGTCTTACTATGATGAGTAAAATCTAAAAGAACATTTCTTTTATGAACATTTAAATATCACGTGTTATGAAGAAGGGCCATAGGCCAAACATTTGCCCGATTTATATGTTTCCTTTGAAGACCACACAGTTAATTGACAAATGTATTGAATTTAATAATATGGATTACTTAATGTAAGCAATTTTTTCATATTTCCCCCCTGAAGTTTATGTGAACAGAAATGTACGTGATATAAGATGCCCCCATATATGTAAAGTATTACATTTTATAAACCTTTAATACAATTTTCCAATGCCAAATGTCAAAAAATAATTGGCCGATGCAGCTGCTATTTGTGTGACGTGTAATGGTTAACGACCGATTTTAAACATCTGCTAACGACGTTTTCAGATCTCTGACGTAACCTCCACGCGCTAGTGGTGACTGCTCTCGCGTTCCCGTCCCCCGCCTGAGTTCGCAGCCAGACGCTGCTGCCTCGGCCGCGCCCGGCGTTTTCACCCGCCCAGCGCGCATTCTGCACGCGTTTTCTCCTTCCATTCGTGCCCCCCACCACCCCCCCCCTCTCTATCTTTGCCTTGCATGTGACCTCCTCGTGCGGTAATCAATCCGTGAATCCGCCGCGTGCATCGCAACGGCGGCAGCGGGGCGCTCTGCACTCCGCTTGATAAGCACGCGATCCCCAAACAAGCCGACATCCAATAGCTCATTACCACACATTACCGCACATTACCGGTCCGTTACACGACAAACAAGGGAGCCCACCACGGCTGATCGGCTCGCTTTCCGTTGTGGGAGTCGCGTGGCTTTCAAGCGACCTGATAGGTGACACCCGCCCCCCCCCAGCACGTTGTGGGGCTGGGCTGGGACGGCTTCCATTTGGCCTTTTAGCGTCCACGCTCTGCCTATCGCGTTTCTGCCGAGCTGAATAGATCATGTGATGCCTCCCGTCAGAACAAATGCCACAAAAGCAAGTGATGCATTGTGATTAAATGAGACTGCTGCTCTAAATAGGATTCAATTACAGCTTTCAGACTTCTTAACTCTTGGTTGCAACTGGCCCATTCCTCATCAACACGTGGTGTAGTGGTTTTTATATTTCACTCACCAGAGTTACATTTGGAAGGGTCCAAAATATGACTTAATTTCAGTTAATTAATGATATTTATGTCACTCAGAAAATATATTGGTGCTTTTTATTACGTATGACAATTTAAATACAATGAGAACCCATGTACAGTGCAAACTTTGTATGCTTGAATCGCAATAATGTGAATTCTCTAGGGGATGACTTATCCATGATTATTCCAGGTAACTTAACGTGTAGGTTTGTATCTAATTTCTAAATATGGTTGTGAGAATTGTTCAACGTACTGGTCAGCTGAAAGAATCATAACAGGCACGTTAAATGCTTGTGCACCACGTGACAATTTAATGTGTTTGGCTGTGTGGGGTAGTGGAGGGTTACGCAACAAAAACATACGCCACGTCATGACGTGGCCTAGCCCAAAAATCAATGATTAATTATTCCTGATATTTAGTGATCCCCACTAAGGTCTCCGATAAAAAGTGTCCCCTTTAGCTAATATCTATCACGCCTGTCACTTCCCCTGCTCTGAAAACCCACAGACCGACATCGCGTGGTGACTGCTGATATTATTTGCATGTTCCACTGTTTACAAAGTTTTACAACGTAATTTTATTAATTATTTTGGCAAAGAGCGCAGTGGAATGTTACATAGATAGATAACAGGGCACAGAGAGACAGGAGAGAGGCAGAGAGTGACCTGGAGATAGAAAGGTAGATATGGGGAGAAATGGTGAGATAGATGGGGAAGAGACACATAGAGTGAAATCGATACAGATGTAGAAGACAGAGATGATAGTGGGGGAGACATGGAGAGATAGGGAAGGGAAAATACAGCAATAAAGGTAACGGGGAGGAGAGAGCTAATGAGACAAACGTGGAGAGATAGCAAGAGGCAGATGGAGAGACAGATACTACATGGAGGTATGAGGAGAGTGACAGGGAGAGAGGGAAACAGGGAAAGGATCCGTCAAGGAGTTTCGCCCTCAACTCGCCAAAAAGGCTCCTCCCGTGTGGTGGTTCGGCAACAGCGTGGGACACAGCAGGGGCCAAGAACCCTTCCGTCTGCACCAGCCCTTCCGTGTTTACTTACAGCCCCTTTTCAAGCAACTGCTGGATGAAGGCCTCCTCGCCACACCGTATCGGTCGTGAGAGGCTGTTTGGCTGGACCTCACCACGTTGGTCAGCGCGGGTTGGTGAACTGGGGGCCAGGATGGGTGGGTTTTGATATCGCTCACCAACGATCGAATGTGGCAATGAGGAGACAACCCCGTGGTAACAGAAATGGAGTGCAGGCCGGACACCAATGAGTGGGAACCGCTGATGGCTTGTGCACAATGCACACAGTGCCCACCAACGCATTCTGCACGTTGCTGAGCATGTTTGAAACTCACCAATGACATTGGCTTTAGCCGGGAATCGAACTCAGTTGGCCGGGTTCATAGAGCAGCGAGTGAACCACTGTGCCCACAGCTGCCACCCTTCATGCTCGGTATTAGAAACCTTAATTTCGACAGCGTGGGGACAGCCATTTCTTGCTCAGGGAGGACGGGGGGGGGGTACATTCCCCCACAGCTATGGGTTTCGCTGTAGTTTAAAAATAAATCCAATGAATAAAACATTCATTTTGCTACAAAGTTGCCACAGAGCGATTCATTTCAAAGAGAATTATGTCAGCGTCGATATCTGTGTATAAACAAGAGCCTGCCAAGGTCCACATGCTGGAACTGAAAGGAAATTACTGTTCCATGCTGCAAGATTGTGGCTGTGTAATGTTTAATGCTGACAGAAACACATGGCAGTAATACAATAATGTTCTTAGGCATGTTCTAAGTAGATTAACCACCATTACAATATGTAATACATTCATTATTTACAAAGGACCTAAATGCAAGTGTTTCTAAAATTCTGTAAAATAAAGGGCAATGTAATACATGTATTCTTTTGGTCTTTCGGTAATGTCATGTAGATAGGTTCAAAGAAAATAAAAAAATAACAGAAAACTACGTTTCGATCGCAACACAAGCGTTCGTCATCAGAACGAACGCTTGTGTTGCGATCGAAACTTCGTAGTTTTTTGTTATTTTCTTTGAACCTATCTACGTGACTTTACCGAAAGAATATGAATTCCTGCAGTCACGAAAGCTTTAAGTCAAGATGTAATACATGTGCTTTACCAGTTGTACACAGATAGACGTTTGGTTCAAGCTGTAACATCCCGATAAGCGATGATGCTCTGGTTCCCAGCTGTCCAGCCCAGCCAGGGTCTGCAATGGTGTGAAATAACAGTTACCAGTAAATAAACTATACGCGTGTTTACCTTTAAAAGTCTACACACTGCGGCTGCTGCTATATTCTCTACAAACGGGGGCGTAATTCACGCTGGACTATGATTGTCGCAATCTAAAATTTTCCACGATACAATATCGGTTTTCATGATGTCATCATCTTACGATAATCGCGATATCAGTTTTCTTCTTGCTTGAAACTGTATTTGACCTTTTTATTTTATAGCATTTGTTCTTTGTTTTGCAAGATGGAATATACGATTATCCTGGACCTTATATCGTGCAAAATATCTTAATGTAAAGGAACTTGACCGCATAGTGAACTAAGGGCTGTTTATTATGCAGCAGTCCCAGCCTGCTGCATTCAAACCCTTCAATACCCATCCCCGGCCTTGAACCTTTTCAAACGATTCTTCCCCATCAGCCAATCCAGTTTCACCAAACGGGTCTCTAACCGAGCCTCCCTTTCTGCTTCAACATCCCCGGGGCTTTGCGCCCTTCCATCCGTTCCACCGGTCAACGTCTGGCGCTCACGGCCCACTGATGCGGCGTGCACTCGCATTTGCAGCCAATTGCGCGAGTCGCAGCTCGCGTTTGACCCCGTGAGCCGGCACAGCTGGACAGCGAGCCAGCGGGGCACACAGCCGTACACATTTCAGTGGCGAAGCCACCAAGTTGTACTGCAGAATTAAGAAATAAATAAACGTGCGCTCACAGCGACCGTGACATTCGTGTTGCCACGGAGGCAGATCTGGAAACTTCCCAAGAAGGGGGGTGGGTCCCTAAAATGTCAAACTTTAAAAATAGGGTCCAACGTTAATAGGAAAAAAAACATTCAACGATTTTTTTTTCCTGATAAAGAGCAATAAAATACAAAGTTTAGGGATCTCAAGGGTTAGGCGATCGCTCCCATCGCCCACACACCCCTCTGGATCCACGACTGCTGTATCGCTTTATCGCAGCGACCTCATTCCAAACACATTTGCGTCATGGCATTGGGTGATAGGGATAAAGGAAAGAGCTTCCACGCTGCAGCGCACGACCGGGTTGGTCCATTTGGTCTCGTGGTTTGAGGGGGGGGCAGTTCATGGATTAATCCGGAAGGACATCAGATGTTGTCTGTGCATCCGATATTCAGAACTACTTTCGCTCCCCTTTATCTCTCTCAACAAAAATGCCATTTACCTCCCCCACCGCCCCCCCCCGCTTCTCGAAAGTGGGGAACGCTTCATGAGACGACGCCAGTTGAAAACAAGGCGCTTGCAGCTTCGAGACGAGGGAGGTAGGAAGGCAACAAAAACACCGGCAGTAAAAAAAACCAGGGATGTTATTTCTGGCAGAAATGTACAAGCCAAGGCGCAGATTTGGGAACAGTTTTCACGTAGCGGCAGCTAGCCCGCTCGGGCGGCCAGCACATAATGTGTACCCGCTAATGTCACGTTAGTTTGGACCAGGGAGTCTTGGGCAATAACATACGATGTTTGTGTAAACACACGAGACTATGATTGAGGTGCGGGACTTCACCGTGACACCGCTGTTTAGCTCGGTACTCTCGTGCTGCCTCTGCTCCTACAATCTCTCCCCCTCTGTCTGTCTCCTCCGTGCCCCCAAACGCTGTGCCACCAACACGGATATATCAGTGTTTTTCTTGTAAACTGAAAAAAGCCACCAAATTCTAAAATTCACAGTTTCAGAAATAAGTGTGCAACGTTCGTTTGATACCACGGCGGGATATCTGGTTGTGGAACTTAGCCAGGCAGGATTGGAGGCTGAACGTTGATTAAATATTCAAAGAAAACCGTTTACCAGACTTTTGCAAAATAGAAATAAGTATAACCAGTAAAAACAAAGTTTTTCACTATAAATCCTTTATATGCGTGGCGGCTTGAGTCCTCTCGTCCTCTGGCTTGAGATGGCTGCCACCTATGGGTCAGATGATTGCATTGCACCATTAAGCAATTGGTAATTAAATATAATATTTACGTCCTAAAAAGTGTAAAATTTTGGAAAACATTTTCACGAACATTAATTGTCTCGCACAACGAGTCTGTGTGCAAAATGTCGGCTCGATTGGATCACGGGAAGTTGGTTAAAAAACGACCGAAAAATTTGCACGGTCGTAAGCAAGCAAGCAAGCACGCAAGCAAGCAAGCAAGCGAACTTAATATAAAGGATTTAAAAAGCATATATTTTATTCGTGCTCTTAATACAAACCTTGAACTTTATGGTTCGTGTCTAGTGTGAGATAGATGTAGTGGCATTTGGATGCTATATGAAGCCAAATTGTGTACATTGTGTAATGGGTGCAGTGTGTACTGCATTGGAGCTTCCGTGCAACCAGTGGTAGCATCCGCCTCCTGCTGGTCAGGCTTCTTGGATAGGACCCTCAAACCATAATCTGGCTTTCACCAGAACCCCTCTATGACTTCATGTGGCACTCCAGGTGCAGGAGAGGCTACACCGGGGAAGTGATCACGTCTCATAACGTCTAGAGAGGGAACAGGTCTGCTCAGGGTCAAGGATAATTCACAGGTTTTTGACGCAGATAAATAACAACAATAAGAGATGCAGTTGATCCTTTTAGCGAAAATAGATGTTATATTTACTGCAAAGAAACTCCATCGTGTTGGGAATGGTAATTAATATGACTTTTTGAAAATTAAGCAGACAACATTTGAATGAATAGAAAGTGGAGAAGAAAGCAGAGAATAGTCGATGCAGATATGGAGTTTGGTGTCAAACTTTATAATGACTCTGGGGATGACAGTATGTTTATGATGCTACTGATGCTGATATGGGTGATGATAGTGATTCTGGTAAGCATCTCAATCTCCAGCTCCAGTATTTTCTTTTACAAATTTGCTGAGCATAAGCCCAGAGACCTAAAATGTTAAGCACCCAGCAACGAACATCACTATCAAAGTTGTAATAGATAAGAGTTCAAACGTTTGTTACATTGGTTTAGTTTATGGGAACCTTGCAGCCATTATGGGTTCTTTAGAAGCTTAACAGGAAAAAAATACGAGATTCATGAATCCAATCGTGGCAGTGAATTTTTACAATCCAGTGAATTGTGGAGATGGTAAACCATGAAATCTGTGTATAAGGTGTCTCAATCCATGAGTTCAGACAGCCGCTGTAACGGCACCCTCGGGTGAGCCGAGAGAGACAGATGGTGGTGATGAAGACGACAAGCATTTTGAATCTGATATCAATAATCATACACAAACGGCGCAAGTCACGCCTTCACTATTTATATTCTGAGATGCATCACTTTATCAGGTGCGGTTGATTTGGTAATGCACCGTAATGGCGCGTACCACATCTCTGTAACGCCGCGCGGCACGTCTTGAAGAGGCGGCGAACCGGGCGGGGCGGCAGGTCACGAACGCGCGCCGTGCTCCGCTTTGTCCCAGGTGTGCATAGTCCAGAAGCGGGACACACGCACGATGTACGCCATGAAGTACATGAACAAGCAGGTGTGCATCGAGCGGGACGAGGTGCGCAACGTGTTCCGGGAGCTGCAGATCATGCAGGAGCTGGAGCACACCTTCCTCGTCAACCTCTGGTACGGCCTCTCCACGGCCGTGACCATCGCGACCTCCACTGCATCGGACACAACTTCCACATTCTGACAACTCAGGATACACAGATACCGCTCGCACATGCACAGACACACACTGCTCGCATGTATACAGACACACCACTCGCATGTACACAGGGGCACGGCTAGGCAGCTCACAATATTGGATGTAATCTTGATCTGATGTGGCTGCCGGAACATAATCCTGGAAGATGCTGCTGCAAATAAAAAAGTGATGCATTTGTCTGCATTTCATGCCGTGTTTACGATCGGCGCATCAATCCGTCGTGATCTCCACTGCCTCGGACACCCTTCAACATTTTGACAACTCTATGCAAACTTTGCAGGTTGCACGCTTTTAGCTGTTTTGTTTTATTTTACTTGGGCGAAATGAGTTGCATCACTGCGTCTTTGGTCATGGCCCATGCGATGCGAACGTTGCGTTTCCATAAGTTTTCTTTGAAAAAGAGACATTTGGCTCTCACCATGATGGATATTATTCTTGCTTGCATGTTTCAGAAAGGAATGCTGATGTTGTTCTATATACGGGATTCCAAAGTCAACAATAAGATATACAGTACAAATACTGATTCATATTTTTTTTTTGGTGAAGCCACATCATGATCTGGTCAATATTTTGTGTCATAAGACCCTCCACCACCCAACACAGCCAAACAACATAACTCGTCACATGGTGTGTGAGCCTTTGACACACCGGGTGTTGTTGTTTCAGCTCACTCATCAGTCAATGCCTTTAATTCCACCGCACCTCCACCCTTGTGCTTCTTTATTTCTGTAAGATGTCGCAGTCATCGTATAGACATCATCCAACATCCAATGCTTCATCACCAATGTCCAATTATGCATACCGTCCTGACGCTAGCTCTCCTTAATAATTCAGTACATTTGGTATTTGCGCCATTATTATAGCACACGGTTATCACGGAGGGACTATGTTCCACAGATGCTTATAGTCTGCTAGGAGGGAGCGGTGTTGTTATTCGTAACCCCAATTGAGTAATTCATTGGTAATATTTCAAATTTCGCAAATTTTGACCATTAATACAACTGCAGTAATAACCAGGGCGGCCCGCCTGAATTGAACCGCAAACCTCTGCAACGATCTGCGAACGCACTACCGCCGGGGCCCCCACCTATCGACGAGGTGTGACCCATTGAGGTACAAACACAACGAGGGGTGGCGTGCTCAGCTAAAGTAGTTGTCTGCACGTGGCTGCAGGTACTCGTTCCAGGACGAGGAGGACATGTTCATGGTGGTGGACCTCCTGCTGGGCGGGGACCTCCGCTACCACCTGCAGCAGAACACGCGCTTTCAGGAGGAGGCGGTGCGTCTCTACGTGTGCGAGCTCTCTCTGGCGCTTGACTACCTGCAGCAGCGCCACATCATCCACAGGTGGGTCTGGTGCCCGACCCGGCTGTTCACGAGCCCTCCATGTAACAATGCCGCGCTTGGTGGAATTCAACGTAAAGCGGCGGTCAGGCTGATTGGCGATCCAGCACTCACCGATTGACTCGCTCACCGCTGGTCAGTTGGCCCCTTTTTACTCTTATATTGCTACTACTGTGGTTTCTGGGTCACCACTGAAAAATAGCTTCTTAACTCAATGAGCCTTACCTGAGAGCAATTGACTGACGACCATTCCCATAAATCTCACTCACCCAACTACTCATTCGCTCATTCCCTGACTCACTCGCTCATTCCCCTACTCACTCACTCGCTCATCCAACCACTCACTACACTAATTTTTTCTGCAACTTCTCTTGCTCTGCTGCTTTTTGGAATTCCCTTCTATTTCTTTTCGCTAGCTCTTATGATAACCTTGCTCAATTCAAGAAATGCCTAGACTTTTATGTATTACAACATTGATCGTGCTGTTTGTTGTTGGATACTTGTTATTTTAGGCCTTGGGATGTGTGCTCAGCAACTGTGTGTCAAACAACAAAAATAGCAGTGCTCACAGGGACTTAAATCAATTTGTTTAAATTCTAGATTTGAAGCTTTCGTGACTGCAAGGATTCATATTCTTAGGTTTACCGAAAAAACCTAAGAATACAATTTATTTAAAGTTGTTCGAGTGGAATATGAAACCACGATATTGCAGCCATGGCAACGTGTATGTGTTTCAGCATGGGCCACCATTCCTCTCCATGTCTTAATTCGGCACCTCATCTCGCGCATCGTTCGCGCAATGTGTGAGCATGGTGCGTTAAAATAAATGTGTTGGGAAGCCACCTGCTGTGAGGTCTGTCCGATATCACACATTACACGTGGCACGACGGGCACTTGATATCTTTTTTATTGGGAGCCATCATTTAAAATATTATTGACGACAAAGAGGCTCTTGTGTTCATCCCGTGGGTAAGACGAAGTGAGGCTTTAAAACTGTCTCTGAGCTGTGAAAGCAGAGTGGGATGGGATCTCCTTGTGCCGCACAACAAAGCATTGCTTATACGCGTACGGTACACCAAACTCAATCACAGGAGCACCGCTACTTAGGTTCGCTGTGTCACGGGGTTCAGGGTGAGTTGTTGCCAGCTCTCGAGAAATCGTTCATTCAGTGCAAGGTTCACTGTGGGATCTGTCTCATGCTCTCACGGTGATGTTAAAAAATCTCTCATTTTTGGGGCGTAGAAGCTGATATGTAATGTACAGCGAATGTAGCAATATCATGGCCAGCCACTCTGTCAGCATTGTAGAGATGTCACTTGCATTGCCTTATTAAGCTGTAAGGATGTCGCAATGATGTCACTCAAGTGAAATAATTATGACGTGCCTGAACTTAGTCTGTGTTCTCATTAACAAGTTTTAAAGCTTGTATCAGACAGCCCAGGACACAGCATTGATGCAGGATAAGAGCTATATTTTGATATGCATATTCCTTTGACTAGAGTGGCACGTGTTTAATATACACCATGCATACAAATGTACTGCTATATTCTTTCAATAACAGAGGCAGAAAATTCGGGTGAATTTAAAAATTCCAGTGATGGAATCAAAATTTTATAAGATCGGGAAAATTATTTATTCAGGACTTAAATACAACACAACATATCATAGCAATTCACAATGGCAATAAAACCTATGGAACACCGAGGGGGGAAAAAAAAGAGAAAAATGTTGGGAAATCAATTACCAGACAATAAAGCAGCGGTAACTCCTGGCATGCACAAATGGGACGTAATCACCATCAGTTGAAAAACAGATCAAGTTCAAGGAGAAAATCAATTTTCATGACCGAAAGAACGCCAGTCTAGTTCACCGTCCACCCACCCACCCCGACCACACCACGGTCCCAGCACATTCCCGAACAGTGTCAGTGGAACCGTGAAAACTGTAGCGGCAGCAGGGCCTGCAGAGACACCCCCCTGGGCGTCATGAGGCGGCTGGCCACTGGAAGGGAGTAATTCCGGCTGGGCCCGGGCAAGTCCCCCCCCCACAATCCCCCACGCCAGCATGACGCGCTGGCGCTGTCACTGCGCGCTGTCGTGCACAGCCGCAGCGATGACGGCGGCGCTCGGCTCGGGGACGTGGGCCACTGTGCACGCACAGAACCGGCTGACTGCAACGTTTTTTAAAATCAAGGATGGAATGCAAAGCAGAGTGGAAAATTCAATACAATCTCTTTAAAGTTGTAATTGGAACCGATTTTTCTATTTATATATCACCACAGTCAATAGGTGGCATAAAGATTTGGGAGATGAGCTGTTCCCCGGTAATCTTTGATCGATGGATCAATGATTATTACACCACTTTTTACAGCTACCGCAATACTTGAGAAGACTGCACAGATTTCGTGACGTCTGGGCGACGTCTGGGTGACGTCTGGGTGACGTCTGGGTGACGTCTGGGCGACGTCTGGGTGACGTCTGGGCCAGCGTAGGGAATTCAATTAGAGCTCATTTTGTTGCGGTGTGGTGATTGATAGCTGGGAAGACACCGAGACACGTCGCTACCCCCCTAGCAGTGTTTGCAATGATTCTCCACACGATTCGATGAATTGTTACCACACTGAATGTGATTCGGTTGAAATATAAATTGTTGTTTTAAATTGTAGTGAACGTAGCAGCCTTTAGGGGCTGAAGGGATCACGTGGACCCGTTACATTGAATGGAGTCTTACAAACTGTGATGTAAGTGTACCAACTGATTATTATTATTAATAGGTAAGAGTAACCGTGATAAGAAGGGTGCCCAGTTCAGAGATACTTAAACAAGTGTAGTAATGCAAGAGGCATGCAGGCAGAGTAACAGTAGTAGAAGGGTGAGTACTGTTAAACGAATATAAGAAACTAGTGCAGAGTGGAACTAAAAGCCAGTGGGCCTAACCAGATTTAAATGGATACTTGTGGAGAGACTGGTGGGTGCTGTAAAGAGGTCTGTGTGATATGGAAACATGAATTGTGATAATATCGACAAGGTGTATCATGGCCAATGAAGGTTCTCCTGGATGTGTGATGGCCCATATCAGCAATTCCAGTCAAAACCATGGTCGAATCCATGGTCGAATCCATTATGATTCAATGCTCGAACCCTTTCTCGAACCCCATGCTGAAAAACGATGCTCAAGTTCAAACAAACGCTCGACCCCAAGCTTCAACCTGTGCCTGTCCCCGTGAGGCGAGGGCTGGGATTGAGAAGGCGCTGGGCTGCTAGCACAAAGAGGCGCTTGTGGCAGGAGAGGGGCGGTGAAGCGCGGCGGGAGTTGTACAGAGAGTGTTGGAGGAGGAGGGACAAACGGGGACATAGGGGGACTTACCTGGACACACACACACACACAGGACTGAGACTTGCTTAATAATTGTTCAAGTTTATTTTTAAAGTTGTTAAATAGCGAGAATAAATGCGATGCCATTCGTCTGCGATGATTCTCGGCCGTGGTGATTTCATAAGTACTGTGAGCCTAAGTACAGTAGATGAATCGATGAATGTATGCATTTATACACCACTAAAAGTGTTGATTTTGCAAGGTCGTACTATCCTGTTGTAGATGATCTTGGCCCACTGGAGGTCACTTTCAGTTTTACTGCACTAAAGGTTCCATAGACTAAGAGCAGAGCCCCTTTAACAGCCACTTCTTCCCATGCAGTGCATCTCCCACTGTGATGAGAGGGTGAATTATGGAGACTACGTACTGTTTACAGTATATGTGAAGCATGGACGAGTAGGCCAAGTACCCTCTAGAGTGAGCTCCCGCGAGCTCTGAGTGAGATTCTGCAAGGCTGCAGATTTATCCTCAGAAATATAACAAAGTAAAAATCAGTGGCGTACACATTTTGAACAACTGACTTATATCAAACTACTTATATTAATGATAACCAATACGCATCATTAAGCGGGAGTGTGCACCGAATGGGAAATACATATATGATCGCTTGTTTCAAATTATTCATTCATTACCAATACCTTCGAGTAATTTTAACAAACGGTCAATTAATGTTGTGTATTTTTTGGTCAGAGACCAGGAAGATTCATCGAGTAATAGAAGGGAATTAGCTGAATGAAAATCATCATGGTATGTGAAAGATTAGTATTTTACATATGTGTTTATGATTGTTGTTTTTTTTTAACAGGGATATCAAACCAGACAATATTCTTCTTGATGAACATGGTAAGATGCCCTTGGACCTGTTTGCATATATATTTCACTCTGCATTAGACACTTCCCACTGAGCTTCTGAAAACCCATTCCAAGTGGCAGGAAATTGGTTTCTACAAAGCAATTTTGAAACATTGTTCTCGCTCCTATTTTCCTTCATCTTACTTACAAAAAAATATACATGGCAGTAGAGAACACATGGAACGCTTGTTATCAATTACGATACACTTTATGTACTCCCTCATTATAATGTGCGTAACATGCTTTTATTTCGTGTACTACTCATAAAGTTGTGGCACTTTAGAATATATACTATTTGGTTCTTTCGGTAAAGTCACGTAGGTATAAAATAAAATAAATCACGACGTTTCGGGCGCAACACAAGCGTCCGTCATCAGGTGGGAAAACAATTTAGTCTGACCAATAGGAAGATCATTCAAGGATTGCTTCAGCTTGTCATTTGCCTCCAACTGACCAGAGGCAAGTAAGATCAGAGGTCATGTCAGATCCCACGACATCATTTTCTATCACTTGTCCCTAGGTTCAGCATCTGCGAGAGTTCGCCACCAGCAAAGGCGTGAAAATAATTCAAATGATTTTTTTTAAACAAGGGGTTTAGGAAATGGACATTATTAGATTGCAGAATTGTGAGAGATGGGGGAGGCCTTCATCCAGCAGTGGATTGGCCATGGCCGATGACAGTGATGATGATCCTGTGGATTTCTCGAGCAATAGAGCTGCCACCTGCAGCCTAAATGATTTAGCAGCACAGTGTTTCTTCGTCGTCGTCGTTACATCCAACAATCCCCACCCCACTGGGCATGCTCCACAAAGGTAATTATGAATGCTATATCAATTATTAAACATTGTCAAATTAAAGTTGTCTCCATATTTGTCCAATTTTCGTCATATATCACAACCGCTTCAAACCAATCAAAGCCTCACAAGCGGCACCAGGCGACACGTGTACTGAACCGCACCGTTGTAATTGTAATATTTTGTTTAAAAGTAAATTCATGCACCTGTTGTATTATTCATTCGAGACGTGAGAGCTGTGAAGAACAGTGCCGATAACAATCTCCCTTCTCGCCAGGCCCCCCTGGGAATTCGAGTGAATGTTAGTGTCTCCACGGAGCCTGCCACGGGTCGACCCATCTGAATGCTGCCTTGCTTCGAGATGTAAAGCAGTCATTAAAATTTCATAGATATAATCCAATTCATATACAGTGTTGCATTCGCCTTGCTGGAGTCAATACTATTGCAGCAAGCACATTATTATACTGTACTATATATATATTTGTACTGTACACGTTAATGGCCTAATGGGGTTCGGCAGAAACCCGAGACCGATTTGGTGGTCGGGTTTGTGTACTGATATCAAACGCGAATCCAAATTAAGGGCCGCACTCTGGCAGTGCGACTGTGGTCACCCAGAACAGACCATGGCACGCATAACGTCTCGATGGGCGATTCACAAACAAGAAGGAGGCATCACAGTGATACACTCCGCTACTCCTGACGCAATTATCCGGCTCCAGCTAACACCAGCCATAGTGACACAATATCAAGTTTGAATGACAACATAGGAGGGGAAGCCGTAAGCGGCGGCGGCAGCGGTGGTGGCGGCGGCGGCGGTGGTGGTGTGTTAAGCATGCTGACGCACACCGCCCAGATATGCAGGCATACAAAGCACTCGCAACTATACATAGACACGATTTGATCTTTTCACTGGGCAATTGTTAAGAGGCCTGTTTGGCATTATCACTCTGGTCCCGTTGGTGGGCTTTGAGCTTCCAAGGCAGCGCCTCTCTAAGACCCTGGGGCCCGGGGACCTTTTCCACTCCACATAGGTTAATCCCTCAGGGTGTGCGGCGGATGACGACACATCAGTGGCAGACTTATTCCCTGCTTGTGCAGCTCTCGCTGAGAGTTGGGGCACTTAAGAAGAAATCATAAGCTGCTGTGGTGGGTCAATTCACTGCCTGTTGGCAGGAAAATATCGGCAGATCCGTGTAAAATATCGGCAGATCCGTGTAAAATATCGGCAGATCCGTGTAAAATATCGGCAGATCCGTTCCATGTTTTTCATTCAAACACCCTGTGCAGCTACCCCTGCACACAGCGCAGCGGTCCACAGCGGGGTGGCGATATGGCGCAGCCAGGGGTATAGAACAGGGGTCAAATATTATGAAAGCATTGCATTTCTATTTTGACAAAGAAACCTTCACGTGAATATTTTTACAAATTTCAATTGTGCAGCAAACACCTGGGACTGTCGGTTCCATTGGTACCCATAGATCATCTTCTTTTTGTTCATCCAGCTGTTGTCGATGTAGACCTACTCCTGTGATTTTACACTGAGGTGGTTGAGCCAGGTGATTGTGTCAAAGGGTGCTGCATCCCTGTGATGATGCCTCCCCCTACATATTCGGGAATCAGGAATTGAGCTGCTATATGTCCCATGGTCCGGTCGTGGTGAGCACAGTCACGCCGACCAAGTAGCCACGGTTCAACATTCGTCAGAATGTTGACATGCACGTTAGTAGGGCCCACTGTGATAGCCAGGAGTTCCACATTTAAAGAAGGAAAGAGTCATAGAAAGGGAACACGTAGTATAGCAGTAGTAGTCCTATTATTATGAGAAGTATTAAATGGGTGTAGCGGTTCACCTCGCTGGTACTCCGAGAAATGATTCGATCGAGCATTGCTTTGCACTGCCTCGTTTGTATTGTCTCATACGATCTGTTTATGGAATACATATCTTGTGTGTGTTCCATTCGCGTAAATATAACATGTATATAGCCCGAGTGAACCGTACACGCGCATATTCTTAAATGCAGGGCTTGCGCTGTGTACTGTGAGCGTAAGACGGGGCTGGCACTTGCAGTGTGTGGTGAGGGGGTGTTCAGGTGGCCCCCCAAACAACAGCTCTACTGCAACCCCCAATCCGAGAGTAGCTGGAGCCAGGCCTGGTGTAAGAATCCACGTTAATCAAAGAACTGATGCGTCATGTAATGCTGCATTGACACCGTTTCCTTGCAGGGCATGCACACATCACAGACTTCAACATCGCCACTGTGGTGAAGGAAGGCGAGCAGGGGTCCTCCATGGCTGGCACGAAGCCCTACATGGGTGAGATGGCGCTGCCTTCCCATCCCAAGAGACACACACACCGCTCGCATGTACACACACACACACACAGTTCACATGTACACAGACACAGCTCGCATGTGCACAGACACACAGTTCACAAGTACACAGACAAACAGACACGGCTCGCATGTGCACAGACACACACAGACACCGCTCGCATGTACACAGATAGACCGCTCATATGTACACACACACACAGTTCACATGTACACAGACACACAGTTCACATGTACACAGACACACAGACACACAGTTCACATGTACACAGACACAGCTCGCATGTACACAGACACACCGCTCACATGTACACAAACACACAGTTCACATGTACACACACACACAGTTCACATGTACACAAACACACAGTTCACATGTACACACACACACACACAGTTCACATGTACACAGACACAGCTCGCATGTACACACACACACACACAGTTCACATGTACACAGACACACAGACACACCGCTCACATCTACACAAACACACAGACACCCCTCGCATTTGCACAGGGGCATGTCTAGGCTGCCCACGATATTGGATGTGGTTGCCAGAACATACAAATATAAAGTGGTGCATTAGTTTGCGTTTAATGCTGTGTTTATGATAGGTGCATCAATCATTCAAGTCTACGTCTTTTTTTTTACACTGACTAAATAATTTTAGCTACGACTCATTTAACATAGATTTTATATGTTATATTTACGTGTAAAAATGTTGAAGAAAATTTTGTTTTCTTAGAGCTCCAAGGCTGATCCATCACTTGTGTGTGTAATGGGTGTTCAAACTGTTGTTTACAACGTGTAAGTCAAATTCTGCATTTTACTATTGCTTTCCACACATCCCGTTGACTTCAGCTTCTAGAGTATTGCTGGTTTATGTGCAACATATGCTCAAAGCCCGATATGACACACGGCTCGTGATACCGCAGAATCGGACATGCCGTGGGGCAAGGGATGTCCCCCCCCCAAATAAACAACTTACAAGGATGGATGACAGAGGGAAGGAAATTAATATCAATTGCTGATCGTGTAGATAGATCGGCGGTTCGCAAGAGGTGGTGTGCCACCCCCACGGCATGGTGCCGGGTGCCGAGTGGCCGATCCAGTCCCCACTCCCACCTCCCGCACAGATACCCGTCTTTTGAAAGGCATTTGCCAACCAACGAGTTGTTCATTTGTAAACAAACAGGCGAGGATACACATGAGGTCCCAGAAGCTGCTGCTGAAGCACGCTCTTTCAAAATAATCCTCAAATTATTTTTCGCGCGTCGCTCGACTACCACTCATAATAATGATCAATAAGAGAACGTAATGACGTAATGATCAATAAGAGAACATAATGACGTTGTACGTTTAGCGGAGCTGTTTGAGCCGACGGTGACGGAGCTGTGGTGTCCTCTGCCGCCCCCCTCGCTTTGCGCCGACTCAGCTCCCGAGATGTTCCGCTCGTACGTGGAGGGCACCCCGCGGTACTCGCCCGCCGTGGACTGGTGGTCGCTGGGGGTCACGGCGTACGAGCTGCTGCGGGGATGGGTGCGTAGCGCGGACCGCGTGCACGCTGCACTCACGGATTACTCGCGGCGGCCGAGGGAACGTTCGTTTGCTCCCCCTTGGCCGATGAGATGGCTTCGTAAAAAATCCCCTGGGTGTTTTTACTTTGTCATGTTTAAATGTAGGGAATGGCTTTTTTGGGTCACCTATTTTCATACCGAAACTTACATTTTCAAACTTGTATTTGTTTTAGGATCATTAGTCCTCGCAGATTTGTTGGGATTGCATCTCTTTGGGGGACCTACATTTTAACCCAAATCAATATTAGATACAATTTAATTTAATGATTTTTTTTATTCCGCTCAAATAACATGGCTATAGTTTCTCATTGACTCACGATAAAATCTGTTATAAAGACGCATTAAACAATAATCTACTGTTTTTGTTAGCATACAGTACAACTAAACTATTCTTCAGCTAATCATTTTATACAGTGGCCAGTCAGACCAGAATAATTACTTCTTGGATACCCTTGGAAAGAGATGTTCCATTAGAGGATGTTCTCTGTGAAATACCTGAAAAAGGCAAGATACTGATTTTTTTGAGATTTGGCTTTTGAAACATTTTTCACAACACAGTCTTTGAAAAGGAACAATGCAAACATCACAATTGCGTGGTCCACTTAGCGAGGCTTTCCTGAATAAAGAAATCACGTTTCTTAACAGGATGCATTTTCACGAGGCACATGTTCACACATTTGAGCGTATTGGGAAATGCTAATGTCGGTAACTAAAGACGAGAGGTGTGTGGTTGGCAAAGCGAGATACCACCACCACCACCACAACTCCTGCGCTTGGGATCCACACAATTCGACGGGTGAATGCAAGGCAGAGGGAGCCTATGGCGATGCATGGTTTATAACAAACATCGTGAAATCAATTGCATTTGGCATTAAATCCTGAGACCGTCAGTTCGATAAACTTGGGCACCCGATTGTTATTGTAGGTATCTGCCCGGTCTGCACTGTACACGTTTAGATGGTGTTACTTAACGCAATGTGAAGTAAGTATATCCCATTGTCTGATTACAGAAGTTACCGCTCAGCATCTACATGTTACTATGATGCACACACACCACAACATGCTTCTCAGAGACCGTGTGTGAAGTTGTTGACACTTTTATTCAATGCAGTCAAGATGTTTTTAACAATGTGACAGGCAGCGGCATTAAACTTTCATGACATCCGCACATGGACAATGTAATAAATATAACCTTTTGAAGGGGGAACAAAATGTACATCAATATTTAAAAAGCTCACAGAGGCAGCGATAGGACGAAAAAGCGTCTTTATTATTTTTACGTTACGAACCGTCTATTGGCACGTCGTTGACGAGGAAAGCGATGCAGAATTGCGCGACCGGTGTGCCGGCGTGTTGCTGCTCCCAGTGTGCCGTGCCAGCAACCTCACGGTATGCTGTCGGCAAACGCTTCCCCAGGTCCCTCTCGAGCGGCAATATGGGATTCCTTTAGAACGGACGGGGGGGCGGGGGGGGACGCGCTAGCGGTGCGGCGCTTAGAGCAGCGGCGCGGCCTGGGGGGGTGACGTGGCACTTGGGACGCCCTGCGTCTTGGGGCGTGACGGGGGCCGAGTGCGGGCCGGGTGGAGACGCCCCCCCCCCGCTTTGCGTGGCAACACGGGACCTGGCTGAGAGGGCCCACTGTGGGTGGCTGAGAGGGCCCACTGTGGGTGGCTGAGAGGGCCCACTGTGGGTGGCTGAGAGGGCCCACTGTGGGTGGCTGAGGGACACGCGTGCTGCAGTGCCCACGTTGTCTGGGAAAATTGAGCACGAAGGCGTATATTGTGGAAACTGCACTATTTCTTGTTTATCACTTAATTGATCTTTTGAGTATTTTTACAAAGTCAAGGCCAGTTAAAAGGTTTTTAATGGCAATATAAATTTGTGGCAAGACTGTCAAATGCTTAAAATATATGGCCCATTTACTAAGCGTTGTATTATATTTGGACAATGAAGTGTTACCATAAAATTTTGCTAAAAGAAGTCAATACCTTGTGTTCACTTGTCCCAGAGGCCATATGAGATTCATTCAAGTACCACTATAGATGAGATCCTGCAAATCCTGGACACCAAGTCTGTGCACTACTCTTCCTGCTGGTCGCAGGAGATGGCCAGTCTTCTGCGCAAGGTGAGCTGCTGCTGAGCGAGAGGAAGGCTGGACTGTGGCAAGACTGAGCAGGTGACTGAACGTGTAGCGCATGGGGGAATGCCTGGTTGCGGTATATGTGCAGCAGCATGATGTGATCGCCTCATGGCATACATTTACTACAGTCCGGACTGCTGAAGCATCCTACCTCCATTCCTCTCCATGTGCTGCATGCTCACTTTGTTGCAGATTCAGGAAATCGCAACTGCTTTCTTTGTACGATGACTTTGTGATTCGTATATGAAAAATAACGAGAAAACCCATTCCGGCACATCAGAAACCCATCACGACAGCACTGTACAGATGAGTCCCAGCGAGGACGAAGCCGGTTGACAGTTGGTGGGAGTCTGCAGACTCCTCCTCTCGTTCCCCTCGCCTGCCCCCCGCCCCCAGGGTGACGAGTCGTCCCGGGGGGTGGGGGGGGGGTGCCGGGAGTTGTCGCCACACACGGCATCCACAAACTTACCAAGGGGCGGGGGGGGGGGTGATCCCAAATTTGTCGATGAAATCAAAATATTGATGAGGTCTCAAGACGGGGAGGGGGGAGATTTCCTACATTATGCCCCCCCCCCCATTGCATCCACCGCCCGTTATAATTACCTCATGGGTCTGATGATGTCAGAGTCTTTATAATGTCACTGCCCAATCATGTAACAATAATTAAAATATATTTACAATAATAAGAGTACCTTTCATAAGCACAATCCCGTGGTAATAACGGTACTCCCACAATGAGAGAAGCCGTGTCGCACCCTCCGATAGCTGCTGTAACGCTCTCTTGCCAAGGAGCACTCGGAGCGCCGAGCAACATTATCTGCCACCCTTGGGATCATTATCCCTGTTGTGCCGTTACCCGGGACGCGGTCCTGGAACGGACACTGGAGAGGGCTGTCACGTTTTGCTTTCTAAAAAAGCAAATCGCGCCCAGTGTGGTGTAAAGTAACCAGAGTGAAATTTTATTTCCAAACTGGGCTGAGAGCTTCAATTCACGAGGCCGGTGAAGTGACGTCGCGAGCGGCGCAATGTGGCGCGGTGTGGCGGGATGTGGCGGGGTGTGGCGGGGTGTGGCGGGGTGTGGCGGGGGGCCTGCCAGGTCTGCGGTTTCCCCCGGGAGCCGGTGCCGTTTCTGGCATGCCGCGACGCTTCCTCGGCCACACCGGTCACGGTCGCGGCAGCTGCTGCAGGGGTCTGCATTGGTGGGCGACGTTGATGTCGTTGTGTTGAGAGCTTTCTGTACACTGTGTCGTCGAAGCTTTTCGCTTTCCGGCCTGCACTGATGTTTCTGTTACGCGGAGTTTTCTCGTCATTTAAACATTTGAATTCGTGGCGGTTAACGGTGCCGCCTGTCACAGCAGCTGGGCCCCATCTCCCTGTGGAGAGCCAGTGCAACTCCATGAGACGCAAAGACTAAGATCCACTGTATAGCCTTTAACAGGCTGTTGGGACAAAGCTGTTAACGAGCACCTATTTAGACCGGTACGGTACACGAGGGGTGGGTGGCAAGCACCACGCCTAGCCACCTTTGTTTCCCCAGTGCTAATCTTTAGACACCGCACTCGTCTAAGGGTGAGTCAGCCTCGGCCCAGGACCAGTTAAGATATTCGACACTGATATTGACCCATGAGCAGGAAACAATCTCGTCTCGCCGGGTTCGTAGCGCAGCGCACAAATTGCTACTCTACTGCTTGTGAGACGCAAAAACTTGAACACAAACGTTTATGGTAAAGTGTAAAACGGCTTCAAATCCACGTGACCCTTTCTTATACTTGGGCTTCTCTTCCACGTGTTATCGCGATGATACGAGGCAGATAACGAGCTGGCCGGCGCCTACTCGCACGGCCGCCAGTCTGTCTACGTGAGCGGGGCTCCTCGCAGAGTGGCACTTTAGACGTTGGCCGGAAGGAGAGTGCCACGCTGTGGAATATAAGTAGCATGTAATATCACAAAGTGGACAAATCTGAATAGGCAATTCTGTTCCTCCAAACTTGTCTGGTTAACACGCCTGGTTAACACGCCTGGTTAACACGCCTGGTTAACACGCCTGGTTAACACACACCTTCTAATGGGCACGCTCGGACACCTCAAGATCTGTCGTGTCCCTGTTCCGTCCGCCGCGGTGCAGTTGCTGTGTCTGAAGCCGGAGAACCGCTGGGCGAGCCTCGCCCAGCTGCAGGGCTCGCCGCTGCTCGCCGACGTCAACTGGGAAGCCGTGCTCCAGAAGAAGGTGACGCCCTCCTTCCTGCCAAATGTGAGTTGCCTGGTACTTCTCCTCTGGTGTCAACGCATTCATTTGTGGCCCCATTGGGTTTTAGGCTGAACATCTAAACATTTGTGGGTAAGGAAGTGTCTCCCTAGCAAGATGACTCTCCAACCTTGGTGATTTTATCTCCGGACGTTTTGACAGCCAATCCTGAGACCTCTCATTCCTCGGTTTATCATCACAATGGAGACTGTGATGAATGGATATTGGACAGATTGTTAGCAATTGTTTACATTGCAATATACACTTCACATTTGGGGTTTAGATGGCATCTAAATGCTACTGCTTCTCTAGACACAGCACAACGCAGTGGGGACTGGCATCGTGGGGATAAAGGAGGCACATATTTTATTGTTTTATCTGAGAGAAGAGACAGTCACAGACAGAGGAGAAGAGCAAGCTGTTGAGACTGGACAGGTGCTGGGATAGGGGAGGGCATTGAGCTTCTGCTTGAAGGTGAATCGTGCTTGGATACTGCTGATGCTGCTGCTGATGCTGCTGCTGCATTGTGCAGCAGTGGGAGAGATTTCCAGACGGTTCATGGGTACCATGAGCAGGTGAGTGGAGGTGCTCGTGAGGGCGCGGCGGTGGCGGCTTGCCGTGGTCCGTGGAGTGAGCAGGGCGTGGGGGAGACCTGCGTCATGAGCTTGGCCACTGCTCATGTGGAGCACAAACGCACAGATACAGCAATGTAGTAACACGAAATGGCTCTTATTGATTTCTTTAAAATAATGTCGGATTGTTTTATAAACGCTGCAAATAAATGGAATAATAAAATTAAATAGTATTGAGTGTATTGTGAAATGACATTGGCGTAATGGTTATTAAGGGTAATAATGATCATTCACGCCGCTGAGCTCCCATCAGAGCACCAACGGCCGGGTCGAAGTCGAGGACGCCACTCGCTTCTCAAGTCGGGAGTTTCAGCCTCGCCACCGCACACAAAATACAAGCTGAGAAGGTGCGGCCTTCTTCTTGGTCCAGCCGTGATGATTCAACTCTCGTGACGCAAACTTCTTTCAGAGCATTACAAGCAATGAGGCCACCACGTGTGGATCGCGAGGCCCCTTGAAGGGACCTCAGGAGTAGTTCTGTGATGCCAACTTCTGGGGGCGGCCGTTCTCCGCTGCAAGGTGGTACACTGCTCACTGCGAGCACTACCGATGCAAATGTGTTTGTACCCTGACATGATGCCAATCGCACGTGAAATATTACTCGCAAATACGGGCGTATAATAGTCCTTAATTAACGAGGCTTATTTTGTTTTGATGTGAATCATATACGCCTGGATCAGAAACATAGACATAGAGAAAATTGGAACAAAAGCTGAAAATGGCGCAAAGAAGCATTGAGAGAATTACAATGAGAGATAGGAAGAGGAACACAAGGATTAGAGAATGTATACACAAGGTAGAGGCATCAACTTGACTGTCAAGAAAAGTAAGCAGTTGGAGATGAAGAACAGAGGAGGCACCACGCCGGAGATGACGTCCGTCGCCAAGACGGAACGATGAAATCGCCTTCCGCTGAGTAACTCGACGGATGTTTAACATCGCGAGAGCGTGCGAGATGAACGTTCATCCAGCAGCGGATGGATCGTGGCTGACGACAATGATTTTGTTTCGTTCTGCCGGCTGTTGCTTGGCCATGAGTTGTTCCCTCTGTCTTGGCGTGTGGCCTGCTCAGAAAGGGCAGCTGAACTGCGATCCGACGTTCGAGCTGGAGGAGATGATCCTGGAGGCGAAGCCGCTGCACAAGAAGAAGAAGCGACTGGCGAAGAGCAAGATGCGCGAGGGCAGCAAGGAAAGCTCGCACTCGGTACGCTGCTCGGCTGGACGGCGGACGGTAGGAGGGCATGGGGGCAGCGCTAGGAACCCGGCGCTCGATGACGATGGGGTGTGATTGAAGGGGCGATGGGGTGTGAATGAAGGGGTGAGCCGTAGACGTTACGTGTCGAGATATATGGAGGTGGGCGGCGAGTGGCGTTACAAACGAGAGGTGCCCCTACACCTCCTGCCCTTTTGACAGTCCGCTGCTGGATGAGGACCTTCCGACGCCGTATGGGTCATGGGGGTTGTTTGACCATACTTCACCACACGTTGACCAAACTTTGTCGTGGGAATAAAACTTGAGTTACCAGCTTCGTGACGGAGTGCGCTAACCGCGGCACGGCTGCTCCCACCGCGTGTGGTGTCATACGCACCGCGAAGTTAGACGGACACAGAATTGGTACAGAATAACTTTGGAGGTCACCTTTTCAACGATTCACCCCCCTGCAGCCATTCAAAGAATCATGCTGGTTCGAGGTCACAATTGCGCTGCTCAGCAATGGGGCCGCACATTCACAGACGGCTTTGCTCAGTGACAATCCCTGTGTTTAGTAAGCCAGAAAGAGGATAGCCTCATGATGCGAGAGAGGCACGTGCACAATTCTCTCCAGTCGATGCGCACGACCGACGCGGTGCTCGTGTCGCGATGCGTTCCACCCCCGCCGTGTCGCCCCCCTCAGCAGGAGAACGAGCACCTGCAGGAGTTCCTGGAGAACGTCCGCCAGGAGTTCATCGTCTTCAACAGGGACAAGTGAGCGGAAGGCACCTGGGCAAAGCCGACACACAGCAGCAGCGCACCCCACACAAGCGATCTCGGGACAGTGACACAGCACCGGCGGTCGTGCGGTCTCCGCTGGGATAGTAATGTTACACAATGGCTGTTACGACCAAATAATGTGATTCACAATGAGTTTATTTTGGGTTAGATCGTCTTGTCGCGTATAATGTCAACTTTTTTTTTTAATGACAACCCTCCACCACCCAACGGAGCCAACCGAATGAAGTTGTTACGGGGGTGAATGTTGTTCGTTTTTGTCGTCGTTTAATTATCAGGAAATGCAAGGGCGCGCTGGCGAGCGAGGAGGCGGAGCGCGATGATGCCGTTGCCTCGTCGCCCGCGGACGGGGCGGGCAGCCCGCCCGACGACCCCGAGGCGGGGACGCGGAAGAACGGCTGCGGCTCCGTGTGCCACGTGGTCTCCAAACGGACTTAGCGCGCAGAGGAGAAAGCCGGCGGATTGCATGCGAGGAGAGGGGGCGGCTGCGAGGTGCGGATGATACCCACGCTTTAGTCCCCGCCGGTGGCGCAGGAGAAAACACGATACCTACACGACTGTTTAAACGCCTGCTCCTCTCGTAACGGAACAATCCGCAGCTATCACTAGACGACTATTTATATGACTGATGAAACTCCCACTTGTAATTATACATTCACACAGTCGTGTATCTAAACAAATGTGTGGCTTGAAAGATAATTTATAAGAGAATTGGGTACTATACTACAATCATGTTTCTGTGTGTGCGTTCACGTGTGTGTGTGTGAAAGGCAGCGGCTAATGCGGGCCCAGGCCTTGTACATGGGCTTGCTACCCCTACCACATTTACTTCCTGTAATAAGCACGTGGGGGAACGGTGGGAACAGCTCTCCATGATGTATTCAACCAACCGTGATATGGTGGAGCCCAGGGGGTTCAAAACCACTGTGCCCCCACTCAGAGAGTTTCCAGAAATAAGCAAATGCTGCTGCTGCTCACAATCATTGAGGTGGAGAGGGCCCGACTCCTCTGCCTGGAGCTCGACTGGTAGACCCTCGACCTCCGTGGAGTACAGGTGTTACTGATCGTCACGCGTGTCATTGAAAGCACTGTACACATTTCAAGCAGGGTCAGCTATTTCGGCAATAATGTCAGCTAATGGGGAGTGGCTCTTCTGAACAAGATAAAGAAAGGTGTCTCTCTTGGAACACGGCGGTGAGATGTGGGAAGCTGTGAGCTCCAGTTGTGGGTTTGCCAATCTAGAAACAGTAAGCGATAAGTAGTCCATGATACTTGCCTCTGCTAACACCAATAATGAACAATGGTGAAGAGAGCAGGCCTAGTCGCACCCTTGGGTGACTTCACTGCATGAGGACACAGTGTTGATACCCAGACTCGAGTGATGGAAAGCCGCGGGCCAGATCAGCATGACATTAATAATAGGATGTTTCTGAGTTTCCGTGCTGCCCATATGCTTGGAGTTACAAAACAAGCTGCTCACTCTCAAGTGCATCCACACAACATCCTCAAATGGTGGAAGGGGTACACCCACACGCCATCAGTGAGTGGCTCTCGGCTAGAGGAGCGTCTGAGACCAGAATAAGCATTGGGCAAAACAAAAATCTCCCCATTCAATTTCTTTTGGTGTGACAAATCGTGAGCAGGCCACATGCTGCATGACACCAACTGCTTGGACCGCAGGATGGAGTCGGCACGATTCTAAGTGTGTCCTCGGTGAAGTCAGGGCCTTACCAATAACAACGACCAGGGCACCTCCCTCTGCGACGTGCCTGACAAACCACGGCACGTGATATTCAATGCCGTATCGCCATGCAAACTGAAGCTTGTACAAGCCCACTGTGGGGTCAGCAGGCATCTTATTCTACATATGTCTGTCACAGATATAGGGAATTTCACCAGTGCCTGCGGTGTACCCAAGTCACATACCCACGAGTTGACGGCACCTCTGGGTGTGGAATGGAAGTCCCCACCCCTCGTGTGACATTCTCGTGGCTTTACCAATAAATCTGCATCTGTGGCAGATGCAGATGGAGGCTGTTAACTCGTGCGGTGTGCGCGGTGATCTGGTGAATACAGCACCTCCCGAGATCGAGTTTTGAGAACTTGCTGTTGACCCAGGAACTCACCAAAGAGTGGGAGTTTAACGCCAACCCTACAAAAAAAAACATTTGCCCCGGTATTTTTGTATCATCAATGGAGTGTGGAGGAGCGTTTGCATCCAGGTAGCTTAAAGATACTGGAAAGATATGGACTATGTCCCACCCATTGGGTTACTCTGGCAATGATGCCATTGCCCGGCTCGTGTGGTTCATGCAGTGATAAGAGAGACCATAACATCTCTATGCAGAAGGTCGTGGGTTCGATCCCGACGATTTCTGGTGTATCAGGGGTTTGCAAGATCTCCCCCCATGGTCACGTGGATTTTTATTCTCTGGGTTCCTCCAGTCTTGCCCTCCACAGTTTTTTTATATTCTTAGTAAATAAAATCGTTTAGTTTTTTTGTACAACACCAAAACAAATGTTGATTGGCTGGATAAATGTTACTGCGAGCTAACTGGACGTAGCGCAGACCACCCATCAAAAATCTCAATTGGCAATTAAGTCCATTGTTGCAAGACTCAAAGGAATTGACATGCATGCTTTTTGGACTCCACTGCTTTAAATCAATAACCGGTGCATCTTGTTTCAGTTCCCAGTATCAGACCGGAAAAGTTTCTTCATTGGCATTTAAAGCACGCGTGAAATTCATGATTACAATGGATTTGTATGCCCACGATGCACGTGTCAAATACTGTTATATGTGGAAACGTGATTGGTTATGTAAATTCAATGGAAAGTATCTGTGAATGATCCATTTAGGTTAAACAAAAGAGAAAAATTGTACAGAGGACAACAAGGGGGAAACTATATAAACTGGGTGGGGAAAAGAGGCCAAAAATTGAATTAAAATTACGAATTGTGGCAAATGAAATGGCAGCTTGAGGGTGGGAGGAATAATTGAATGCATAATTAATCTCGGTAATGTACCAACAATTTCATATTCCTAAGTTGTTCCAAGTGTACGATTGAACTTGTAAGCTGTGTGTGTTACGTGTGGTGGAACTAGTGTGAACTAGTGTCCTGACCCATTTCAAGAGGAACGCTGCTCTCTAACAATATACCACTTTTTGTATTATATATAAGCAGTATAGAGCATGTGTTAATGCGTATATAGTGTATACTGTATATACTTTTTACAGTTAAATATGAAATTTGTCTCCTGCTGATTTGCAATCCGCTGATAAAAATTTCATCAATTTTTATCGGTCGCACATTTCATTTCTGTGGAGGCTTGCTCCATCATACCCATTTCATTTTTATTTTATTGCCACAAATCGGACGCAATTCGATGTTGAATCAAATCTTATCATGGGTCACTATTCACAATAATTCTGTGAATATACACAACATTTTTACTCAGTGATTATTGGCCATTTTTGCAGATTTTTAAACCATCGGCTATGATCGTCTTTCTTGGATTGTAGATTGTCATGCTACAAAACAATTCGTGTCATTTAAGAACGCAGTCCCAATAGTGCGAGATGCCAACTACCTCGCCTAGTATGCAGGAGGTCGTGGGTTCGATCCTGACTCTGACGATGTCTGCTGTATATTTGGAGTTTGCGTGTTCTCCCCGTGATCACGTGGATTTTTCTCCGGGTCCAGTTTTCGCGTCCACATTTATAAACGCGTTTGGAGTATTTGACTGCTATACATTTCCACGTGAAAAGCCACTTCGTGGAGCTTTCATTTGTGGCCAGGTCGCTTCTGAAAAATAGCTACATAGTTCAGAGGGCCTTACCCCGTAAAATAAAAACAGAAGTAGTATCACCTCTCGAAGCCAGTCCTTGTACAATCCCGAATGAGTGTCTCCGAGTGCCTCTGGTGGTGCATCAGTTCTCAGCGGTCACCGTTCTTCTTGCGACATGGATGATGCTTCTTCCCTTTGGGGAAGACAATCTGAAAGTATTAAACATTTTCACGAAAGGTCATGGCTCGGGTTTATATATTTTTGTAAGAAAGAGGAATTCCGTCACGGAATTCGGGAAGATAAATCCCGAAGTGGTGTCCCAAGATAGGATTTCGGAAAGCTTTATTTTTGTTTAGCAAATTTAAGTTTTTTTAAACGAACAACTCTTCGTGGTTACACACAGGGAGCCGCTAGAATGTCAATCGTCGGGGTGCCAGGGTGCGCTGGCGACGTCGCACTGCATTCTGCAGCCTGCAGCCTTGGCTCGCGGCGTGGGGCAGTGTGGCAGACCTCGCTGGGGCGAAGCTGCGAGTGCCGTCGTCGCTGCAAAGCTGCCGACTGCACCACGCGCCACGCCTCGACGAGGCGACCGCAGCGACGCTCTCGTCCTGTGCATTGACGTTGTTACGACTCGCCGAGAGCGCCATGCCCCCCCCACCACCTTCAACTCTCTCTGATATTCCGCGTGTACGCCTGTACGGTAGCCAGGCACAAACATCAAAATAAAAAGAAGACGGCCTATCCGAACACAGGCACACGTGTGCAATAGCTAACACACGCAAAACACACAGCCCCACCACCCGCTTAGTGAATTGTGTGAGCCGGGTGGCCCCGGGGCGAGGGGTTACCCCGGGGCTTCACGCTTTCTGCGGTGCTCATCGAGTCGACGGATCGTGGTGGGGAACGCGCGGTCCGTGATCGAGGGCGAGAGCGACACGCCGCGATTGTGGAAATTCCACATTACAATGGCGGCGCCAAGTCATCCCGGAGGGGTGTGTCGCTTGAGAACGAGAGGAGCACGCACACGTCGCGAGCCATGGTGAGGGCCACTGCTGGCTGAAGGGCCCACACAGGGATGGTGAGAGAGAGAGATCGAGACGCGACGCTTCATCTCAACAGCTCGCCCTCGGGAACCGGCGCCCTGGATTTGGTTTCGAGTCGTCGGGTGATGAACTTTCTACGGCTCGAGAGGCATCGTCTTGGTGCGATCTTCCACGGGCGATACGCGCTGGAGTTGTTTAGATATTCGGCCCGTCGGCGGCAGGGCCCGAGGCAGAAGACATCGGCACCAGACGCCAGCTGGAGCACACCCGATGGAGGCCGGCACCGTGGCACACGAGGGGAGGGGTGGCCAGCACCACGCCCGGCCGCCTTTGTCTCCCCAGTGGCGATGTTTACACACCGCACCAGGTACTCATTTGAGGCTGAGTCAACCTAGGAGAGGCACAGGACCGGTTTAAATAATCGTCATTGGGTGTTGGCCGTGAGCGGGAATCGAACTCGGATCGCCAGGTTCGTAGCGCTAACCGCTACACCACCGCTCCAACAAGGTGCAATACACAAACAGACACACAGAAACACACACACAGAGACACACAGAGACACACAGAGACACACACAGACAGACACCACACACAGACACCAGACACACAGATACCACACACAGACACACGCACACAGAGACACACAACACAGACACCACACACAGACCCCACACACACAGATACACACAGAGACACACAGACACACACACACACACAGACACACACAAAGACACACACAGACACACACACAGACACAAACACACAGACCACACACACACAGAGACACACACAGACACCACACACAGACACACGCGCGCTGTGGTGAGTAAACTGGCTCCAGCAGCAGGTAAACAAACACAAC
This sequence comes from Lampetra fluviatilis, assembly GCF_964198595.1. Lineage (NCBI taxonomy): Eukaryota > Metazoa > Chordata > Hyperoartia > Petromyzontiformes > Petromyzontidae > Lampetra > Lampetra fluviatilis. The sequence goes on along the minus strand of NC_136286.1, from coordinate 15,098,146 downwards.
GTCTGTTTATTTGTTATACAAATGTGCGCAGAATGGGAAGCGTACAGGAACCTGCCTGTGTACAGACTTACTCGTACAATTAGGCCCGCAAAGCATGCAATCCGTTTAAAATAAATGTTATGTGCTGCAATCGCAACAACAAGCCAATACTATAGTGATATATATATAATACTATAGTGATATATAATACTATAGTGATATATATAATACTATAGTTCGAGCATCTCGGCACGTGTTCAATATATATATGAAAAAGCGAAATAAGAACAATCAGATACATCGCGGAGTTTGATGATTCGTGGCTGAAGCCACCACCTTACAATATCAATTCATCTTTACATTGGTCCACGGCAAGTACATGCGAACAGGAGATGTAAGAAGGTAACGGCATTTAGGTACAGAGGTTGAAGCACGCTTACAATGCGTCTGCTTTATCGAGAGCAGTGCGCAAGAGAATGCGCAGCTGAACACATTTAACATCCTGCAACACGCGTGTGTGCTGCAACACGCGTGTGTGCCGCAACACGCGTGTGTGCCGCGACGCAGGCGCCGTGGCTCTGGGCTCGAATCCGCGTCCTCCCTCCCCAATGTTGTGTTTTTTAAAGTGTTCAGTCACCGATGCCCCAGGTGGAGTTTCAGGCAAACCTCAACGCCACGCGTCTCCACACTGTTTACTCATCAAAGTGTCCATCCATGTCGATTAGGCGGAAGGAATTCTCTTGCAATGTCCGCGATGCCAGGGAGGGTTTATAGACGAGTTCCGAACCCTGAGTCAGCTCCTAGGGTGGCATAGCCCGCGGGGTTCTATCCCGCCCCGTGTAGCCGCGTTATAGCGGCTACACGGGGCGGGATAGAACACCCAAACACAGTCAATGTTGGGTTCAAACCAAGTTTACTCCGAGTATTTTATTTTTTGGACCGTCTTTTCTTATGTCGACATCGACGTCGAAGTGTCTTGCGCGGAGTGCTGCCAGGTCAGGTACATGACACGCTCACCCCCACCGAGCCCTCGTGGCTCGGTGGGGGTGAGCGCTTGCCCTGGAAGCAGAGGGTTGCGGATTCAAATCCAGGACTCTCCACTTTTTATTTAAAGTGTTGATTTCCACATTTTCTTCTACGTGACTTTACCGAAAGAACCAAGAAGATGAATCCCTGCAGTCACGAAAGCTTTCAATCGAAATTTCCACATTTTATTTTAAGTGTTGATTTCCACATTTTATTTAAAGTGTTATTAATTTCAACGACTGCACCTCACTTCGAGAATGTCTCCATACGTGCGTCCACATGTTAAAGACGAATGTTCAAATACTTTGGGGAGGAGGGGGGACCCTCCCGTCACACTTTAAACCACTGCAGCCACACCGACGCGGCACAACCTCCACACCCTCACTGACCGTGCAGTGGGTGCCAAGTGGAACCGCTACGACTCAACACAGCGAAGTTCTCACCCCACTGGCGTTCTCACGGCTCTCATCTTAATCGTTCTTAGGCAAAGCTCACCGAGCTCCGGGCTCTGACCGGTCTGGTGACTTGAGAACGCGGAGTACCGATTCCGAGTCTGCGGGTTCCCATCGCAGGCATCGTTCATCGCGCCGCAGCGGGCACCTTGCACTGCGGGGGGAGCCGCGGTGTCCAGGAGATGTTCCCTCCCTCCCTCGCTCGCCTGATATACAGGAGGTCGTAGGTTCGATCCCGACCCTGACGCCTGCTGTATATTTGGAGTTTGCGGTGTCTTTCACCCCGTGGTCGTGTGTATTTATCTCCGGGTCCTCCGATTGTTCCCCTCCACGTTTAGAATCAACATCACGCGTTTAGAGTGTTTGGCTGGGCCATCTCGCCGGGCGCTGGGCTGGGAAGAGCGGATTGAGCGCCGCCGCTGAGCCGGCTCCCGCGTCAAACTCAGGAGCTGCACCTGCCTGGCCGTCACGACCGACCACGGCTGAGGAGGGTGCCCCAGCAGGGCGTGCTGCGTGTACAAGCCGCGTGTACACCACGAGTGGAGTCTCTCTCCATGCGTCTCCTTGGCCGGTTTAACACCGGGACAGAGGGTCACCAACTCTGACTGAAGCTATTCTGGCAAACTTTATTTTGATATTTTATTTTCTTAAAATATCCTACGATTAAAATATCTCCCCCGACTGCTCTCAACAGTCACTGGGAGGAGATGAATGCCGATTCCGATAGAGACTCCCACGCCCGCGATGTCGGAGTCGCATATTTCTGCACATTCGGCAAGTGGAGATATCGCCGCTTGCTCAACGATATGGGGAGCGAGGATATCGCCAGAGGTGCACGGGTTTGAAATCGGTCAAAGAATTGATCGTCTAAATGATTTCGTATCCACCGAGCTCACAACTCAGCGCAGTTAAATTGGGACTGTGTCACCCGCTTTGACAAATATTCAACCGTTTCCTTCAGCACACGGAGCCACCTGTCAAGCCGGTGAACCGAGCCATCCGAAGCACCACAGGACTTGGCAACGGCAGCTAAACGCGGCGTTAAAACGTCACCATTGATATAAGGGCACCCGCGCTCCCGTCTGCAGCACGAGTCTGCATTTCCATTACCGCAGAGCCGTTATACATTGTGTTGTGTATATATAAACAACCGACAGCTAACACTACAGGTACTAGCAGCGAGCTAATATACTCGTACGCGGAACAAAAAGAGACTTCCAATTCTCATGTTTAAACGAAGCACCGACATCCTCTGTGCCAAGCGGAGGCTTGGGGTTGAAGGGAGTTTTCGGGCAGGCTATGGCCAAACGACGCTTTGGTGAGAGGGCCCATTCTTGGGACCTCCGAGCAGCCTCAGGCCTGCACATCCAAGTGAGACCTTCAAACATCACCAGACGAGCACACCCAGCAATTGCTTCGAGAACAACACGGCCGTCAGTTTTGAAGACTTGGAATGAAGCTGTTCTCCGGGTGAACGTTAGACACAAGACGACGATTAACTTTGTTTACGAGCCGTCTCCTCCGATAGGCAATACGAGAGAGGCTTTTGGTCACATTTGGTCACATTTGGCTTTCCTCCATCTTACCACTGGTGCCCACGACTTCGTGGGCCCTACCTTTACAAGTAGTGCACAAAAGGATCTTGGTTCGCGCGCACGCACAGACACGAGTTGAGCGCGGAGGCATGAAACGCGTGGCGTGCATTAGCGCACGCAAGCCGCCACGCGCCGGGGATGGCCCACGCGCAGCGCGAGACAAACACTCGAGCACGCGACGGGAAGTCGACTCGCGGAAAGAGTTGGATAACAAACAAAAAAGCGTCAACAAAACAGATTCTTCTTCCCCCCGCAAAATAAGCGGCTTTTAGAAGCGCCGCACTCCAACTCGTGGCCTTTTCTTGTCACGGCCAACGAGCCGAGGCCTGGAGCCGCTCCACTTGGATGCCGGAGTCACGGAGCGTGCGGGGGGCGGTGGGGGCGGTGGTGGTGGTGGGGGCTGTGGGGGCGGTGGTGGTGGTGGGGGCTGTGGTGGTGGGGGTGGTGGGGGCTGTGGGGGTGGTGGGGGTGGTGGGGGCTGTGGTGGGGGTGGTGGGGGCTGTGGTGGTGGTGGTGGGGGCTGTGGGGGTGGTGGGGGTGGTGGGGGCTGTGGGGGTGGTGGGGGTGGTGGGGGCTGTGGGGGTGGTGGGGTTGGTGGGGGCTGTGGTGGTGGTGGTGGGGGCTGTGGTAGTGGGGGCTGTGGTGGTGGGGGCGGTGGGGGCAGAGCTGCCGCGCTGGACGCGAGAGCGGCACATCGGCTCTCACGCGCAGGTGGGTGGTAGTGGACGGTGGTGGTGGAGGTGGTGGTGGTGGAGGTGGAGGAGGTGGTGGTGGAGGAGGTGGTGGACGGTGGTGGACGGAGGTGGTGGAGGTGGTGGAGGTGGTGGTGGTGGAGGTGGAGGAGGTGGTGGACGGCGGTGGTGGTGGAGGTGGTGGAGGTGGTGGTGGTGGAGGTGGTGACGGCGCTCAACAGGACGAGGGCACTGTGTGCGAGTTGCCTCTCTGGCTACCACCACGGCGCCTGGACCGTTGAGCTGTACTGGGAGCTCTCACGGGGGTTTATAGACCCACACAGACTGAAGATGTTTGCCAGAGATTGCTGGAGCAATATGCATGCTGACATCGTCCGTAATGCACGAGTGATGTCATAGGAATGTTCGGCTACACGGAAAGCCGATGGGGATTTCTATAATCTCCCACCTAATTGGCAGTTTAGGGTGGACTATCAGTTTGATCAATTAAAGATGGGAGCACGGAGTCTCCCCAAGATCACGATGTTGCAGTGGCCAATCGATCGCTTGTTTAATCAGCACAGAGAGAGAGAGGTGCTCTTACATTGATTTGGAAAGGAGGTGAGGCCGATGAAGGAACTGTGGTTACAAGACGAGCTGATGCGATGTCGGGATCTGTGGGAATCGTTGTATTGACAGTGCCATGTGAACACTTGGGAGACCGCCAAGTCGGTGTTCACGAAGGAGTTGTGCAGTGCGGGTCGTGTCGGTGCGGAGTGTCGAGGACGCTACGGTGCAGCTGTGTGGGCATTGTAATGCTCCTCTGTTTTGGCTTTTGTCGGTAAATATTCGAGTCCCCGGAGGTGCCGGAATGTTTTCCCCGAGCTGTTTATAGAGGGTCGTGAACTGGCCGCATTATTATTTACGCCGCGCCAGAGTGGCCGTGTCGCCGGGACGTCACTGCTTGCGCAGGTAGTTGGACGGGACCCAGCCCTGCGCCTGCTGGCTGCCCGTAAGCTGGCAGAACCACCAGCCGTTGGCGTCTTTTTCCAGCACGCGCAGCGCCGCGCCCTCCCGCACCGCCAGCGAGTCGTCGTCTCCCGCGTAGTCGCCCACAGCGACGTACACCTCCCCCTCGCGGCAGGCGTCGCCGTGCCCGCCCTCCGCACCGCCGCCACCGCCGTCACCTTCCCGGCCAAAGGCCCGAGGCGCATTTTTGCCCACCGCTGCTGCCGGCACGCCGAAGACGGCCTTGGGGCCGGAGGCCTTCGCTGGGTTTGGTTTGGTGGGCGGGGCGGGGCATGACCCGCCGGGCTTGGTGGTCGTGACCGGGAGGCCTGGTTTAGCTCCCGGTGGCCTCGGCGCGAAGCCGGCCGACCGATCCGCGGGTTTGGCTGCCGCGTCGGCGCGGTTTTCGCCGTTCCCGGAAGCCGTGGGTCGCTTTGGCGGTGGTGGGCGTTTGGGCCTCGCCGGGGACACGGTTTCTTCCGTCGCGTCGACCTCGGCGCCGAGTGGCACCGCGTGGCCCGGCTCGGCGCCCTTTCCTGGCGGGGCGGCAGAGTTGCCGTTGGCCGTCCTCGTCTTGGGCCCCGACTCGTCCTCGCCGTCGGCGCCATCCGCCGAAGGCTTGCCGCGTTGACGAGTGGGCCGAAGGTGACTGCGCAGATTGCCGATGTCGATTTGATTTCCCTGCGATTCCTCGAGCTTGGCGGCGCCTGTGGCGGCAGAAAAAGGCATCGCTGGCCGTGGTTTCACCGACGGCTTGGGGCGGATGGGTGGGTGGTTGGGCCCCGTAATTGCTTTGGACTCATTCTTTGCTTCAGATTCCGTATTGTTTGCCTCATTCCGTGATGCTGGCTTTAAGCCTGCAAAAGCATTCATCAGGTCCCCGACCAAGGCCTTGACGGGCAGGCCCACTTCGGACGCGCCGGCGCCGCCCTTCTCCATGTCCGCACTCGCCGGGCACTTCTCCAATTTGGATTTAAGCGGCGGCCGCCTGGGCGGCAATTTTGGCGACCCGTTGCAGGGCGCCCCGCTTGCCGCCCTCTCGTCCCCCACTTCCGCAGGTACCGGCGCGGCACCCGGCTTTTTCCACTCCTCTGGCTTGGGCTTGCGGCCCAGCCTTCCGTCTGGCAGGGGCGGCCCAGGCTTCTTCCCGCTGGGGAATGCCGGCTTCTCGACGGCCGCCGCCGAGGGTGCGGGGGTGGCGGCGGCGGCCGTGGGCGCCTGCTTGGTTTTAATGGGCGGCGGGGGTCGCGTGGGGCTCAGAGCTCTGCTCTTGCGGTCGTCCCTCTTCACCTCCCGGAGCTGCATCTTGGCTCTGGCGACCAGGCCCCCCCCCCGCCCCCCCTTCGCCGGCCTCCGACGTCTCGGCGCCGTCCACCGCCGGCGTGTCGTACTCGCTGGCGCACTGCGCGGCCTCCGCCCCGGGGCTCGGCGGCGCCGGCGGAGGGACGCGCGGTCGGCTGACGTTGCTGAGCTTGCGGGCGACGGCGCTGGGGCGCTTGCGCTTGTCGATGTAGGAGGAGGGCGCCCAGCCCTCCTGGTCGCCGATCTGCACGTACCACCAGCCGTTGGCGTTCTTCTCGATCACCTGCGCGGAGCGGAGACACGGCCGCAGGACGCGATGACGGCGCTAAGATTTGTAGTTCTGTAATGCGACACCACCCAGGACACTCGCCGCATGAAATGGGCTGCTTTCCCTTCAATTTGGAAATTGTGAATTTTGTAAAACAAAAAAACCCAACAAAATTCATATCTGGAAAAAAACCAAACTGAAATGGATCTGTTTTAATCCGACTCTGCTGATGAGACGTAGAAGTCACGACCAGTCCATCATTTTCCTGCTGGAAAATATTGGTCCGGAAGTCCCCTGAACAACCGATGGTACATTATTTTTGCTCCATTTAATTTCACACGGAGAGAGACGGACCTGCTGCTTGCTCATCGTTGTATGTCACTGAACAAAACTTGAACAAACCAAAAGCTCGCAACCGTCATCAACGCCGCCGGTGGCCCTTTTTGGGCAGAAAGACGGCAGAGACTGCTGTAGAAAAAACTCCACACACCACACTTTAAAATTCCCAGTCTCTTCAGCACACCACACACCACACTGTGGTGTGTGGTGTGCTGAAGACACTGGGAATTAAAAAAAATAAAAAGTCGTAAATTAAATCCGAAAATGCTTATTTCAGCGGATATTTCAGAGCAACAAACCCTCTTATGCAGCCAAATTGAGACGATAAGACTGCATCGTGTGAAGCAAACAGATAACTCTGAGTCGCGAGCAATGAGAAAAGTTGCAATATACTCCGCGCACCACCCACTCTTCCAGGTTGATCCAACGGCGGCAATGCCAGGCTGCGTGCTACATCAGAGACACCGCAATAAGCGTTCCGCTCGGGAGATAAAACAACACCCGGCAGACCAAATTTCAAGGCTACGCGACCTCCAAGCAACGACTCGCGCCATGGTCGGACTCGCGTGAACGTTGCGCCCACCAGCAGGACGTCACGTTTAGATCGCACCGGCGCTCGGCAAACTGCGTGTACAAAAATCTAAAATGACAATCTGTGAGTTCACGCGAGCATAAGCCAGCCCCCCGCCCCCCCCACTCCCCCCCCCCCCCAAGGAGCGCCAGCCGCTCACCTCCACGTTCTGGCCGCCGCCGAAGGTGATGCCGTCGGCGATGCCGGACTGGAACTCGGCGAGAGTGTAGTACTCGGCCTCCACGGCGGGCGGCTCCGGGAGGCTCGGCAGCTGCGCTCCACGTGGCTGCGTGCGGGAAACAAAACGCCGAGCCGTCACTGTGCTGCCTGGTGCGAGCGTGGCCCTACGGACTCCCCCAGGTGCTAATGCTTACTCGTGGGTAAAGGTGGTCGGGTGTGGTGCCGACCACCCACCCCGTGCCGGCCTTTGTAAGTGCTCGCTCGCGGTACTTGCCCCAAGATTTTGTGAAGGCTATACGTGCGATCTTTGCCTTTGCTTCTGCATGTGAAACTTGGCAAGGGAAAGTGCAGTGGACCACCTAGCCATGTTCATCAATCTCTAAATATAATAAATAAAATGAATAAAATACCAGCGTGACGTCTCGCCGCGGAGGGGGCCTCTGCCGTAGTTTGGGAGATTCTGCACGCAGCAGACACACACACACACACACAGCAGACACACACACACACACAGCAGACACACACACACACACGCATAGCAGACACACACACACACGCACGCACAGCAGACACGCACACACACGCAGCAGACACACACGCAGCAGACACACACACACACAGCAGACACACACACACACAGCAGACACACACACACAGCACACACACACACGCATAGCAGACACACACACACACACAGCAGACACACACACACAGCAGACACACACACACACACAGCAGACACACACACACGCACAGGCAGCAGACACACACACACACACAGCAGACACACACACACACACAGCAGACACACACACACACACGCACAGGCAGCAGACACACACACACACACAGCAGACACACACACACACACACAGCACACACACACACACACGCAGCAGACACACGCACACACACAGCAGACACACACACACACACAGCAGACACACACACACACACAGCAGACACACACACACACACGCAGCAGACACACGCACACACACAGCAGACACACACACACACACAGCAGATACACACACACACACGCACAGCAGACACACACACACACGCACGCACAGCAGACACACACACACACACGCACGCGCAGCAGACACACACACACGCACAGGCAGCAGACACACACACACGCACGCACAGCAGACACACACACACACACGCACAGCACACACACATGCACACACACATGCACACACACGTACAGCAGACATGCACACACACATGCACAAATAATATCATCGTCATCAACAGAATGTCTGGAAAGATTTGTTTGTGACCACTTATTACGACTGAAATGATGACTATTTTGGCTTGTTTACCTCGGAATAATGATTCAGGATTCACAATTCTTCTTCGGGAGATTCTCTCCATTCACTCGTGTGGGACTGTGACAGACAGCGTCAGCTCGCCATCTGGTGGCGATTGCTGGACTCACAACGTTATCGAGACCCACGTGATAATAGGCAGGTCGGTCACGTGGGGTAAAGTGTGGGTATTCGTACGTCTCCAAAGGCGTCTGGACCGTGTGGAAGAGTAGGCCAAAATAGCCTCTATGAGAGACCCTGTAGGAATCCTCGCGGAAGCCCTCCCGCCGGCAGGGGCTCGAGTGAGACAATTCCGGGCTGCCCCTTTACCTGTGTGTGTGTGTGCACCTAGCCTGGCACAAGCACCGAGGTGACGTTGTTGTCGGCCCGCGATGCCCACGAGAGGGGGGGGAGTGGGGGGGCTCTCACCCGTGCTGCTTCGCTGTGGGGTGATGCGCGCCACGGTGGGCGCTGCCGCTCCGTTCTCCGCGGGGGCCCCGGCCCCCCATGGGGGGGCCCCCTCCTCGCTGCTGCGCTTGGCGACGAGCGGCGGCTTGCGACCCCCGACCCCCGGCCCCTCCTCCCTCACTTTGCGCAGGTACGAGGCCGGGGCCCAGCCCTCCTTGCCTTGGTAACTGCCACACACAAGCGGACAAAGATCCCCCCTGTAGCCTCTACAGGCTGTTGGGGCAAGTGCTGTTAGCCGGCTCCTATGCAGGCCGGCAGGCCGCACAGAGGAGTGGTGTGGCCAGAACCACGTCCGGCAGCCGTTGTCTCCCGAGTACCGATGTAGACTCATTTGAGGCCGAGTCGACCCAGGAACGGCCCAGGAACAATTTGGACAATGGCCATCGATGTTGGGCGCCTGTGCGGGTCAGGTGCTCGCGGCAGCAGCGTGCCACCCAACCGACCACGGGACGTGGTGGGGCGGCTCCCCCGAACCAGTCCACACTCGGCGATCGCGACGTCCGCCGGCAGCAGCGGGCTCGCTCGTTCCGGCGGTGGTTCCACTCTGGCGGTTTTCAGGCGTCGCTGCAGCGTTGGGGGGCGGGGGGGGGGGCAGTGGGGGGTGGAGTCGTGGCGCCTGCGGCTGTGCCGGGGCTCACCGAATGAACCACCAGCCCTCCAGGTTCTTCTGCAGCACGTCCACGAGCGCTCCTTTGTCCAGCTCCAGCTCGTCACCGTCCTGCGCCGCGTACGTGTGCACCACTGTGTAGCGCTCCTCTGAAGGGGGGGGGGGGGGGGCGAGACGGGAGAGCAGCGAGCGGTTACGGCCGGGTGACCATCGCCATCGGTGTGCCTCTGTGACAACGCCGGCATGGTCCGCCTCTCAAGAGCCAAAACAAATCTCTTTGGTCCAAAAGAGCCACAGGCTGACCGACGGATCAAAGTATAATATAACACGCCGCTTATATATGTGGTCGGGCAGGCCCTTCGATGACTCAATTCCCCATAATCCATCAGGACGCACGGCATCATTCAGGAGGCCACGTGGATTGATGGGGAGCTGGCACCGCTGCACCGCTGCTGTCACGAACGGGAGCGGCGGTGCAGCGTCCGCGAGGCGATGGGACGGAGCGATCAAGCCAGGCGGCTCAGCGGGAGAGCGAGCGGCTCGCAAGCCCAAGGTTGCGAGTTCACATCCTGGTTGGGGTTTGAATTGGCCCATCATCCACCCAGGGTCAACAAAAAATTATATTACTCTGTGATCAGTGGTTGTCCGTTGGATAGAATCGCCCCTGCCATAGGAATGTGGAGTTTCAACCACTGGCTGAGGTCTGTGAAAAGGAGATGAGCACCGGGTCAATGCTCATTTCAGCAGGAATCCACTTGTGACTCTGTGTGGTGGTGGCGGTGGTGGCGGCGGTGGCGGTGGTGCAGGCTGTGCGGGTACCTTCCCCCGGGTTGGCGTTCTGGATGAGCAGGTCATCTTGGGATCCATCCCTGGGCTCCAGGTAAGTCGCGGGGACCCAGCCCTGCTCTTCCTGGGCACTCACAAACCACCAGCCTGCGCAGACAGACGGCACACAAACCACGCGGGCGAGACCTCCTCCTTGCAATTCACAAATGTGAGCGTTCGGTCCGCATTGCCCGCACCAGGGGGCGATATCGTCGGTGCAGCACGCTGGGGGTCTTATTGCAAAGAGAGGACACGGAGCCGTAAATTGGGAAAAAATATTGGAAAACCTACGTGATGCACAACCACGAGCATTTAACCAAATTAACGTCTCAACAAGGTGGAATAATTTATAGTTTACAGCCCTTTGTCAATCTACTACTGGATGAAGGCCTCCCCACACCATGCCAACGTTTCTTTGACCATGCTGCTTGGTTGGGCATGCGGTGGCTGGGCATGCGGTGGCTGGGCACGCGGTGGCTGGGCACGCGGTGGCTGGGCACGCGGTGGCTGGGCATGCGGTGGCTGGCCATGCGGTGGCTGGGCATGCGGTGGTTGGGCATGCGGTGGCTGGGCATGCGGTGGCTGGGCATGCGGTGGCTGGGCATGCAGGCTACGTGACCCAGCCACCGCACACGAGGGAGTGCGTGAGTCAGCGAGTGTGTGCGTGCATGCGTGCGCGAGCGGGTGCGTGCGTGGCCCCGCGCTCGCCCACCCGTCTCGGTCTTCTCGATGACTTCCACCACTTGCCCGGCCACCAGGTTGAGCTCCGAGTTCTGCTGCTTCTTGTACTCAGCCACCACCACGTACTGCTCCAGCACCAGGGCCTCCGCGATGCCCTCGGATCCTGGCGGCGGCGGCAACAACGGCGGGCACACAACCACGACGCTTGGTCAGCGTACACAGAGGATGCCGCTAGCCAATCCCCATTACTATTAATAAACTAAACCAAGTCTCGACCAACGCACGCGCAGCAGTCAAGAGGGAGCCTCCCTTTTGTTCTGCGCAGTGCCAGGGCCCTAGAGGCCACGGGATTGGCCGAGAGGTTCCAAGTGGCACGCGTGACAAGAGTAGGTTCGAGAACAAGGGGTGGGTGGAGGGGGGGTCATGGGTTAGCGCTTGAGAAGAATTGTTTTGTGTCACTGGAGACAAGGCTGGGAAGTCGGTGTACGAGCTGAGAGTGCAGAGCACAGTGCGTACAAAGTGCATGTATGACGCGTACACGGGCGAACACTGGGTGAGAATGTAGCAGGGGGCATGTGGTGGCAAGAGCTCGCAGGCAGGGAGGTCACGGGAGGTCACGGAAGAGACCCCTCAGGGGTTAGGGGGTTAGCTGGGGAAAATAAAAAACACACTGCAGAAGCACCACTTGCGCTCTCCGCCACGTGCCGCGATAAAACAGTGGTGACCGCGTGCCCCACAGCGGCGACCCTCCCCGGGAGCCGTGCATGCCACGGTTCCGGCATCGTTGAGCGACGCTGCTTGTGCTGCGAGTGTAGCGGAGGGCAACGTGCTGGGCCATGGCACTCCACGTGTCGAGGTCACAACCAAACGAAGCACCTCCACCGCCCTCTCCACGCGCCAGATTAACGACTCCCATAGACTCGGTTCCTCTGGCCTCCACGCGACTCTACCGAGTACCTTCTAGCCTTCTCCGTAGCCTTGAGACTCCTCCGTTCTCCATCATTCTCATCATCATCTCCGTGACATCTGCCGGTTCAAGTCGTTTAATAAATAACTCGCACCCACGGCGCACGACTCGGCCGCCAGGGCTCGCAGCCTCTGCCCCCACTGCCCTCCCTTCTGCTTCCCTTTTCCTTCTCACGGGGGCAGCAGCTCGTCAGAGGTGAAAGGCGGGGGGGGGGGGCAGGACGATCGGAGCGGCGGGGACTTGCCCGGGAGGGGGAGGGGCACACTCCTCCACCGCATCGCGACGATGCAAAGGGACAGAGGGACACACGGACGGACGGACAGGGGTTCATTTGAGCTAAGAGCAGATTGGCAGTGAGCGCGAGTGATGGATACAATAATTGAATTGACTAAGAGCAGGCTCTGCTCGCCTGGTTGGAGAGACACAATCTGCACCGGATCACTTTATTTATCGCCGAATGCAGAGGGCGGTGATTTATCCTTTACCGGCGCGATGGGCTCACGCGATCAAAGATCAAAGAAGACGATTCCCCGCTGTGAAGAGGATAACCGCCGTTACCTCGATCCTCCCGGCGACACACGGGCACAGAGCTACGGTGACGCCAGACTCAACGGCCGTAGTCGCGTCCCACCGGCAGTCGGAGGGGTGTAGCGATGCAGCGTCGTCACAGCCATCTCCTGCTCATCAAATGAGCATCGAGGCGGTGCTCATCTCCCGTTTACAGCCCCGAGAGAGCGGCGGATATTCCACATTCCTATGGCAAGGGCGCGTCTATCCATAGGACAACCGCTGTTGATTTCCCCACAAAGTGGTAATGATTTTATGGACCCATAAGGGATGATTGGTCGAGTCAACGCCCCCCATCCCAACCAGGAGTTGAACTCGCGATCCTCCCGATCGCGAGCCGCTCGCTCCACCGCTGGGCCCGCCCGGCTGGATGCTCTGAGCACGCGAACCGTGCACGGAAACACCGACGGCAGCGTTCGCGATTCGTATCCCGCGATGGCGCCTTGCCACCCTGGCAGGCTGCCACTGGAGGTCGCCGCACTCCCGGTCGGAATTGTGTCTCCCTCGCGAGCCGAGCGGATCCCTGAACAGCCGCGAGGGGCCCGAGGGGCTGCAGGCCTCCTCCCGCCCGTGGGAACGTGGCCGCGAGGCTAAGCCAGGCCGACCGAGCTCCGATTGTTAAAGAGGACGGGAATGTTCGCGACGCGTCAGCGCGCCGGGCTTGCAATCCAGGGTCGGCCGGTTGGATCTTCCGCCGCGGCAAGCCGAAACGACGGCGCAAGTTTCCACCGCAGTTTGTCGATTGGCAGGTCGCGTGCGGCGAGGTAGAGTGTGGGGACACCCACCGCCTTCCAAAGACGTCTCGCCAGTGCGGAGGAGGAGTAGGCCAAAGTAGCCTCTCTAGAGGGGCCGTCGAGAACTTGCTCGAGTGAACGGCACTTCCGGCCGGCAGTGGTGTGCAGGGCTGCGCCTTTACCTTGACCGGCGTGGATGCTGCTGTGTGGTGAGCACGTGGGGAGTGTGGTGAGCACGTGGGGAGTGTGGTGAGCACGTGGGGAGTGTGGTGAGCACGTGGTGAGTGTGCGGTGAGCACGTGGGGAGTGTGCGGGTGAGCGAGCCGTGGTGCTCACCTAGCTTCCTCTTGGAGCCAGCGTCCCTGGCAGGGGGAGGGAGAGGCAAAGAGACAGAGAGACAGACAGGGAGAGGCAGCGTTACTCCCAACTCCACGAGCCCTCACTGGCATTCGCTGGGGCGGCAATGGTGGAAAACTACAGGGGAAGTTACATAGCTGAACAAATTACACAATCATACGTAAACTCAAATGTACGTAAATTCGAACAAAATAACGCAATATGGAGAATAATAATAGGAATGACATTACAGTTTTTGAGCATATTTGAGAGAGTCTTTGTAAATTATGCAATCACGCAGGTGATTGAACATTTTGTAAGAACAGATTTCATTACAATGGAAGGTATTTAGCTTTTTGTTGAATAAAAAAAACAGTTAACCCTGCAACCAACGAAAAGGGAGGGTGGAGTGGAATCCCGCGCGATGTTTGAGTCATCTGCACACAGGCAGTCGTCAGCTGTGAAATTGAGAAATCTCTCCACGTTGGCAGCTCAGCCACTTTCATCATTAGCCATGACCAACCCACAGCTTGATGAAGGCTTCCCTAAGCCACTGCCATTTCTCACAGAGAGGAGTCATGGAGAGTGAATATTCACCAGCTGCTCATTTCCATAATCACCTCAACATCCACCAGCTGAGGAGGGTCGCCACCAGACCCCCCCCCCCCCCAGCATGCAGTGCCGTGCGCTCACGGGAAACTCCCACGAGCGACGCATCGGGGTGGGAGGACAGCATCTGGCACGTCCCATGTCCCACTGGACCCTGCTTCCTTCTCCCCTCTCCTACCCCCCTTCCCCTGGGAACGGCCTTAATCTAATTAGCGCACCGCGCGCTGCTGCGGTCGCGAGGTCGCAGTGCGTAACAGCAGCAGCAGCTGTCGGTGTGCGTTACGCAGGCGCTCCGTTTCACAAGCGTAGTCGGCTGTGGTGTCACAGCAGGGGGCGATGTTGCTGCTCGTGTGGTCCCAAGCGAGTCATTTGCGGTGTAACTTTCGAAAATGTGTGACCTGTTCAGATGATTCCTAATAAGAAATGTAAATTCGCTCTGAATGCACACGCAAGTCAAGCCTGCGGTTCCACTTTGCATAAATATCGAGAGGTGGATCCGACCTCGGCAAGGCGATTGTCACGACGCCGGGTGGGCGAGCGCTCAAGGCACGAAGGCCGCTCTGCCGTGAGCTCGTCCACGTCCACGTCTCTGGGACGTCGCTCGAAGCGGGAGGCCACTTGAAAGTCAAATTCGTAGCGCGAGCTCCACTTTAGAAAATGACCCGCACGCGAGGTAAAAAAAAATGAATCACTGTCGCTTACGTATCTATTTCAATCCAGATCTACTTCACAAATTAGACATTTTAATGCAACAGGATTCTTTAACGCAATTACAGAGAGGCGAATGTAAGGTAATAATAATAATAACCTGCATCGTCCAGAATTGCGTTTTTATCGATCGACGCCGTTGCATCAGCTGCAGCGAACAGAAAGAGTCGCGCGAGATGAGAACGCACCGCGCGCACCCAGCACGTGCTGAAACGATCGCACGTGTTAGGCCTGTCCCTCGCCCCCATCTCTCTCTAGCCACCCTCACCCCGACACGGCACCCCCATCTCTCTCGAGCTACCTCCAACGACCGTGTCCTTCCCTCGCACACTACTCCCCACCTACACTCTCCCCCAGATTCCCCTCTCCTCACTCTCACCCAATCCCCGCTCCTCACTCTGCCAGCAGCCCATAATGCTCTCCCGTCTCCCGCCCCAGTCGCTCCCCTCCCCATTCCCTACCTCCCCGGCCAGACCAGCGGTGCCGTCCACAACCAGTCACGCTTTCCACTCGGCGCACAAAACATTTGGAAGGCGTTGTGTCCACGCTGAGCGGTGAAAGTTCACTACGCGCCTCGCCAAAGCGCTCCAAGTTTTTTTTTCGAGTCCACTGGTTCTCTTGGAGCACTTGAGCGCCATCTTTGGCAGCGCAATGCCAGAGGAAACGCGGTTTTACATTGCCTCATTTTGGCCGAGCCGCTGCGTAGACAGGCATTGTCATGTTTATATGTGGATATAAAAGCTCTCTTTACCCTCCAAACTAAACAAGCGCAGTGTTTTGGATGTCTACTGAGTCTTCGCGCGAGATCCTGCCGAGTGCGCTGTTCCTCACTGGAGTTCGACCACCCACGAGCGCGCAGCCGCGATCTACGTCGACCTGCTTTCTGTGCTGCCAGACTCCCCGTGGAAGCAGAAATGCAGACGCAGCAGAATCATTTTCACCCCCACCAAGAGCGAGGTCACAAGAAACGAACTGCGTGCACTGCTGCTCGCCATTCCGCCACGAGGAAGCAGGCAACAGATGATCAAGAGCGAGACGCTTCACGGGTGATTAAGAATGAAGTTTGATTGACAAGCAAAGAGTCCTCTTTGTGGGGCACTTGGATGATGTGACCCGATCGCGAGTGAAGAGCGCAATATAACCGACTTCCAACGTAGCGCTGCGCCATCATCGTCCAGGCCTATTCATGGACACAGGGTGGTGCGCCGCTAGCTGAGAGATCTCAATGCGGATGCCTTCCTCTGGTGATGACGCTCAGGCACAATTGGACCGTACAGTAGAGGTTGGATGTAATCACACAGTGTAAGAGGAGCCAATATCCCACCGCGTGCTTAGTCGCCCTTCGCCGTGCGCTAGCAGTGCAACGCACACACGTGTTGATTACATCAGAAGTGCGCTTAGATACTTGGCATGCTTTTGTCCAGCATCGACTTTAATGTGAAAATAAATTGGAGAATAAAATAAATTGGAAAGTAAATTGCCATCTGTTAAACATTTCAGCGCAATCCCTGGGGTGTCTCCAGCTTACCGAGAGAAATGCACACTAAGAATATATTTTATTTATTTTCAGAAAACCCAAACAACGTGGCATGGATTGCTGAGATGACCGAGACGGCCGACAGCGTCAGCTTGACAGACGGAGGAGTTGCGGTCCAGAGTGGTCGATGTTGGTACCCAGAGAGAGGCAGAGGGGGGGGGGGGGGGGCACGGGCGAGGGAAGGGCGGGCGGGGGAAGGTCTTACTCTTTGGGGGGGTTGAGATCCTCTGCCCGAGCCTCAAAGAAGTGGAGCACGTCCTCGCACTGGGAGATCTCCGCGGGCAGCTGCACCAGTGCCTGTGCGCACAAAGACAAAGATGCCCCCGCAGAGTCTAAACAGACTGTTGGGGCAAGTGCTGTGAGCGGGCACCTGTGAAAGGCCGGCACGGCGCACGACAGGGTGGGTGGCCAGCAGCACGCCCGACCGCCTTTTTCTCCCAAGTGACGATGTTTACACACAGCACCAGGTACTCATTTGAGGCCCAGTCAACCTAGGGGAGGCACAGGACCGGTTCAGATAATCATTACTGGTGTTGGCCGTGAGCTAGGTTCATTGCGTAGCGCGCTAACCGCTGCACTACCACTCCCCTGTGCCCACAAACACGCGCGTGCAGTGCGGTCTGGGAAATATAGCGAACACGACTGCAAATGGTATCGGACTTATGGCCAAAACTGCACACACATTATTTAAAAATGCACGATTTCATGAAAACATAAATATTTGTGAACATGTTTGATTGAATGTTAGGAAAAACAAACTGTGCTTTACGCGTCCGGGAATTTTGTTTAAATATATTCTGTTTCTTAGAACTTTGTGTCTTTTTTTCTTTTAGCGATGTTGAAATGAACTGCATGTGCAGTAAACAAGCACCAGAAACCCCCCCCCCCCTCTATCCAGCCCCCACCTCTAGCCAGCCCCCACCTCTAGCCAGCCCCCACCTCTATCCAGCCCCCACCTCTAGCCAGCCCCCACCTCTATCCAGCCCCCACCTCTAGCCAGCCCCCACCTCTAGCCAGCCCCCACCTCTAGCCACTCGTCTCGCCCTGGTCCCCTCCACCACAACAACATCTGGCGGTGCACGCCGTGGTGCAGGCAACGCCACGTCACCGCCGCCGGGGAGATGAAACCGCGCGATCGCCGCCGCCGCCGCCCTCCCCCTCGCCCTCCCCCGGGACCGGCCGCTCCCACCGCACAGACAGCCCCATCGGTCACGCTCGGCACTTCCTACGAGCGGCATCGGCGCAATCTCGAGAGTGGCTTCACGAGATCGGATCGTTTTGCAGACTGCGCACAAGTCGCTGGAAGGGCGCACGCTCGCCTAGCGAGCATCCGCGCCACGTGCAGGCGGCCAAAGCGAAGGCAGCGATCCGGCGAGCCGCTTCTGCCGAGGTGGCAGCCGCCGCCTGCAGGGGCACAACCGCCGCGCCTCTCGACGCCGGCGCACGCTCGTCGTGAAGCGAACAAGGGTGGGCGAAGCGAACAAGGGTGGGCGAAGCGAACAAGGGTGGGCGAAGCGAACAAGGGTGTTCTTAGGTTTTTTCGGTAAAGTCACGTATACGTGACTTTACCGAAAAAACCTAAGAAGATGATTCCTTGCAGTCACGAAAGCTTCAAATCTAGAACGAACAAGGGTGGGCGAAGCGACGCCTCCTGGGCCGATGCCCCGCAGCGAGGCTGCCTGGGGGCTCAACCGACCCACAGGCCGAACACACGACAGTGAAGGGGCCCCCCAGCTCACGTCAGCTTCGCGAGCGTTTGTTGTCACGTCGCAGGACATTGGCCGATGGCGACGGCTTGAGGAAAGAGGGGCTTCGTCCAGCAGTGGATGAATCACGGCTGCTGATGATGATGTAACACCCGAGCGGGCTGCTGCTACCGCATGCATGCGACTGAGGGGCTCCCTGTTGAGCCGGTTTGTGCCTGGAGGGAATCAAAGCTCGAGGTTCCTGAGGGCACCCGGAGGTCACGTTGGCGCTGCTGCTGCTGCTTTCACTCACCGATCACACGGTGCAGAGTGCAGGAATCCGTCTGCTGGCTGCACATCCCCCAACACTCCTTGCCCAATGTTGACGGTCTACTTTCCACACACAGGCAACCCTGTAGATTCTTACACGCTGATCATAACTCATGCAATTGAGGCTCCACGTTCATAGCTTCAACTGGACTCTCCTGAAAGTTGCAGGAGAAGGCAGATTCCTGCGTCCGGCTCACGACATTTTACCGATGATCACCGAGTGGTCAAATCTGTTCGCTGTCGAGGCAAACTTGATTTGCCTCTGCGGAGCAAGTGCAACACACTCCTCACGTTATTGTTCCAAGCCGTTCCTCTCACTCACTATAGAAGACACACATCACCTCCGTTGTTGCCCATTCTATGCAAGGAGCTCCTTCTTTGTGAAAAGGTTCAGTTCCTCAGCAGCACCCCGGGGCCCTCACCACACAGCGGTCGCACCCAGTTGTGAGCAGTGCTCCACATGAGAAAACCTCAAACTACTTGATAGTAATCAATGAATTGTACTGATTTAGGGTTGCAACTTGATACAATAATTGATTATTTTTCGTGAGTTTTTAGTGTCTTGTTTATATTGTTTACGATTTGTTTTTGTCTCAACTGTAAAGTGCTCTACGGTTCTCCACTCGCCAAACGTAACAGCGCATAATTCGTATATACATCATCTCTTTAAATAATAATAGTAGTCTCACAACCATGGAATGCATCGCGAGCATTTGAACTGATGTCATCCGATGGCTTGGTGCCACGCGCAATGGCCTCGCGATTGCGGCTCACAACCGTTGACCACATCGCAACATCGTGACAGATGGCGATGTAACTCGGGGGGGGGGGCCTTCATCTAGCAGCGGATTGATCATGACAGACAATGATAATGAGGTTAGACATTTCCCGATGTATTTTAAACTAAAATAATTCCTCAACTATTCCGACGCACTCTGACGACATACCCCAAGATGTAGCAGCGTCTGTCCGCCAGCCGCCCCATCCAGGGACAACGTTTCACATCAACGCGTGAATCTGTCCGCAGCGTCTCCCAGCACAACTCTCTCAAGAGTCTTCAAACCACGCTTCATACGATTAGTTGTGGATGGCACTAGAACATTTTCCTTCCATAAGCATCTGCCAATTAAATATTTAATGGAAATTCTAAAAGGAAAGATTTTCTTTTAATCCAAATCTACCACAAGCCAATAGAGTGGAATATTTAATCAGTGTAGTGATAGTGCTGCCCTTCCTAACGCAGACAATTGTAAATGTTGTGGATTTACTCTCCAACACGCCGGTGTGCTGTACTAGTAACGAATTGGCATGTTCTGTTTACGTAACAAACCTTACTCATTGGCTGTGTCGGGTGGTGGCGGGTTTAACGACACATTTATATATTTACGCGATCCAACCCCCCAAAAAAACGGTATTATGGACTATTTACGAGCAGCGTGGAAGACAGAAGTATTGCTCTGCATAGTTGACGAGCCAACACCATTTCTTAGGATTACGTTTGTGATTTTTAATGTACGAGTAGAATAGCCTTTAAAAAAACCCCCATTACTTGCTGACAGAGCCGATACATCTGAGCAGCATTACGTAGCACGGACACGTGGACTTCTCAACAACGCTGCTGCCGGTCTAGCTCCAGGGCCACGTGGACTACTCGCCGCCCGAGTCACCGAGGCGGCAGCAGCAGTGAGCTGACGTGGCACTCAAGGGAGGATGTATGCCTTGCGCGGCACGGGGGACTCGCAGCATTCTTGAGCCGGGGGTTCCGAGGGCTCTCGGCTGCGTGCCCGAGGCTCCGAGAGGCAACGCCGACACGAGAGCAGAAGGTGAATTAAGCCGCGAGTGCCGGCTCACGGCCTCGCCTGTGAAGATGCCAAGCGCTAGTTTGGCGCTTGTAGTTTAATATTTTGACTACAGAGGCACGCAAACAAGGGGCGGTCAGAGTTCATAAATTAGGATATTAAAATTTGGTGTCGTGGGTTGACGAGTGGAGTCAATCCCTTCCCTCAGCTCTTGATGCGCGTCCACGCGTGAGTGTCGAGGTGGACGACGCTACGTTTCCCAGCGGTACGCGTGCGCACAAGGCGGACGGCACAGCCCGTAGGCGCCACGCTCGTGTTATCAGTCACGGCCGAGACGAGCGCTTACGCCTGCGCGCACGCGACGGTCTTGAGCGATGCTCCGAGCCCCACCGCAGCGGCAGCATGAACGATCCCACAGCGGCCACAATCGTCTTATTGTCGGACGAGCGTCTGCGCTCGTCTCTGCTGGCAGCGCATTCCCACAGTCACCGGCGCCTCCACAGCAAGGCCACTATTCCCTGCCCGCTAAGTGGAACTCGTTTTATCCACCCTCCCACCCCCACCGCCACTCCCCCACGAGGGTTGATGGGCCGAGTCCTTCCAAATGCGAGGCGAATATTGTCCTCAACACCACGCCCATGGATGCTACTACAGACAACAACGTAGAGATAACAGCGTAGAGATAACGATGTAGAGATAACAGAGATAATTATCATATATAAATAACCACAGAGATAACCCCATAGAGAAACTATTCATGGCATTAAACACATTGTGAAGTAAATGTCAACTATTTCTATTCATGAAAATTAAACTTCTGAAAGCAAAATTCTGCCTGCATGCCTTTGACGAAAGATCCTGTGGATTTCAGGTTCATGATACATTTTGTCGTCAACAGTCAGAATGAGTGTGCCCCCCTCTTGGCCGTCAGTGGTCAACAAACGTCGAGAAGCAGTGGGGAGCCCCACAAACTGGAGGCCACGACAGCCGTGTCCCAGACTCGTGTCCCAGACTCGTGTCCCAGACGCGTGTCCCAGACGCGTGTCTGAAACCCCCGCCCCCCAATCCTCTCTGATGTCCGGTGAGTCGCATCGTCACACGTGTCGTGCTGCGTCACGCATGTCCCGCGTATCGTCACGCGTGTCCGGCGCCGGCTGCTCACCCTGCAGTACTCGTCTATGGGCTTCAGCCTCCGCACAGCCACGTCCCGGATGTGGCTCCTCCGGAACAGGATCTTGCCTGCAGTCACAGGCGCAGCAGCAGCAGCAGCAGCACACAGGCGGCCGTCATCGAGAGGTTAACTACCTCCGGGTGCCACAGTGGCGAGATGTTCACGACCTCGCCTGGTATACAGGAGTGCGTGGGTTCGATCTCTACCCTGACGCCTGCTGTATAATTGTAGTTTGCGGTGTCTCTCTCCCCGTGGTCACGTGGATTTGTCTCCGGGTCCTCCACATTTAGAAACATGCGTTTAGAGTAATTGGCTGTGATACATTTCCATGAGCCACTTCATTAGGCTATCATTTGTCACAGCCAGGTCGCTTCTGAGTTGTTGCGAAAATTCGAAAAATGTACACGCCGCAAATCGTTTGCTTGGCATTAAACATAGCAATCATCGCCTCCCCTCCTGGCAGGGTTCATGCCCGACTGCTGGCCGGAGCCGCCTTGCGCTGTGCAGGGGCAGCTGTCCCTGGGGGTGCCCTTCGGACGTCTGAGTGGGGTGCCACGTGAGGCGCTTCGAGTTGCCGAGCCATTGACAATGAGATTATTGTTGGGTACATCGATATGCAAGACAGAGATATCTCTTATAGCCTTGGCAGACTATTGGGGCAAGTGCTGTTAGCGAGCACCTATGAAGGCCGGAATCAAACTCGGGTCACCAGGTTCGTAGCACAGCATAGCGCTAACACCGCTGCATCGCCGCTCACAACATCGATATGCAGCACACACACGAACTCGCGTTTAGACGAGATCTGATTTGTACACAGACACACAATTACCCCATGAGCCCAGCAACACGCAGGATTTTTTTTATCAAGCGTCCATTTGATCCTGGAATGAAACGAGGTCACAGCAGTGCGCCCAGCGGCATTCTTCTCTCGTGTGTCAATGGTCCCTGGGTGCCCCCGGTGCTCAACGTCGTGCCTAATTGACCACGGCCACACGGAGGCATTGTTAGGAAACCGATCGGCACTAAAGCTGGGGGTAGCTGCCCTCCTGCCGTTGGTAACCTCTCGCCAACAGCGTCATTCACACAGATCCATCACGCAGGAGGCCGATCCCCAAACCGCGGGTGCCGGCGAGCGGCAAGGCTGCACGGCTCTAGGCACAACCTCTGCTCCTCTCCATCCTGCGCTGCACGCTAATCCCATCTCGCTGGGCGCGTGGCGAGTGCCCTGCGCAGTATACGGCCCATACAGCACACAAGACTAAACATTGCAAGTCAGCACAGAGGAAGCTGTTTCACAAGCAGGGAGCAGGGGTGATTGCCATTAAATAGACCCACAGACTTGTCCAGAGAGACGCGCCTGGCCATTTCAAAGCTGTGATAATCAACTAATGAATCCGTGATGAATCTTCTTGTGCGATGCAGACCTTAGCTAGCAAATTAAAGCTATCCACAAACTCCATCACCCTCCCAACAACACCCTAATCACTCGTGGAGAGATGGGAGGGCCTTGTGTTAATTGACACAAAGCTGCCAAGCAATCGGGTTGTGCATTGGAGGAGCTGATGGTAAGCAAGATCTCACCTCCACAACTATCAGCGAGCTGTGATTACAAATCAACAACACGCTGCATAGTGAGATCATGGCTAGCCAGTAGAACTGTAAGCTTCAAACTGCATAAAAACAGTGTGGATCTACCGAGGACTGCCGATTATTATGCTTTCATTTATGTATACACACTTTCTTTATCGAGCCTGAGTCTCAAGGCTCTTTTTCAGGAGGGTCCTGCCAAATGTTCACAGTTGGGGGCGATGCTGCTGCTCTGAGTAATTTTTCAGCATTGGGATGTTTTGACCAACACCAGTCACTTTGGGTGTGTGTTTTTGTTTTTAGCAATGGCAGGAAACCCACGCAGAATATGGAAGCGCACAGACTCAGGAGAGAAAGGCGCCCAAGGTGGGAATCGAACCCGGGCCTTGTTGGCTTGAGGCGCGAGCGTTGTCGCCGTGCCGCCACCGTGCCGCGCGACGTCACTGCAGGCCGTCAACGCCTCCCTTCCTCTGAGTTGGCGTCACAAGTTTTGCACCCATTCATTAAAGGTCAGCTCGGAGGACAACCGCATCACGGTGCCGCGAAGGAACGCCGCTCGCAAGTCGTTGCGCGGTGCTGATGAATCTCTTCCCCGTGCAAACGTGCACGCCTTTGGTTTAAATGTTTAAATATATAACTCGCGATTATTATTTTTAAACAATGTGTTCATGTCAGTTTACTATTTTTACTAAAACTATGCTGTATAATTTGTAAATGCAGGTTTAAAAAAAATGAAAACAGATTACTAAGGGGGGAATGCAAGGTGGCAATACTTTCAGAGAGCCCCACCACATACAAGATAATTCACACACACACACACAAGATGATAAAACACATTCACACACACAAGATAATAAAACACATTCACACACACACAAGATAATAAAACACATTCACACACATACATACAAGATAATAAAACACATTCACACACACACAGATACAAAGCTGCAGATTTCCTTCAACATCAAGGGCAAATCATGAGATGATTGAAAATGCCAGGATACTGACGTTATTTAAACGGACATTTGTCAACAGCGCACTCTGTTGACGTTTGAGAGTGCCGTACTTATCCTGATGATGTTCATGCCGCATCAGCGTTACACGGACGGCCGGAGTCGCGAATCAGAAACTACTTTAAATGATTGTCCAAACGCCTGAGTTATTGTGGGCACCGTGAGTTTTGGCAGCACTCGCATGATTTAACAGCCACTCCATGAATACTGCATGCTGGCCCGAATACTCCAATTGGTGTTAAAGCTCCTGAGAGATTAAACAAAAAAAGCCAGTACCACAAGTTGCAACGTCAAAGCAAGCCATGCTCTTCCGACATTGTGTTCACTAGCGGGGTCCAATCAGCCACCGTGCACCCCCGAAAATTCTACGAAATGTCTCCATCTAAGGCGATGATTCAATTCAAGAATTAAAAAATGTTTTTACTTGACACTGCAGTGAACGTAGAGGCCGCCGCCGGCTGTAGGGTTCACTGCAGCCGGCTGTGCACACGGCACAGACATCACAACACCATTGAGTATCGCACGCCGTCTGGATGCGACTGCGTCGCAGGGCGCGGATTGCATTGCGACTCGTCCACACTGCAGCGCGTCGACGATTCCTGCACACGCCGTGATGTGCGCGCATCGCGAGCTGAAGGAACAAGCGTCGCCATCCCTCCCGCAACTCAGCAATAAAGGGGGGGAAGGGATGGGGGTGGGGAGAGGAGGGGGGGTGTTGAGAGAGACTGCGATGTTGTTTACGGAGCAGGGAAAGGCCAAGGTGTCAGTGCCGTGACCGTCCTCGCAGCGGACGGCACCACCTTCCTGTGCTTGCTGCAGCCAGGAAGCGGCCCAGACGCACGCTGCTGCTGCTGGGAGGAGGAGCAGCAGCACGGGCGCCGTCTCCGCCGTCTACGGACGGACGCGGCTCCGTAGCGAGCCAAGGGACCGAGTCGTCTTGCTCGAGAGAGGAGCGAGGGGGGCTCGGTAACGCGGGGAGACGATCCGAATGGGGGTTGCCTGGGCAGCGGCGAGTGGGGTTCAGTGGCCGACAACGTTTAATGAACAGTGCATGAGGCGTCGCTTGGAACCGATGAGTGGCGAGTATTGCTTCTGGAAAAGCTCTCAAGTAACCGGTCTTGAGAGAAGCGAGGAGCAGCAATTCAACTGTAAAACGCCACAATTATGGGGATCCCTAATAACAATAATAATAATTATTATTATATTTCTCAGCCCTCTTTGTAAGCCCACTGATGGAAGAGGGCCTCCCTCATGCCATGTGATGGGTGCTATTTGATGACCATATTTCACCATGCTGGTCAGTGCAGGGGCCGGTGAAGGAGGGGGCCAGAACCGGGAATCAAACTCAGGTGCTGCGGGTTCACAGCGGAGTGGCGGGCGATGCCACCCACTCCACGCCGTGGGATTGCGTCAAGTTATGTCGCCTTGCGAAAACCTTCGTCACAATCGCAGCATTAAGAAGGTCACTCATACTTATAACTTCGATAAGGATCACTTTCAGGCATAGGGTTTTTCATACGGCAGCACACACGCGCAAACATTGGTGAAACGATTGTGGTGAATGTTACACGTTCTGTAGGGTGCACACGTCACTGCAGACCGAGCGCTTTGGTAATTCCCTAAATGGATTAGTGGGTAGCAGCAGCAGCAGCAGCTATTGATTTAATTTAAAATGCCCAGATCGTCACGAATGTGATGACCCAGAGAGATAATCCGGTCAACATATCATCGCTGCAGTACTTTAATCATACTGCAAGCCAAAATTCGTATCCCATTAATAAGCACTGCCACCAAAACTTATGACGTCATGTGCAACTATTAAAGTGGATACATGAACATTATAGCTTTTTTATATACGTGTAAAAGAATTAACACAGAGTGGGCCAGTAATGAGGCGAGTGGAGCCTCTAGGGCTGGCCAGGAGGGTTGAGACTTCACTCGGCACTGACACGCTCACTGTGGAGCGGGAGGCCGAGTCCGGGAGCCAGCCTCGGTGCACGGCACTTTGACAGCCGCCACCGCCGCCACCACCACCGCCACCACCACCACCACCACCACGGGAGGAATGGAAACCTCATCCTGCTCGATTTGCCAGTTTATTCACAATTAGGAGGACATGTGCTTGTGTGTGTGTCTACGTACGTCTGCGCACGTGATCTAATCAACACACCATCATACTCCGTCCCTTTATCTTGATTTTCCGAGCTTATTCACCAATTATTATTATTATGTCTCTCAAGCCCAATTTTAGTTTTCATTCTCTCGTAAAACATTTGTCGCTTTGTTTTTAGAAAAGTATTTCCAAAACAAGTTATTTATTTTCTGCGTTCCCTGTATTTTTTCCAAGTGTCCTGCAAAAGAGAGCCTCTGCATCTCAATGGGTTCCCAGCTGATTTCACTCTAAAATGTTTTCATTCATTCATAAGCCCCTCGAGAATCCGCAAATTGCTGCAAAAACCACGGCTTGGGGAAACGAAGAGTGCCTGGCGTGGCACGCGGGAGGAGGCCTCGCTTTGGACCGAGCGAGGGGAGGAAACTCTTCTGAGGAAATGTGCGCACGTGTGTGTGTGTGCGTGCGTGTGCATACGCGTGTGTGCACACGTGTGTATGCATATGCGTATGTGTGTGCACACGTGTGTGTGTGCGCATATCTATAGATCTGCGAGTGTCTCTCTTGACTGTACTAGGTCATGGCAACAACCAAAACATAACAGAGGCCCAGAGACACACCCTCAATGCCTCAGTTGCACTCTTCCCGATGTAAAACTTCCACAACTCCCGAGAAAGGATTTCCCAAAATCCGATCACATTTCATCCCAACAACTGTGGACACATAAGGACTTTAAGAGTTGATGCATCAATACAGAAACGTTCGCATGGGTGGCAGAGTTGAGTGTGTTCAGCATTATTTCGAGACTTCGTTGTCGGATATAATCAACTGGGAATGAGCCAAACTTAAATAAGGAAGTGCAAAAATTTGTTCCAAATGGTACCACAAAGTGGTTTCCATAACGTTGCATGAAAGGACTGCTTTTAAGGAGCGACGGGTCGATCACTTTATTGTTTAAAAATAAACTAAAATCGTTCGTAAGTTTTACAATTCACTCAAAGTCCCCGTATCGACAGCCCTCATAACCGCAACTGCTCACGTGTGCAGGGTGAGTCTCACCGGGCAGGAAGGGAATGGTGCGCTGCTTGGGGTCCTTCTGACCTCCCTGCACAGGGAACTTGTCCAGAAGCTGCATCTGGAGGGCGCCGCATGGCGCAGGGACAGTGAAATCGGCGCACATGGCCACAACAGCAATAAATAACAAATCGTCAAAGTACAATGATCATACAGCACAATGAAATGCGAGTTACACGGCAAGCGTGTACGCCGCAGAATCTGCAATCCAAGAGATGACATCAGAGAACTCCGAATCTTGTAAAAGGCTTCTTTGTCCCTTGAGAAACCATTCAAAGTGTTCCGTCGCAGCTGCTTCCAGAATTACAGATTTTCAGGCTTCCCAGGAAAGAGTTTATGATAATTTTAAGTTCCACCGAAGAATCTTTTTCAAATGTCAGAGTCATGCCCTGCTCAAAATGAGCATTGAGGCAGCGTTCATCTCCTCGTGAGAGCCCTGAGCCAGCTTACGGCCCCTACAGCGGGGAAGAGAGTTTATCCAAAGTTGGCTTGCCCAAAAAGTGGTACGCTTT
Organism: Lampetra fluviatilis; assembly: GCF_964198595.1. Lineage (NCBI taxonomy): Eukaryota > Metazoa > Chordata > Hyperoartia > Petromyzontiformes > Petromyzontidae > Lampetra > Lampetra fluviatilis. The sequence continues at coordinate 15,070,113 of NC_136286.1, read as the reverse complement.
TTACTGACCCCAGAGAGATGATGAACCGAGTCAACCCCCCACCTCCAACCGGGGTTTGAACTCGCGACCTCCAGATGGTGAGCCGCTCGCTCCACTGCCGAGCCACCCGACTGGTTGTTGCCACGGTGATCGTTAATTTGTGGTGGCGATGGATCCGGTTACGACCTCACCTACCCAGGGATCTAAATTCACTTGCAGGGTCCCGACCGCCGCCAAGGCCGGCCGAGCCACACAGAAGTACGATGTTGATCAAGTAACGTAGCATCGGCTCGCCAAATCCTTCATCCAACATCGGTGGAGGAAACAGAAAAGCTTGACACGTAGGTTGTCGCGTTCTGGCGTTTCGTACTGATTCATCCATCGCAGGATCCTCCAGGAAATATACGGTGACTCGGCAAGGATTTCCTGGGTAAATAATCAGCATACTGTTTTCCCCTGGTATTGTCTTATTTAGGATATCCTCAGACGCTTTGGTATGACAGGGCTTGTGAATATAATCAATGTCAATCCTTATCTTATTACTGTGCACGTGTCCGTCTCCGTTAGAGAGAGACGCGTGTTTACGTCGCTATGAGAACAGGACGTCCCAGGTTGTGCCGAGCGAGAGGTATGCACGGCGCCACTACCTGCAAGTCGAAGAACTTGCTGTACCTCCTGTAGATGGTGTGGGAGGAATTGTCAGACCAGCTGACGTAAATGATGTACACCTGCAACAACAAAGCAAAGCATGTGTAAAGCACGCGGCCTGCGGTGAAAGAAGGCACTTGAAAGATGAATGAAAAGCAATCTTAACTTCATTGCTTAAAAAAAAATAAAACGTGAATTCCTCTTCTTTAACGAATGGCTGATGCTGCTGTACAGCCACGACTATCATTTTACATTGAGGTGGTTGATGAGCCAGATGATTGCGTCTTGAGCTGCTGAGTGGTGATGGTGCATCGCTGGGACGATGCCCTCCCTCCCTCCGTGTTTGTGAATTGGGCGTTGAGTGCTTCTGAGATGCCCCACGCTCTCTTCTGGGTGGCCACAGTCGCACAACGGAGAGTTTCTAATGATACAGTTGTGCATCATCAAGTATCCCCCCATCTATATCAAGTATCCCCCCATCTATACTCTGGTTTTTTCGGTAAAGTCACGTAGGTATAAAATAAAATAAATCACATTTTATTTTATACCTACTTGACTTTACCGAAAAAACCACAGTGGATTCCTGCAGTCAAGAAAGCTTCAAATCAAGATTAATCCTCCCCATCTACTCCACTGCCATGGTTTGTGTGCATGTGGTTTAGAATTGTGGCCCATTAGCTTCACGGAATATTGAAAGCCAGGGAGCGTCTGCGTGAGGTCTTTCACAAGGTGTTTTGTTCGTGACTTCCCGTGGTCCAACGATTCATCGTCGCAGCGTAAACCACGGCAGCCACCGGCTGCTGAGATTCGAGGCAGTGAGTGGTGCCGCATCTCCTGTAGGAAGTAACGTCGCGTCGTGCGTACTTGTGGGTTAGGTACGTGGCGGCATTAAGGGGAACGAGCCACGCGATGAGCTCAACGTGCATCGAGTCCAAGTCAATGAATTCTGTTTTACTACATTTCCATCTGGAAAAATCCCTTCAGATGGAACATCTCGTTTTTCAGGATGTACAGGGTCTCAACTGACAAGTAGCACACCACATAATGACACTTAGCCACGCACATTTTAAATGTCTAACTCCGACGCTGAGATTTAGGTCACACAGAAATAAAATATCTGACGAAAAAATATGGAGAACAATCCCGAGTACATCCCTCCAGTGCAGTTATATTACCTTCAAAGTACACAGTCAGCAAGGCCCACCTACCAGGGAGATGCCTGACCATGCCACGTGCATGTTAGGGTGGATGGGGGGGGGCTAGGCAGTTTCTCGGGGGGCGACGCGGCTGCTGGAACGGTGACGCCGCTCATACGACTCAGAGCGAGACTTCCGCTGGCAGCAGTCCTAGGCAAGCCGTGGGGGCACCCACACTGCCGAGCTGCAGGGAACCCTTCCGCCTCTCAGCATCCCCTCCGCCGCCACTCAGGGAGGATGGGGGAGGGTGGAATGCTCAGGAAGTAATTGCGAAGCCACGGGCCAGAGCGGCCCCGTACAAGAGTAAGAGGTTCCGACGCTCCTGCGCTGCTCATAGGCGCGTAATTACTGACACGCCGCTTTAGTTACCGGCACACATGCACACTACACGAGCGTGTGCCAGGCACAAACATTTGTTTGATTACAGTATGTACGTTGAACTTCTTTCGCACCGTGCGTAGCCAACCGTGCTAATCAGAGGCGTATATGAAACAGTGCAGGTGCTGGGTGGATTGTTGCGTCGCAGGAGTGTGAGAGGCGGCAGCTTGGGAAGGCAGTGGAATCGAGCAGTGGATATACCATGGCTGCTGATGATGATGCAGTGGCTGAGCTGCTAATACGAACCCATGGTCTTTTATACATGGCCCTACCATGCAGCAGAACTGTTTACCAATCCTCCTCAGCTTGTCTCCTGCACACCTGCCACTGTTCCACTGTTAGATGCCGTAGTCATATTGGACTTCATTAAAACCCCAACATGTCTGACCTCCACGAGCTGTTGGAACCGGCTCCCAATAGACGTGGGCTGTCGCAAGCGAGAATTGAAGCATCGGCTCAATTTACACGAGCAAACTTATTCTGAGCCAACACCCAATTCTTAAGAATACAAGAACTCTCAAGAAAATGCACTCAGCAGGCTTCGCAACACACAAGGTGTGCACAGAATTGCAGGAACAAAAAGCTGCCAGTCCTAGCCAGACCACCAGCTCCAAAGAACTGAGCTTGGCCATGTTCTGTTGCGGGATGGGCTTTCTCGTCATTGTTGTGCGGTTAACTTAAACACAGCTTGTGATCAGAAGTCAAGTTTTGCGGGTGGCCATTTGCGACGGAGTGACCTCACACAGAGGCCTTGGGGCTTCCCTGAACCACACACTTCGAAAATCAGGAGTGGGTCACAAGAAAAACTGCAAAGCGCACAGCAAATCAGACAGGCTTTATAAAAGGAAATACCTTTTTACCAATTAATTTGGTTGACGTAAGAATGGGTTCAATACAATTACATACAGTACTATTATTGTAAATTGAGAGCTGTAATAAATTTGTCGTTTAAGGCTGATTTTACATACAGTAGAGCAGGTCAAGAAAGACTGTACTGTACTTCGACGTAGTTTACTTGGCGAAAGCGGTTCGGTTAATGGTTTGCGTTGATGCCTGTCATTGCAAGCGCATTAACGTGCCAAGACTTCCAACAATGGTGCAGACAAACGTGACTCACGTGACCCACGTGCTCGTGGCAACGGTGCATTGTTGTTGTTGTGTGGGCGCGGCTTTAAACAATGGCCAGGCACTTTCGTGAGGACCCACCTCGGCTCAACTCGCAACAGACCTGGTCTGAACCGCTACCTTATAGTCCACACAGCTATTACGTTCAGATGGCGAACATCTGCTGCACATTCTCTCAATACTGAACGGAAATGGGCGAGGTTTAGGACTCTGGCTCATGCAGCCGACTCAGCAGTGATGCATGCCCAGTCTCGAAGCTGTTTCACACAACACCGCAAGTGCTTTACTCCCTGAACTTGCACTGCTTTAAGTAATACACTCAGTGCAATGGAACTTGCGTTGTTTCATGCCAGTGGCCGAAGAATCTCCCCGGAAGCCCTGACTATGTGGTCTCTCGTGTTTTGGCTCGCTGGGGAAGAAGTGTCAGGCCTATGATTGGCCAACTTCCATGAGAAACCTTCACGATGCCGATGTAAATTGCATCGGGTGCGGATACCCTGCGGCAGCGGCCCCAAACCTTTTTGGCACCAGGGACCGGTTTCGTGGAATAATTTTTTCACGGACCGGGGGGGGGGGGGGGTCATCATTGGGTCTTTCCCCCTTTTTCAAAGAAGCTCTCCAGCGACGTTTGTTTTTGACTCATTGTGGCTACTAGGGGTCAGCAGCTTGTGGGCTCACCAACACTGTGACCGACACAAGTGCACAGTGCGGGAAAGAGGCGCGGACGGAAGTGGTAAATAAAACAATTTCGCGCAAGTGATGTCTTGACCGCGCTTGTGCCAGGCTGGGTGCCCTTTGCACCCACGAAGGCTCCCCGGCCATGCAGCAGCAGATGAGGTGTTATGGGTTGACTGGGTCTGGTGACTGCTGCGTACAAATATAGAAATCGCACAAGAACACACAATCTCATCCGAAATGCATCACATTGTGAGATGACAGTGCTTCTGCACAAAGGGACGGCATACATCCTTTGTCCATTATGCAATTCGTTGAAAGCAGCAATTCCATTTGGTAGATGTTACTTTCATCTGACACCGGCGACTAACGCCGTGTATTACAATAATCCATTACGGGGAAGAAAATGCGATTAGTCCTTTATATTCTGCTGGATGCAACATGCTAGTCGTGATGCATATTGGCGGAACAGAAATGAAGGAGCGGCTGTCATGATTAAGAGTCTGGATGTAATGACGGATTGGGAGCCGTGCACTGTACTTTAAAATGAATTATCCATCCGAGGCATGGCCACAATATGGCCAGTCAGCTAAGCTCACAAGGAGGCTTTGTTCTGAGGAGACGACCGAACAAATTTGTTAATGACGATGAACAACTTCCGCTCAGTGCGGAATCCTTGGCGATCTCAAGCCACCAGGAGAAAGGTCAGTGCAGGGCTTTATCAACTCATCTCAAACCCATGCACGTGCCTGCCGCGAGCATCGAACTGGATAACCTCTCCCAGCCCCAACGAGCCAACCCCCTTGGGACACAAACGCGCCCACGCCTGCAACTCGACGGAATGCCGCTCTTGGACTGGCATCATCTCTGCAAGAAGTAACGCATACTTTAGAAAATAAAAAAAATCAGTTACTCATCCTCCACAACGGCCAAACAGCTCCTGCCTCAGTGAATATTTTAACCGATTAACTACCAATAATGTCACGTGATGATGCCCACAATATTTTTAAGGTTAAATTAAGTGGACGACAGAGAGACAGTAGCAGGTAGAGCGAGACAAACGCTGTGAAATTATGTTCATTTCTATGAGATTGTTTTTTTCTCCGTGGTACCACCTCGAGGTGCAATGATCATCTTACTGGCAGCAGCTCATCAGGGAACAGTCTCCTCGTAAGGGAAACCAACCAAAGTAACAATAATAATCGTGATGTGTTTCACATTTTGTTTTACTCAACTTGATATCGTCAGCCATTTTCTTGCGCAAAGAAGCATCGAGGCGTGGCTCATCTCTTATTTACAGGGTTGAGTCAGTTATGGAAATTCCACATTCCTGTGGTAGGGGAAGAGTACATCCATAAGACAACCACTGTTGACTTCCCCACAAAGTAGTAGACGTTTTATCGACCCAAAAGGATGATCTGCCGAGTCAAAACACCCGACCAGAAGTTTAATTCGCAGCCTTCCGATTGTGAGCCGGCCACTACCACTGTTATAGACATCGATATAGAAAAGGGAAATTTGTGAATATGTCTGTTCGAAATATTTAGCATACTTCCCGACATGCAACAAACTTGAAATTTGGCATGTGGGCAGCTTCCAGACTGTACACAATGCAAAACGTTTAAAAATAGACTTTTGTATTTTGGGGGGGTCGCAATAATGGATAAGTAAGCGGTGATGTCGCATCAGTGATGTCACCCGCATGCGGAAGCGTCACGCAGTGTGCCTGCTGACGTCACGCATCTCCCCCCCACCCTCCGCGTAGGCCGCCTATCCCGCACAAATGCGCGGCGTAGCGGTCTGGAAGTTCTAAGGGAACGTGACTAATTTCAGCTCGCCACGTCATTCCCTTCCCGAGTTGCCGAAATCGACCTCACGTATAAGTGGGTTAAGGTTTAATTTCCTTCAGTGAAAAACATCCGATTTAGTTCAATTGATTTGTTTCGGCTTTGTTCTTTCATGCAAGCATCACATTTTTTCAGGGTTTGTCAGTGAAATAGAAGGGAATATTAAATTAATCCCAGACAAGAATCCAAGTCCCGGGCTAAGCCAGGTAGTAAAGCTAGTATAAATTATATACAAAGCGCACGTCATGGATATAAACATAAGGAACATGTGCGGAAGTGGTTTTTGCCACCAGCAAGATGCCACTGCAGCGAGTGCAGCCTCCAGCAAGTTTGTCTGTGAGGACACCCTAAAGGAACTCCCCGTCCCACCACCACCACCAAAGTGTCTATTGCTTGGCGAGTGGCATAGCCCCAACCCGGCCCAAATGCGAACTTGGGCAACAGGAGCCAGGTAAGTTCAGACATAGTGCCAGTGTTCAGACCCTTCCATGTGTGTTGCAACAAATAATAATAATACATTTAAAAAGTTGCTTCCTCGACATAGAAGAACGAATCGCGTTCAAAAACGGCCGCTTGCCAACACGGAGCCAGAGCGAGTGTCGGGGCACGGGGGGCCTGGACACGAGGGGCGCAGCGACCGGCCTCCACGCACACGGCCCTGGCAGGATGCGGCTCTCGGGGGCCCCTTGTTTTGCCGTCTAGCTGGCAGCTGGGGAGAAAATGGCTAAATACTGGAATGCGAAGCCAACTCGTTAAAATAACTGGCTTATCAAGTTGATGGTTTTGATTGATAAACAATCTATCACGCGTCGTCTTCTTCCTCGTATGGCCGATGTCGACGTACAGCAGCAGCGATGACTCTACACCGAGGTGGTTGAGCCGGATGACTGCGTCAAGAGAAGCGGAGCGGTGCATCACCGTGATGATGCCTCCTTCGTGTTTGTGAAACCACGCGGAGTGAAACAACACCTAAGGCACGGCGCACTGGCGAGTCGGTGGAACATCGCGTCCCGCTTGCAGGCAAGTTTGTGCATCATGTGACTGCTCTCTGTGTACGTCACGCTCTCCCTTTGGCTGGAATTCCTCCCTCGCCGTGATTTCATCTTTAGTTGTTTTTCTCCCTCTCGCTGAATTCGTTCTTACCGCATCTCTGCACTGCGCTTGTTTTATGGTCCTTCCTTCCACCACACCTCAACATTCCTCATGCCCCAATTGGCAAACTGGGTTTATTTTGGCATCTCTCTGTCCCGTATGCTGAATATTCTTAATCTGCGCTGTAACCGTCAATCTGTGCCTTGTTGCTTGTTTTCTCACAAACCTCCATTTTAGCAGCACCATCTCCTCATTCCATAACCCTGCACGGCTTTGCATTGTGTCTTTGCCCTCTCCTGCCTCAAACGTCACGTATCACTCTCTTTACTTATCACGGCGTTTCTCTCTGGAGTAAAGTACACCCACAATGCCCAGCTCCAACTCAAGCTCACGCTCTGTTTCCTGTGGACTCTCCCGGTGCCCACGCGGCTGGCGGAGAGGACCACGCGAAGCGTCGTGTGAAGGGCGAGTGACCAGCTACCTCTACCGGGGAGACAGCTTTTCCATTTCATAATCGCTCTTGCCTGTGCACAGAAGACAACAACACTGTCTGCCTACAAGACAACAACACTGTCTGCCTACAAGACAACACCGTGAAGCATCACGATAAGGATACGAGCGATGGCAGCGGACAGCTCTTAACCGTGTCCGAACAACACACGGATGACGTGGAGATTTCCCCCATACATGAAAGATCAAGGACCTGCCAAACTGCGAACGCGGAGGGGTGAAAACCATGAGGTGCATCACTGGTGACCACCGCCCCGATACGTCGCGAGAGTTCTGGTGGAAAGAGTGGACTCCACAGCCACCCTGGATGACGCCGGAAATAAATAAAAAGAACACAATTGCAGCCCTGCTGCTTTAAAAAAAACAATGCAATACGAAATAAGACGAAGGCTTTAGTACGTTCATAATATGAATGCACACACTGTACGCCTGACTCTTAATGCCGCAAGTACAGCATTACATAGGATGGAAAAGGCTGTTCATTTGTCTTCAAAGCAATTTTAAGCGCTGACCAAACGCTGGCACAGATATAATAATAATGATCACTCAAGCACCCACTGTTCGTATTTTCTGACGTCCACATCAACATTGGAGTTGCCTCTCCCGCATGTTGCGATCCCCACCAGCTTTGCTCTGAGCTTGGATGGGCATTGTAAATGTTTAAATTGTTCACATTCAAAAGCGTTTTTTTTATAGCGTTTAAACCCCCTGCGCCCCCTCACCACCAAAGATTCCACCTCTCCCTGTAGATAGAGATTTCCTCCTCAACACAATCAGGCGCTGTTATTAGCCGTGAAAGTTAACATCCAAGACCTCGGTTTCCTCTCCTACCCAACCCCACCCACTCCTCGACTCCACTCCATCCCTGCACTACACTCCCCCACGTCTTGTTCCCTCTCCAATCATCAACTTCTTCCATTCACCTCATCGTCCTCCTCTCAGCCCCCCCCCTCTCAGCTCCGCACCTTCCTCCCCGATATTCCTCACCCACGACCCCTGCACTTCATTCGCTGCCATTCCTCAAATCTACTTCCAAACCACAGCCTCCAGACTCCATCCCTCCTGCAAGTTCTACCCCCCCCAACCCACCCCCTTCCATCCCATTTCCCCAGATCCCATTTCCTCACCCGGTACTTTAACACGACAGCCACCATCCCCAAACCAGCAATATCCTCTTTCTCTCATCTCCCTCCGTGCCACTCCATCTCCCCTCCCTCACTGCGGACATCGCTGCCTCATCTCCACCCTCCTTTCTCTCACTCAGTGATGAAACTACATCTGGAAATGTAAAAACGCGTTCGGTGTTTCACGAGCAGTGTAACGGACATTGGCGACTTTGCGGCGCCACTTTGTAATCTCGTCTTCCTCCTTCTCACTCTGCACCCAAGCTGCCCCTCTCACCTCAACCAGCAATGCAGGCGTACGTGTGTGTGTGCGTACGTGCGTTCATGTGTGTGTGTACGTGTGTGCGCACGTGTGTGCGCACGTGTGTGCGTGTGTGTGTACGTGTGTGCGCGTCAACCCACGTCACCCTGTTCGTCATTTACTGTCCAACGTGAAGCATTCAAGATATTGTGCGTCCCCTCTGTGGCAAATTGATGTATTTTATCCACCCGGAGCTCTGCTCGTTGTTGTGAGCGTCGCTGCTCAGCAGCGTCCTTCTTCCTTCACGAGCCTCCTCCACAGAGGCCGATCTCGACGCCGCTGGTACCGGTCAACAGCACGTGGCACTCAGCTCCACGTCCTCCTGTACCACATCACTCCATATCTTCTCCAGCCCGTGCCGCGCCCATTGAGCCACATCTATCCGGCAAAACAGAAATTGCTCCGCAGGACGAACAGAATCGCTCCTTGTATCGAATCGCGTTACACCCCGAGATGAATTGGGGTTGAAGGGAGTCATGCAGCCGGACACGAGAGGCAGATGTTCTGCCCCCCCTCCCCATATCTCTGAACTTGGCTTAGCAGGACGCAGACAAAGGCTCCGTAAGTCTCGCCGGTTTGTGCAACTCGCAGATCCGTGTAGGCTGAAGAGTGGGTTTCGTGAACCCATCTGTGTGGAGCTCTTGAGTGATAGCCCCTCGTGGTGTGCGGGGTTCCCCCACTTCCTCTCACGGGCAATACGCTCTTTAATAATAATAACAACGTAGTAGCCCCACTTCCCGAAGCAGAACTCTGCCTCCGAGTTTAAACGAAAGCTTGCCTGGACAAATGAATAACGTTGATGAGATGGCTTACATCATATTAAACATTTCAGCAGAAAGTCACCGCAGCTTTCAGAGGCACGCACAGCGCACGCCCGGAACGCCACGGCCACAACACCGAGTCGGCTTGTCTTGAACCAATCAATGCTGGCGACCAACGCTTTATCAGCACAGGCCCCGCTCTGTGTTGGACATGGGTCCCCAGTTGGACACAGAACAACCCCCCACGACGTGTCGTGGGGCAGAATACAGCAGCACCGTCATCATCAGCAGCAGGCAACACCCGCCTCCTTGCCGTAGCCACATCTACATGTGAAGAATACAGTGCATCTTGTGGGCATCTTGTGGGCATCTGTAAAAAGGAGCTTCCTAGCACATCGGATTCCTCCTCCTGCGGTCTAAACAATGATTCTGCATTTGTACGAGGAGCGTTGTTGGTTCAACACAACAACCCACATCCTTCTCTGGGATAAATCCACTCCGGCCACAACCATCACCATCACTCTCCTGCACCACCACCATCACCACCACTCTCTCCCGCCCCACCACAACCACCATCACCACCACAATTCTCTCTCCTACCCCACCACCGCTCTCCCTCTCCTGCCCCGCGGTGTCAAAGTTTCCCAACTCGGCATTCTTCACAAAGGGAGCGCCACTGCTGCTGCTGCCGCTACACAGCCCAGCGGCAAGCCAGTGTGGAGCTACAGCAGCGCCGTCTGGGTGTCTACACTACACACACCACACACAGACCACACACACTACACATACACACTGAACACACACACACCACACTACATACACTACACACACACTACACACCCTACACACACCACATACACACTCACTACACACACACACCACACACTACACTCACACACCACACTCACACTACACACACACACTACACACACTACACACACACACTACACACACACTACACACGCATTACACACACACCACACACACACCACACACACACTACACACACACCACACACACACACTACACACACACTACACACACACACTACACACACACACTACACACACTACACACACACACTGCTTGCGAGTGTCCGGTGCGAGGTTTGCTTTGTTAGAGCCGTGCACTGGAACCGCGAATCCCTCCTTCCCCGTGTGTCCATCCCAGATGTTGACTCTGTATGTGTGTAGTGTGTGTAGTGTGTGTGTGGTGTGTGTGTGGTGTGTGTAGTGTGTGTAGTGTGTGTAGTGTGTGTGTGTAGTGTGGTGTGTGTGTAGTGTGTGTGTGTGGTGTGTGTATGTGTGTAGTGTGGTGTGTGTGGTGTGTGTAGTGTGTGTGTGTGCAGTGTGTGTGTGTAGTGTGTGTGTAGTGTGTGTGTAGTGTGTGTGTGTAGTGTGTGTGTAGTGTGTGTGTAGTGTGTGCAGTGTGTGTGTGTATGTAGTGTGTGTGGTGTGTGTAGTGTGTGGTGTAGTGTAGAGTGTGTGTGTGTAGTGTGTATGTGTTGTGTGTGTAGTGTGTGTGGTGTGTGTAGTGTGTGGTGTGCATGTAGTGTGTGTGTAGTGTGTGTGGTGTGTGCAGTGTGTGTGTGGTGTGTGTAGTGTGTGTGGTGTAGTGTGTGTAGTGTATGTGTAGAGTGTGTGTGTGTAGTGTGTGTGGGGTAGTATGTGTAGAGTGTGTGTGTGTAGTGTGTGTGGTGTAGTGTGTGTAGTGTATGTGTAGAGTGTGTGTGTGTAGTGTGTGTGGTGTAGTGTGTGTAGTGTATGTGTGTAGAGTGTAGTGTGTGTGTGTGGTGTGTGTGTGTTGTGTGTGTAGAGAGAAGTGCTCACGTAGTGTTTGTGGTGTAGTGTGTGTAGTGTATGTGTAGAGTGTGTGTAGTGTGTGTAGTGTGTATGTAGTGTGTAGAGTGTGTGTGTGTAGTGTGTATGTAGTGTGTGTGTAGAGTGTAGTGTGTGTGTGTGGTGTGTGTGTGTTGTGTGTGTAGAGAGAAGTGCTCACGTAGTGTTTGTGTGTAGTGTGTGTGGTGTAGTGTGTGTAGTGTGTGTGTTGTGTGTGTGTAGAGTGTGTGTGTATGCAGTGTATGTGTAGAGTGTGTGTGTGTAGTGTGTGTGTAGTGCATGTGGTGTGTGTGTGTTGTGTGTGTAGAGAGAAGTGCTCACGTAGTGTTTGCTCGGCGCCCTGCGCTTCTGGAAGTCCTGCACCCTCACGTCCGAGATGGCCCTGTGCGCCATGGGTGCTGGGTGATGCCACCACGCCCGTCCTCTCTACGCCTCCTCCTCTTCTCCTGCACGGCGACTCGGAGATGCTCTCTCCACCTCCTCGCTCCTCCTCCCGCTCTCAGACTCTCTCCTCCGCTTTTCCCGGAGCTCCGCCCCGCGGGACTCCGGCTCCGAGTCTCTGTGCGCTCGGCCACTCACGGGGGCGCTGAGTCGGCACGCCGCCGCCTCCTCCTCCACTTCTGCCTCCGCCTCCTCCTCCTCCACTTCTGCCTCCGCCTCCTCCTCCTCCACCACAATCGCAGTGACGCGAGCACGCGGGATGATGGCAGCTCCCACAACCCCCGCCAGCCCCGCCAGCCGCTGCCTCCCGCCCGAGCAACTCCTCCGCTCGCCCAGCAGACGATGATCGATGTCTCCCCGCCCCTACCCACGCCCATGCTGGTGGCTCTTTACAAGTGTCATGTGTTTCGATTTAAAGCTTTCGTGACTGCAGGGATTCATCTTCTTGGTTCTTTCGGTAAAGTCACGTAGAAGGGAAGTAATAAAATAATACAAATACAACATAATAAAACAATTCTCACGACGTTTCGGCCACAACGCAAGCAGCCGTCCTCGCCTCGACAGACCTGGTTTTCACCTGAGGACGGCTGCTTGCGTTGTGGCCGAAACGTCGTGAGAATTGTTTTATTATGTTTTATTATTTTATTACTTCCCTTCTACGTGACTTTACCGAAAGAACCAAGAAGAAGTGTCATGTGGTAGTCGTATTGTTATCGTCGTTGTTGATGTTATCATAAAACAATTGAAGCGATTCAAAGCGCCACGTGAAATCAAATTGCGCTGTCCGGTCCGCCGAGACGTAGACCACATCTGCTGGTCACGGTAATTCCTGGGACGTGGCTGTTTTATTAAATCCTTATATTAAGTTCACTTGCTTGCTTGCGTGCTTACGACTGTGCAAATCTTTCGGTCGTTTTTTAACCCACTTCCCGTGATCCAATCGAGCTGACATTTTGCACACAGACTCGTTGTGCGTGACAATTTATTTTCGTGAAATTTTTTTTCAAAAATGTAACACTTTTTAGGATTTTTTAATATACATTTAATTACCAATTGCTTAATGGTGGCAGGCAATCATCTGACCCATAGGTGGCAGCCATCTCAAGCCAGAGGACGAGAGGACTCTAGCCGCCCGTTTCAAAGACCAATGTGGGCTGGGTTGTGGCCCATTGAACACGCATATAAAGGATTTATAGTGAAAAACTTTGTTTTTACGGGTTCATTTTTTGCCAAATTACACACGCACGTTTGAACAAATTAATCAATTGCCCTGGAAGACGACGATTTCCAGCAGCACTCTATATTGAGTTGTCTGCAACCATTGCAATTTTCCATCATGTCTTTTTATTTTTAATCATTCCGTTTTTGGACTTCCCACCTCTATATGGTCGTTTGCAAGAGCAAACCAGCAGTGCATGGAAGCAGATATCACAGAACCACTTCTGAAATCTCAAGTGAATTCCTATCAACACGAATAAACGCAGTGCATGGAAGCAGATATCACAGAACCACTTCTGAAATCTCAAGTGAATTCCTATCAACACGAATAAACGCAACACATTTGTCAAGAACACTACCTTAAAAGAAACATAATTGGAGACAGTTCAGGCAATTATCATTTTTTATAGTATAGAGGGTGGATATGAATGAAAATTAAAAAAATACATTCTGACGCCAGTTTTTAATTAGTTATATGAATAGTTACCAAATAGTATTACTAAATAAACACGTACAAATGTCGCCGATATATTGCCTTGTGGGAAGGTTTGTTTTGGTGTGAAAACGTCACAATCAGCATTGGTGGGCCCAGCTACCACCTCACTTAACCTGCCACAAACCCCTGAGTTACAGAAGTCTGTTACACAACATCTGAAGAAGGGTGAAACTAAAGCAAATGAAACTAGACAGTGACACGGGGTGTCTTGCACTCAACAATAAAGTTGCCTGTGTGTTTTTAAGTGGCTTTGCGCTCTGTTAGTCCTGCCGGCTGCACGGCCCCCAAGTTTCATGACGAAGGCGGCCACGTGCCATGGCTGCGGCCTCATTCCCACGGGAGACGAACGCCGCGTCGCTCGGCTTCTTGGTGCCCAGCGCCTGCACGGCGAGCGGAGACGAGCGGTCGGGCGAGGCGGCGTTGGCCACGTTCCTCTCCCCACGCTCGCGGTGAGAGCAGCAAATTGGCGGAGGCGCTGCCACTCTCGCGTTGCTCTGAGCACGGATGGGCAGCACCCTGCCTGCAGCTGACGCAAATGTTCATTGCATCACAAACCGATCATTTTAATTCTCAGAGCTATAATTTAGTCAGTGCCTTTCCAAGTAAAAAAAAAGTTAAGCATTTCTTACATCAGTTGCACGGCCTTCTGGGAGCGCATTTTTAAAAGACCGATTGCTGATGAGACATTGCACGTTGAAGAAACTGGTCCAGAGATAGCTTGCTTGTCAACAATCACTGCTGTTGAGCTGCTGATGTTACAGATGACAACCCTATTTTTACCATATGGTCTCAGTCGGACTAAAAATTTGTCATGCATAACTCAAAATAATCAAACAGGGTCTGCTTATTTAAGATACGTGCACAGCCCTTCTGTGAATCCACCACTGGATGTAGGCCTCACCATGTGCAGGCTGCTGTGGGATGATGCTCCACCACGGCAGGCAGTACACGCACACGCTGGTAACGCGTGTGCGAGGCAGCTCTCGGACAAATCTAAAACTCGGCAGCACGGCGAGCCCCGGCCACCCACCCAGAGCTCACAAAGAATTGTGGAGACAGAATCGTGATATTTTGGTATTTATTAAGATCCGACTCAGACGGACACATACGCATATTAAAACTATCTAAATAAAATATATAAAATACACTGTTTAATTAACATAGAAAGAAGGCATCTATGACATCAGTATCTACAGCAAGCGCAATACATGTTAAGGGAAATGGTTGAAAAGGTATCGGAAGTGGCAGAAGGGAACAGGGAGCTGAAAGTAAACAAGAGAATGCAAAGGGTCGCCAGACAGCGAAAACCACGGCTGGAAAGCAAAGCATGCGTGACAGATGAATAAGGCGGCAGGGAGGCTGGGGGAGGGGGGTGAAAGAGAATAAGAAGTGCAAATGTGGCAGTGTACGACGAGGCGGGCAACCAGCTGCAGGATCACGGCGTCCCGTGAAGTGTCACACGTTCAGTGTCAGCGTGGCCGTCCGAGGCGGCGAGGCGACGGACACGTCGCAAGCTCGCCGTGCGCGACTTGCCCACGTGGGTGTGTGGTGAAAACCTGAAGGGCCCCAATACGAGGAGTGGCTGCTTCGTGTTGATTTGGCTCAGCGCGTTTGAGAACTCCTAACGTCCACAATATTCACAATAAAAAATATCTGTACAGCAAACCTGGCGGCATTGGGCGCCTGCCCATCCCACGTAGTGCAGTGAAACTTGCTCAGTGCAGAAAATATAGAGGAGGGGGGGGGTGCCGGCAGTCTCCTTCTCCTTAAGACAGCAAGGTACGATCAGGCGCAACGAGAGGGTAGGTCTCCCCCCCCCCCCCAGGGGCTTGGGCCATGCGGTAACCGGCCCAGGACTCTCCCACAGCGTGGCGACGTTTCCGGCGACTGCAGCGGTGGGGGCGCTGACCGGCGCCCCCCCCCGCGTTGACAACACCTGGTGGATGCCAGGCGCGCAGGTCCGGCAGAGCGCATCGCGTGCCGGCGTCTGCGTTGGGATCCTTCCGAGGCCCCTGGAGGGCAATCCCTGTACACGAAGTGCTTATGGAAGTGCTTATTCAAAACTCGTCCCTCCTTTCGCGCTTGACGGCGCCCACAGGATTGTGACCACAACCACGTTGGTGGAAACGGAAAGGCGCTCACCGAACGTCCATTTAAAAAAACAATTAAAAATTTCTTTATCTCTCCAATATTGCATCTACAGGCAGACGGCGGGTATCCAGCTCCTTCACGTGCCGCGCTGGGGGCAGGGCAGTACCCAGAGGGAGCGGGGCTCCGTCTCCGCGGAGGGGAGGTCGTCAAGAGCGGCCGTCCGCGTGAGAAATCTGCGCGGCCGCGCCGTCCGTCGGCGGTGGGGCCTGCATGGAGCGGCCCGTGACGAGCGGGGCCCGGCCAGGGGAGCGTCTCGCCCGGAGCTTCACCTCCTCCGTGGGGCAATTCTGCCTGTCCAGGACAGTCTGTGAAAAACACCGGCAGCAAATCTGTACATCACGAGAACACCGAGCAAAACGGCAAAATATAATGCAGGCTGGAAACAAACAGATTTATCATAACACACACGTGCAGCACTCTATTGTACAAGGTCTCTAACACAAGGGGGTAGCGGCCACTTCACCCGATACCTGGGGAGGTACGGCCTCCGAACTACACGGGCCGTAACACTGGGAACCCCGTTAACTTCCCGTCCTCCGGCTGGGGGCCCTAGGGGAGGCTTTGTTGACCCGACCGTGCCGGGTCTTCGGGGCCTGACCACTGGCCTCACTGAGCTCCGGCCCTGAGAAGGACGGCGGAGTTTGGGGCCCAGGTCTTCAGTCTTCGGCTTGGAGATGACCGAGCCGGACCCTTGAGAGGTGCGGCTTATATACTGGTTCGTGGCTTGTTCCGCCCTAGCCACGCCTCCCTTCCAGAACTTTCTGGAAGGTGACATCATCCCCCGGTCCCCCCTCCCGGGGTCCGGGGAATGTGTCCCAGGATCCGCTTCCCAGGGAACTGTCCTTGGCCCCTTGGGCCATGGTTACTGACAGTGGCGTGAGAGCGCTTCCGCCCCCTGTTGACGACAAGGGGTAGCTACCCGCTAACAGGATGGGGAGTGCCAATCAATGCCTCTACACGTGCACAAAAGCCTTATCCAAACCACCACCTGAAAATAACTGAACGTGTGGCCCTTGTGGCATGTACGCGTGTTGAACTTCTGTTCACCGTACGTTGCCAATCATGCTTATCGTTGAGACCACCAACTCAAAGAGTTGAGAGACTGCATCTTAGTTTTGCTGCCGCTGGTTGGGATGGCCACAGTTTCTCGGTTTTGCTGATAAACAAACTCATCACTTGGCACGTTTGCTGACCCCTGCCGTCGTTACCCCCAGCTGCTCGTTACCCCCACCCGCTCTCGTTACCCCCACCCGCTCTCGTTACCTGCACCTGCTCTCGTTACCTGCACCTGCTCTCGTTACCCCACCCGCTCTCGTTACCTGCACCTGCTCGCGCAGTTTGAGCAGCAGCCGCGTGGGCTCCAGCTGGCGACTGAGGGCGGCGCAGACGTTCTCGTCGTCGGCCAGCACGCGGTGCAGCGGCCTCCCCGGGGACACTCGCTTGGGGTCCTTCAGCTCCTCCACCAGCACGTAGCCGGCCGGGTCGCTCTTCCTCAGCGACGTCATCGAGTACTTGGCCTTGCTCAGAGTCTGCGGCGAGAACGGAGGCGCGGGGGGGGGGACAACATCGATGAGCAGGGCACGTGTCTGAAGCAACTATCGTTCACCATTTAACGAAATGTAAACATGTTTTAATTTTAACAGACAGGTGGAAAGTGCAGCCAGAACTGGCACCAACACATTTCCCAAGCTCTGTGGTCCTACATTGGGATGTGTGGCCAACGTCACGAATGAGTGTTGTGATGCCGATACGGTGCTTGCACCAGACTTGGCGCGCGCTAAGACTATGTTGGGTAGTGACGACTTGCTGGCAGGAAACAGTTGGGTATGCTCAGGTACGTAGGCAGGAGTGCACGTGTTGTAAATATGTACAGGAGCACAAGCAATTCGACACGTGACAACACGTCCGATCAGACGGCTCGATACGCATCTCTCTTTGGAAACGCATTGCAATGTTTAAAAATAGCCCTTGTTAATTATTTAGTCAGCACTTCCATGAGTGACAAGCTTGGCTCACATCACGTAGGCAGCGTTGCCATAGGAAGACCCAGAGTTCAGAGAGAGGCAAACAGCAGGAGAATATTATAATGGCCATTTAATTATACAACCTTTGATTTTTAGAAAGAAGGCAAATACAGAAGGCTCACGCATGCTAACGGGAAACGCTCTATGCCCGTCCAGATGGAAACATGTGACAATTAGACCACTTGCTGTACCGCTTTCTCCTGGCGAGCCGGGGTACGGCACCTCGACGCCCACGGGAAGGGAGTTTCACAACGTTCGTGCGGTGATCCGCCAATCCTGCTGGCTACGCAACGCTGGACAACCGCCGCCGCCGCCGCCCAGGCCAAACAAACAAACATCGGCTCACGACAACGGACGAGAAAAAGCAGCATGTGTCCACCTGGGTGATGATGTCCTGTGCGGTGCTGGCACAGTCGGCGCGGATGATGGTGTGCGGCTGCTCGGGCAGGATGTCGTGCACACGCACCAGGAAGGTGCTGCTGTTCCACTCGCGCTCACCACCCGGTTCGTCGCGCTTCTGCAGAGAGCACAACGCAGCCCACGCACACACACTCACTCGCACACTCACTCACTCACTCACCCCACACTCACTCACACTCACACACTCACTCACACTCAATCACACTCAACCCACACCACTCACTCACTCCACACTCACTCACTCAACCCACTCACACATTCACTCAACCCAAACACTCTCATTCACTCACACACACACACTCAACCCACACTCACACTCACTCACTCAATGCACACTCACTCACACTCATTCACTCAACATACACACACTCAATGCAGCTTTAACGAGGCACACCCATGCACACACTCAACCCAGCACACAGGCCACCTTTGCTGGGAGCCATCCAAACAGCTAAGACACCAAGCTGATATGACTGGGACGTGCCCAAACACACAAAGTAGCCGAGGTAGAGCACACGGGAGCCCACAAGAGGCAGCTTTGTAACGCTATGGTCTCCATCTCAGCCGTAAAACAAATACACCCAGAGCTCAAGGAAAGTGTTGTTCCAGGTCCCTTGTGTTGAACCGTGGCTTCACGGTTATAGAACACATCCTACGGCATACGCTCTTCACGCACAGGTTTGGTAGAAGTGGTGATATAACGCGAGTTGGGCGGTGGAGATAAGGACATGAAGTAGGATCTTTGTGAAGCAAAAACTTCAAGCCAAATATGAAAATACATTTGGATACTCTGAATTTGAGCTTTGCCCACTTCCCTTGTGGATTTGACAACACAGCAAGGCACGTACACAGCGCCTGTACAACGCTGGCTCAATATAAATACATTTGTGACCATTTTCTGGTTTAAATCACAAACTCAGAGAGTTGAGATGGGCCACATTACCATGCAAACACTTCTTCTACATGGTGGTCTAAAGGTGGCATTAGCCCGGCAGTGGTGGCTACGCATGCCTGTAATCCAGCATCGCAGGTGGGGGTTGGTCGATCGCACGAATGTGGCGAGGTGCCATACTCTGGGGCTCCGCCTGTTCCGTCTGTAGGCGATAGAGTGTTTCCCCCTCGCACGTGTGCGTTTCCTCTGGCTCCTCTGGTTTCATCCCTCGTGTGTAAACACTCATTAATTGGCTGATAATGCCTCAATATACAGAGGACCGCAGAGCTTGGGCAATTGTTGGTGCCTGCTCACCACGTGGCTGCCTTCCCGCTCAGCTTTGCTTCCGCTTCACGCCTCCGAGTCCATCTCTCTCTACGAGGGCGAGCGACTACCGCGCGGTGGCGGCTTACAAGCCCCGAATGATCATTATTATTGTCGTGATCATCATAACTCTTTTACGTTCCTCCCCAACATCGCGCGCCCATTTTTCGTTTGTCGACGCAACGGGAATGCTGGAAACCCTGCGTGCACCTCACGGCGCGCGCACCGTCCCTCCAGAGCCCACCTCCATGACGAGCCGCGCCGTGCGACCCTCGCGCGTGGCCCACGCTCGCACGAGCGGCAGCACCAGCTCCTCGGAGTTGAGCGCACGTCGCTTGCGCCGCCCCTCGGCCTTCGCCGGCCGGGCGGCGCCCTCCCCCGGCGATCCGCGCTCGTCAGCCTGCGGGCCCGCCCCGTCGCACGGCCGCGCGTCCCCGTCGCCGCCCCCCTTTGACGCCGCTCCCTCGCCCCTCTCCCGCCACACGGGAAGCGACTCCTCCACCAGCGCCCAGGCGCAGGCGCCCCGCGTGCTCTCGGGGGACGGGGGACGCGCGTCCGAGGCCTCCGACTGCTGCAAGGCCTGGGAATCGGAGTGTGTATGTTGGCCGTGAGCAGCAAGAATAGTCAATTCGAGTTGAGACGAAAAGAACATATTTGTATGTGTGTAGAACTTCTTTCGCACCGTACGTAACCAACCGTGCTAATTGGAGGTGTGGGGGAAGGACAACAAACTAAACACAAAACTAATTTCTAGATTAAAAAGTTCATAGTTCCAGTGGCTTCCTAATAGCGGAAGGAAAAGCGCTCGAGACGGCCGCATCTGAAAGCGTGCGACACGGTGACCACCGTCTTTGTTTGAGGCGCGTTGAGCGGCCACGTCGGCAACGTCTGTAACGGACTGCTCATCAGTTTGTCTTTTAATAAATGCAGGCCCTTCGTGTATTCTACTGAAACGTCATATGTAATTTATAGAAACCGAACAAGATTTATGTGCGTATATGTAAAAATGTAGTGTAGTTAACGCAACCGTCAAAGCACCAGACACTCGATTGAGCAAAGTCCATCTGGAAATGTATCGAGCCGACTGGGCAGCGTGTATATTATGGACTTGCTGCTGGTGCTGCTGGTGCAGCTGGTGCAGCTGGTGCTCCTACCAAGGCGATGAGCTGCAGAGCAGTGGTGTCCTCGGGAACCGAGAGCACGGAGAAGGGCCACGGCCCCGGGGCGCCCCACACCGTGAGACGGTGCCGATCGCGGCGCCACTCCTCCTCCGTTCCAAACACCTGCACAAGCGGGCGAGCCGCAGCGCTCACTCATCCGTACGCAGTGCGGTGCGGTGCGGCTAGAGTGGAGCAGTGGTGGTGCTAGCCCACCAGCGGCCAATCTACCGAGTGCGTCACCTGACTACAAACATATGATGGACAAGCTACACGGACAAGCTACACAACTGAAATATTTAGCTTGTGTGCAGTGGTCAAATTGCCTTGGTGCGTTGTGTTGGTGCGTTGTGTTGGTGCGTTGCGTTGGTGCATTGTGCCCTTGTGTTGTACTGCTGTACTGTGCCAGTGTGCTGAGCCGGTGTGCTGTGCCGGTGTGGCGCGCGTTGCGCTGGCGCGTGCCGTCACCCTGGAGGCGGGGGTGTTCTCCCCCCCGAGGGGGGGCTCCTCTCGGCGAACGCACAGGAAGAGGCTGGAGATGGGCAGCGCCTCGTTATGGACGTTACGCAACCGCAAGTGGCGGTAGCCTGCAAGACACGTGCACGCGCACACACGCACACACGCAGCGGCGTGGGAATTCACGCAGGACACGCGGGATAAGAAGATGTCCCCGACGCCGCGCGTGCCGCCGGTGCCACCGGTGCGCCGAGCGCTCTACCTGTGCGCAGCGAGGCCAGCGGCACCATCCGCTGCGCGGTGACGCCGCCGCCGCCGCTGTCCACGACGGACAGGCGGAGGAAGGCCATCGCCTCCAGGTGCACGGGCAGCGTGAAGGTCTCGCCCCACAGCGGGTTGAGCGCGTTGCGGCCCACGGTCTTGGTGCGCAGGTGGCCCGCGTGGCACGTGTCCAGCGGCATGCCCGCCAACTCGAGCTCCACGTGAGGGCTGCCCGCCGTGTTACCCGGGCACACGTACTGCCCTGAGATCACCTGCGCGTCCGCACGCGCGCACGCCGATCGGAGACGTTTACGGACGCGCGGAGGCTGCGCTCGATGGCGCAAAGCGACATTCGCCGATTCGCTCCGGTCACTCGCTAGCCGGCGGTCACTCGTCTGCTCATCACTCTTCGACCGACTCAACGCCCGACATCTAACGATTTAATGCGCGATTCACAAATACGAAAGAGGCACCATCCCAGCGATGTACCACTCCGATACTCTGGCTCAACCACCGCAAAGTAAAATCAATGCTGCTGCTCTATACCAACATCGGCCGCACGAAGAAGATCGACCTAGGAGCGCGCATCGTCGTCCCCGCCAACGAGCAGCGCAGAGTGGGAGAGAGGGGGGGTCGCCTACCGTGATGTGGTACGTGGTCGGCTGCACCCCCTCGATCTCGCGGTCCATGGGGCGGAAGGTCTTCTGGAGGGGGCAGGTCCTGTCCCTGAGCACCGGCGGCTTCAGCACAAACCCACAGCTGCCGTTCTGCTCAAACATGGCCGCGTTCAGCGCCATGGGTAAGTCTTCACGCACACACACGCATGCACGCACGCACGTAGACGCACACGCGCACACACAGGCACGCGCACACACACGCACACGCGAATACAACAACGTCAAACAGGCAACACGATGGGTAAAGGACGTGGCTCGTGACGCAGGCACTCGCATCGTGTGACATCACCAATATGAATGTGGGGCCTGGGAGAAGCATTGCTGTGTGCACTTTAGTCGAGACAATTACCATTGGCCTTGGCAACATAAGCTGGTTAGGAACAATAAATATAACGATTAAATAACGGGACGTAAAACATGCGGTGGTTGGTTAATATTTCTACGACGTATCCTGTATACACATTGCACTCTGGCTGCTCTGCATGGTAGATACATTAGCGTAGGCTGTGCCGAGTGTTTGGATTCAAGGCTCCTCTGTGCCTTATATTCACACACCTTCAGATAATAACGATCTGTTTATCTAAATGGTTGCCATTCATGCTGTTGTTTGAAACAACAAGCGAGTGATATTTGTAAATGTTGTGGATTCGCTCTCCAACACACAACCGGTGTGCTGTACTAGAAACGAATTGGCACGTTCTGTTTACGTGACAACCCTTACTAGTTGGTCGCGAAAGCCTATGTGTTAAACTGAGCAGTATTTATACACACGTGTGTAATGCATCATTATATGGAGGTTTCCAAGATGCAGACACATACACACACGCATGCATGCATACATACATACAAATGGCCATATAAATATTATTTGTAGAACAAAATAATTATATAGTTTTCTGTTGAACTAGTACCCACATCTAACAGAGAGGGTCTTTGTCTTTAAACACCTGCGGTTTGCCTTCAATAGTGGAAGAAAGCCCAATTTTTCTGATGAGGCTGAATTACGCACTCCCAGAATGCCGTGTAAGGGATGTAAATAATAAAATCTGTTCATCTTTTTCCATGTGGAAGTACAGATGTGTGAAGGCAGGCTATTGCCTGCTAATTTATTGTATTCTGTGTAGTGTTCAAGAGCCATTGCCCCAGGCTACATCACAAGTGCCTGCCCCTGGCTGCCCACCCGGGCAGGACACGCACCCTCGGTCTGGTAGTTGAGCGCCACCATCTGGATGCCGTGGAGCCAGTAGAGCATGGGGTGCGGGTTCGAGGATTCTATTCTCGTGGCGGCAGGATACGTGCGCAGCAGCTGGCACATGGTGTGCTGCGGCACCTGGGAGGGAGGGAGCGACCGAGTCGCAGCGGCGTGAGTTCGTATCAAAGCGGTAACGCTCCGTGCAGCGCGCGCGCGCGCTCGGTGAGAGTGAACATGAGCAGGGAGAGGGAATGATGACGAGCAGCTCGCCGCGGGCCGTTACCACGGACAGGTAGAGAGGCTTGTGAGCGATTGTTAAGTCGGGCAATGTAAGTGTACTTATTCATTGTTCGTACTTTCAGCCGCACGAAGCACACACGGACAGCCTCGTTGTTTACGTCGCGTCGATTGCGTAGCCGTGGGGCTGTAGCGGCTCACTCATTCAAGCTTCCCCTCGCGTGATTGGCGACCCGCGAACGGCTATGGATTGGTGGGCTCGGAGTGGGGGGCGTCGATTTGGTAAAACGGTTCAAAGTACTAAAATCCTGGGAAGTGAAGGTCGGTTAAAGGCCCGTTGGGAAAATGGGCTTTGGATTGGCAGAAACTTGGTCGAGAATGTTCAACAAGGGGGAGACAAACACAGAAGGGCTTGAGTAGAGAGGACCGGGGCTCCCTCCGCACTGCTTGGGCTACGCGTCACGTGACTCACTTCAGCAAGAGAGTCTTGCGCAGCTACGCGCTCCGCACTCGGCGGGGGAGGCACACACCTTGGCGCCGTAGCGACGGCACAGGCGCTTGGCGGCGTTCTCGTTCATGGAGGACATGTGATAGCACTTGGGCGTGCGGATGAGGGCGCTGAGAGATTTGGCGGAGAGAGGAGGCGCCACCCCGGGGTCCTCCGCGTCACCGCCGGTCCCATCGCCGCCTGTCACGCGACAAACGCAAGACGGCGGAGGCGCTCAGCCCGCGAACAGGACGCGAAGCGCCTGCCCCACCGTGCCAGCAATAACCGTGGCCGTACGTACGCGGACGTAATGCCACGAGGAACCGGCATGAAATCCTGTGACAACTTTGCGCCGTCTAATGATGGCGACTGTGCGCGCGTTCACACGTTGTAGCGCGTGACCGTGCCCCCTACTACTCGGCATGAGCACGGCGCCGGGGTGGCCACGGGGCTGCTGTCTGTACGCTGCCCAGGCTCCAGAGTTCCCATGACGGTCGGGAACTCACACGAGATGGAGACTTTTAAGTCCCGGCTGAAAACCCCAGCACCTGTCTGACGCGGCGGCCTCCTATCTCTCTGGTTCTCTACCTGGTCTCTTTAGTCTTTCTCTCCCCAGTTACTTATCACTCACATCAATACAATTATTTTTACATGCGTGTGCACGTGGTGCGTGTATGCGCATGTGTGTGCATGCATGTGTGTGCGTGCGCGTGTTCAGACTCACCCTTGGCGCGCGCGTGCGCCACGTCCTGCTCCCCGGTGCTCATCCTCTGCGCGGCCGCACCAAACAGCGACTTGCGCGTTGCCTTCGCTTTGAGGCGCGCGGGGCCCGGGGGGCCGGGCCTGGAGAAGCCTGTGGCCACGCCAGGGGACAACGACGGCGGGGGGGGGGGGGGGCCGTGAGCGGTGGGGCTCCCCGTGGCGACGCCTCGACAGCGGCTGCCGCCGTTTGGGGCATGGTGGAGATGCCTCAGGTTAAGCACATTTTAATTAAGGTTCGGATTAATTAGAATGCGGGAAATAAGGAAAGGGGGTGGCCTAACGGGGGTCACGTAATGGTACAGTTTGACATGCTTGGCTCACGCCCGGAACAACGGGGGTTTTAAATGTGGAGAATTTGAAAAGCTCAGCTGGGAATTCCCAAAACTGGTAGCAAGCTCAGCAAACTAACTTCCTATCCAAGGTTTATTACAGACTGAAAAATTGTAAAATGTACATTTACTAACACCCGAATACAATTCCATAAAAAGTGGGAATTACGTCACCGTCGCCCCGCCCTCACCCACAAAAATCCGAGAGCAAACCCCTTATGACGAGAGTCCGTGCCCCCGTCTTCCGCAAACGAGAAAACGATACGGCGACAGGCGATCCTCGGGCTGACCCTTCACGACGAAGCGGAGGTGACCTGGCGCTGTTGCTGTGCATAACACCTGGAAACTTGACGGCCTGGCAGTATATGACGAGGTCGGACATCTCTTGCGCGATCTGCCGACTCTCCTTCTTGTTGTGCGGAAGCAGAACCTCCTCCCGCAGCTCCATGTCGTACACCTGCCAACGTGCGCAGACGCGCGGAATAAACGACCCTCTCACTCCAGCCACCACGACTAGGCTCAAGGTGCCGGTGGGATTCAATTGGACTCCTTTTGGATGAATAGACAATGTGGTCCCACAGGTAGATGGACAGAAAAAAAAAACAGAAAAACTCAAAATAGTAAATCAGGCAGAGGTCACCAGCTGCAATCGGGGTCAGAGAGTTGTGGCGCGCAACGTTGGCTTGCAATCGCCGTTCCAGTTGCGTTGTACCGTACGGCCCCGCACACCGAAGTTCGGTCATTCTCTTGTGACCGAGGTCACTCGTGCGGCTGAGATTCGCCCCGCTCTCTCGCGCCCTCACCCCCGGCCACAAACAAAACCAAAAGCGAGGCCGTCGAGAGCGACGGGCTCGGCGCCGCACGCACCACGTAGCGCTTCTGCTTCGAGGAGGGCTTCTCCTTGCGGCTGGGCGAGGGCGGCTGCACTTCCGTTGCCGCTCCGCTTCTGCTCTTGCTCTGCTCCTCTGCCTCCTCCGACGGAAGCCGCTCGGTGCGCTCGTCCAGGATGGTGTCTGCGAGGGGGGGGGGGGGCGTGGGGTAGACGGTGAGGGATGGAGAATGAGGGAGGAGGAGGAGGAGTAGGAGGGGGGTGAGGAGGCATCCGGGAGGTGGGGGCAAGGTGAACTCAAGTGGGGAATTGAGATCGGGAGGTAACGAGGGAGAGCCGTGCAGCATGGCGCCAGACCACATGGACCGGATGGATCGTTGTTATCAGTCAAATCTTGGGTTTGTTTTTACATTGCAGGAAACATTTTCTCAGCTGCACGGAAAAGAGCTGCTCTCACTTCTCACCCAAAAACATGAATGAATATTTTGGTCTCACGCAGTACGAAGAGACATGGCACTGTTCAGTGGTGATCACCGACCAAGGCCATCGCATTCTCTCTCCAGCAAAGCCAAAGCAGGGGAATTCCATAAGCACACTCTACAATCAGCCACCCCGTATGACTAATAACAACAACAATGTAGGAGAACTCATTCAAAATATAAACGAACACAAGTTTACCGATTAACAAAACTTCTGTTTCTAAATACACCTAATAAACACGTGTACAGGAGTGAAAACATGTATTATAAAAATAACGATTGAGGTTGGATCAGAAGGCCCGCACCGCCCGAGTTAACGACGACGCATCTCTGTGAATCTGCTTACGTCTGCCAACGGACGCCCGTGGAAGTTTCCGTCGACTCAGAGTTTAGCGAGCAAGCCCTGGCCCCTCGACCGCTCGCTTCCCGCGGCGCACGGCGGCGCCGCCCATCTCCTCATCACAGAAAACTCAGTTTTTTTCTCCCTTCCCTACGAGCGATTTCCTCAACGGTGGCAACGAGCAGAGAGGTCGGCGGCAGCCAAGTCTGGCCAGCGGCCTGGGGGGAGACGATTGACCGATTAAAATCGAGCATCGTGGACGGCCGCCGTGGCAACGCAAAACTTGAGAGCCGAAGTGGTGTCCGTGGAGAAGCGGAACAGCAGGCCACGCGTCTCGACTCGACTTGGTCTCATTCCATTACAATGTGCAATTACGCAATTAGTGGCGTGTACGAGCGCACTGCCCCGCGCTGTGGCCTCAATTAATGAATCTGTGTAACTCCAACTGCATTCCAATAAGCTGAGGTCATGACCTTTCGAGCAGACGCTGGAACTTTGGAAACTTCTTGGTGGGAGTGAGCCGTGGTTGGCCTTACCCCTGAAGACTCGGAGTCTCGGTTTCTGGATCGAAACTTTGGAATCCACTCAAAATTCTTCATTATTCCTGCAAATTCCTGCCCGTGCTGGGGCACGCACAGTGCAAGTGAAACCTCTGCTCACTGCTGCCGTCCACAGAGGCTGCACGGTGCCGATTTGCACACTCGTTATTTTTCCACAAGAACGCAAGAGATGTCCGTAACCATTAACAACACTGGAGGGCGTCAGATATTCATCAGATTTGCCTTCATCCCTGAATTTGAAGCGATTCGTCAGCCAACCAACCAACATCACACCAGCAGCAGCAGCAGCTCCAGGGGGTTGAGAGGTCGGTCGATGTTGCCGAGATGAGACATTCAAGTGGAGATCTACCTTCGACAAAGCGACTTCAACCCTGAGGATGCTCGGAAAGCCGAATGGAGTTCACACGAAGCCACAAACGCCTCGTGAAAGATGCGACGCAGAAATCCCCTGGATTCGATCTTCCGAAGTGAATGGGCCACAATTCTAAACCACATCCACACAAACCATGGCAGTGGAGTAGATGGGGGGATTAATCTTGATTTGAAGCTTTCGTGACTGCAGGAATCCATACTCTGTTTTTTTCGGTAAAGTCACGTAGGTATAAAATAAAATAAATCACATTTTATTTTATACCAAAGAGTATATATGGGGGGATACTTGATGATGCACAACTGTAACATTAGAAACTCTCCGTTGTGCGACTGTGGCCACCCAGAACACAGCGTGGGGCATCTCAGGAGCACTCAACGCCCGATTCACAAACACGGAGGGAGGGCATCGTCCCAGCGATGCACCACCACCACCCAGCAGCTCAAGACGCAATCATCTGGCTATAGCTGCTGCTCTACATCAACATCAGCCCTACGTTAAGGAAGAACGAGTTTATTCATATATTTAGGACATAAAACAGGCCGTGTTGTTGATTATTTGAGCAGGTGTATTAATCAGTCTGGTGTCTGAGCTAAATCCCACGACAAACAGAAATGGCGTTTGTGGATGCGGAGTTTAAGAATTGGGCACTCCTACTCAGAATCCAGACACTAGGTGGGAGCAGACACACACACTCTCTCTCAAGAACAAAGATCCCCTTTAACAGACTATTAGGGAAGTGCTGTTAGAGCAGCACCGATGAAGGCTGGCACGGTACACGAGCGGGTGGGTGGCCAGCACCACGCCCGCCCGCCCGCCTTTGTCTTCCCAATGGCGATGTGTACACACCGCACCAGGCACAATGCTCTACATTGAGTTGAGGAGCAGCGGGAGAGAAGAACGCTGCACAGCAGCTGCTCGCAATCGCCGGGATCAGATCACGGCAGCTGATCAACTTTACTCTCCTCTTTGAAAATACACACCAACGTCGTGGCGAAGCGCACCAAGTGTGAAATGCCGGTGAAGTCCAGCGAGCGTAACAACAACACCTCAAGGGTGCGTCGACCGCACACGCGCGCTGCGTCGTGAAAAGGCTCTCGCGTGACCACGGGGACGAGAGAGGCCACCTGCTGTGCCACGGCGCTTCTTCTATGGGACGAGAGAACCCCAGCGGTGCAGTCTGTGCGGGGAGCGCGGCTCCCGGAACGGAACGTCACGACGCTGCTTGCCCACGCAGCGGGGAGGATTTAATCCAGCCACGCAGCGCTGTGTATGCGGAGTGGACCTCACGTTGAACTTGGAATTGCGATGAATTCAACTCCAACAATGTAGCTGCTGGCTTTTCACCACAGTCACACAACAGACTCCAAATGCAACCAGTGCCGTTCAAACGCAGGCTCCCTCGCTAAAAGATTAGAAGCGTACGCGCATTAAAGTCTCATTACCTGCAAAGGTTTAGTTTGAGAAACGACGCCTACAATAAATAGGTGGAGCACGGTAGCCTGCGAGCAATCCGAGCTGCGCACGAACAAACGGATATTGCGACATCTCAAGCCGACCCAACACGACCTGGAGGATTCCCCGTACCCCCCTCTACCCCCCTGTAAACAAACACCCAGAGAGGTTCCACAGTCGGTCGTTACGAGTCCAGCAGAGCCAAGAAGGAATGGTCCGAGGAGGGGGGCGCAGGGGGGGGATGAATGTTAATTGACGGCACACAAACACAAAGATCTCCCATATAGCCTTAACAGACCGTTGGGGCAAGTGCTGTTAGCGAGCACCTTTCAAGGCTGGAACAGCACACGAGGGGGTGGGTGGCCAGCACCACGCCCGGCCGCCTTTGTGACCCCAAGTGGCGATGTTTACTACACACCGCACCAGGTACTCATTTGAGGCCGAGTCGACCTAGGGGAGGCCCAGGACCGGTTCAGACAATCGCCACTAACGTTGGCCACGTGCGGTAATCGAACTTGGGTCGCCGGGTCCGTAGCACTGTGCATCAAGCACTGTGCCACCGCTCCAAACAGGAATGTTATGCGCGCACACACGCAACACACACACAGGAATGCTCTTTCACACACAACAATGAGTTTAGTGGTGTAGCAGCCATGCGATGGTTGTTGGAGGAAGTTACCTTTCTGGAGAGCCTGCATGGATGTGGAAAGGCCGTCAGCTGGAGGGAGATAGGGAGGGGGGAGGGGAGAGATGGATTGAGCAGGGTCATGGTAAGAGAAAGGAAATGTGACAGAGCTGGGATGAGTGGGGAGTCATTCTGCCAGCAAACACAATTGTCTCTTCGGATGCTTTAATATCCTCCCCCCTGTGGCCTCCCAACAACCTGAACATGGGCAGCCGAAGGTCACCCTTTCCAAGTGACCACGCCCCACTCCCTCTGCATGCAAAGACAACAGATCCCAGGCAATCTGGATGCCCTTTGCACTCTCAAAGGCACATCTCTCTGGCGGCAGGTCTCACATTCCGGTCGTGCCTTTGTCTGCCAGAGAATGCACACGAGAGAACATTGTTGTTGTTCTTAAACCTGACTTAGGAAGACTGCGAGACGTGAAGAGCCCGGCGAATAGGGCTTGATGGAAGGACTAACATTTAAGAATGTCTGCTTTAGGCCAAATTCATGTTGGTACACATGAGAAAGGGCTCTCCAAACCCATTGTTCCACACACTGACATTTGTTAAACTTACACACTCCTTGGAAATTGTGCATCTTTTCTTATTTCCTTTGGAGAATGTTTTTGGCTTTTCCCCATTTTTGTTCTTCCAGATGCTGCTCTCGGTCGAGTGCTGCGAGACGATCTCCATGGACCTCTCGCAGAGCACCGCAGCGCTCTGACAACGGCCCACGGAAGCAGTTATAACGGAACTACTTCTGAGATCCCTTCACGTGACCTCTGCTCCACGCAGTAGGCGGCCGTACTCTCCCACTCGCTCTGCTACCGGGCACAGTATTCATCGCCGGACAGTCAAACGAACATACTTAATTCTCAGAGCTAAAATGTTTGCTACGTTAAGTGCAGAATCACATTTTTAGTGATTTTTTTTGTGTGTGTGCTGTCATTGGTGACTGGGCTGAGAACGTGAACTCATTGCACTCAAGAATCCGGCTTCGTCGCCGTTTTTAGTCACTGGTTTAGTCACCACTTTAGTCACAGCCGGTGGCTGCTGGATCTGGTTCTGACGTCTGAGCCACATGGTCCCCCTTTAAAACACATTTCAAATTGTGGGAGAAAAGAGCCCTTCTTGGATTGAGTAGTTTAACGCAATGCGCCATGGAGATTGTGTGGTGATGAAA
Source organism: Lampetra fluviatilis (assembly GCF_964198595.1). Lineage (NCBI taxonomy): Eukaryota > Metazoa > Chordata > Hyperoartia > Petromyzontiformes > Petromyzontidae > Lampetra > Lampetra fluviatilis. The sequence continues at coordinate 15,039,191 of NC_136286.1, read as the reverse complement.
TCACAATGGCTATATCAGGATACACAATGAGTGTTAGGACATAGTGAATCAAAACACCAACGTACTGGCAGATTTTCAAGAGAGTGATGATATGTCATGGACAATGAGGGTTAGTTATAGAATTAGGAGCCAAATACACAAACACACCATACACATTTAAGCAAAAACATCATTTAGCAGTTCCAATTGAGGTTTAAATAATTATCAATGATATGCAACAAACGGACGGCGATTCCCATTTCACTCACTCGGAGACTGAAGCCCAAAGCAAAATCTGTGCTTTCTGAAGCAAAGAAAATGGTCCATGAGCCAGAGCATAAATCGCTACCACTGCCCAAGGTAGCAAAACTTGAGTGGCACCGATTTATTTACGCGGCTAATCAGAGTGGATTATTGTTAACACAGTCATTTCGTACATGCATCACACAGTTCACCGTCATTGGCTTTGCAAAGAGGCAATGCAGTTTGAACACACACAGACGTCAATAACACTGTGGCCCTTAAGAGAAAAAACAAAACAGACGTAATTGAGGACGTTTCAGTTAATGGCCCTTCTTAAGCGCTCTGAAAAAGGTCCACTGCCCGGAACGTCACCGGCGTGTTGAGTTTTTGTTGTCCACCACTGCCACCGCAACTGCATCACCAACTAATTTGGTTAAAAATGTTTCCTTACATCGACTCTGAACACAGAGCGAGCAACTCCTCAGCGAGATCCTTGCGTGCACCTGAGCTTTGTCTCACCGCAGCATTGTACCAAGTGGCAGATTGCTATGTTGCCACGAGGCCCTATCCTTGGCATTACATTATTAATATTCCTCAGCACAAGTGTTACCCTAATAATATCACTTTTCAGCAGATGGCTCGCTGGTTTATTGACTTGTTTTTGGATATAAGAATCCAACTTTCTACCAACGAGATTCGCTAAATAAAACGAAGGACTGAATGGATTTAAACCCACGTCTGATATATGACACTTTAAAACCTTTATTGAATTTGGAGATTAACCCTGTGACTTCGTAAACAGATTAAAGTTGTGTTACGTAAGCTTGTAACAAATAGATGCAGTTTGATGTAAACCGACTCAAAATTGACGTATTTTTAATCGAACGTTTAAATAAAGTACACATTTAATTCAAAGCGTTTTGACAGTTTATGTGTGTTGAATTTTTTTCACATCGCACGTAGTCAACCGTGCTATTTGGAGGTGCGAGGGAAAGACAACAAATGAACACACAAACAAAGTGTGGTCCCATGGCCCTGGACTGGAATGCAGAAGAAGCAGCGTCAGCTTTTCCCCATTTTGGCTTCCGATGGACTCCACATAGTGAGCGTTATTTTGACTAATTTTATCCCGGACTATGCTAACAATTTGTGGTGCGGGGTGGAACGCGGTCTTAAGATAGAAACCACGAGGACGATTTGATCGAGACGAGTGTGAAAAGACGGAAATAGAAACATTAACGCAATCCCCGATTGAATTGCACCGATTTCGCCACCCACGTCCCACGGCACTTCGCCACACAGCCTGGCCTCGACGTGCAGCCCCGTGGCACAACCCTGGCTGGGAAGTACAACATCTACAGAGTACACTTTGGACGTTTACGTGAGATTCCGTGAAGGAAATTCACATCTTGACTATGCTTTAAACGGCATGCAAGCAAGGAAGCGGCGGGTTCTTGCCCGTGACAAGACCCGCTTGCATCGCTGCGTGCCGGGCTTTACAGAGCCGAGGCGTCGTGTGGCTTGAGCTGTAGGCCGCGATGCTGACGTGGAGGCTCGCAGCGACCAGAGGCCTTGCACGCAGTCGCCGCTGCGGTGCAGGCGAAGTGCGCAGCTGCAGGTATTTGTGTTGGCCCGATTAGCCGCACGAACCACAAACGGTGGAGCGTGCACACAAAACAAAGCGCTCGTTCAGACTCCACAGCAGCACGGCCCCCACCACCACCACCACCGTAGCCGCCACCACCGCCACCGCCGCCGCCACCGCCGCCACCGCCGCCACCACCACCACCACAACCACGTGTTTATGAAGGTTGAAATTTATGAACAAAGCAAGTTTACGTCCATAAACTAGGGTAATGTCACAAAGGACTGATACACATATGTTGCTATGCGAGGCCTGAGTTAGAGTCCTCAACGTGTGCCAGGCGTACGAGCACGTGGCAGCTGTGAGAGTACAGCCGTGTGGGGCAACGGAGTGTGCACGTGGGAACCTGGAGGCGTAAGCAAGCGCAGCCATCGTACGACCGGTGGCTTCCACTCGCACCTCCCACCGTTAACACTGTCCCTGTGACTTCCAGGCCGTGAGCTTCCACCACTTCACGTGGCCTGAACTGCGCCACACCTGGAAACAAGTGGCATGCCGCCTAGTAGGGAACGGCAGCTGTCGTAACCGTTCTGTCAGCTTGCTCAGCGTGCCCTTACTGCTTCGTGCCAAAGGTGCGTGGGTGGACGTGTGTGCAGGGACAGTGCTGGGACGAGCGCAGGAGTGTTTGTTGGGGTCTATAATAAGAATTAGAGGTGTGTGCGTGACAAATGAATCGCTCCCACCACTCCGGCGATTTGGTAGCTTATGAAGAATCTTGATTTTTGTTAACACCGCGGTGAATGTGGTGGCGACGAGAGGCAGAGGGGGCTCACGTGAATCTACGACGGAGACCAAAAACTCGCGCGCAAATCTAAACGCGTTGATTCTTACCCGCGTGAGATTGAGCGCAAGGATTCCGTACCGGTCGTCAGACCAACGAATCCCCGCCACACCGCTGGTAAAGGATGCGGCGCGAGGAGCGTACCGTCGGGGAGCGTGCGTTTACCGTCGGGGAGCGTGCGTTTACCGTCGGACAGCGACTCGTAGTCGTAGTCGTACTCGTCCTCGTCCTCCTCCTCCTCGTCCGCGGTGGCGCTGCACTGCTGCGCCGCCAGGCTGGCCAGCTTGTGGGCCTAGCGGCACCACGCCAACAACAACAACAACGGCCATTACACGACGGATGTGTCGTCACACCGCTAGCGTCACAGCGGCGATTCCAGCCAAGCGACGATGCACTCACGCTCACTGCAGCGGCTCTCCCCACACACTGGACTCCTACTCTTTGTGGGAATAGTGTAAGTGGGCTTTGTTTATCAGGTCCTCCCTATTTATTACAGGTTTCTAAAACATGTATGTGTGTATGTTAAACTTATTTCGCACCGTACGTAGCCAACCGTGCTAATCAGAGGTGCGGGGGAAGGAAAACAAACTAAGGCGTGTAATAAACGGGCGGTCAATATTGATATTCTGGCCAGTAGGTGGCTGGCTGGGCTCTTCAGTTACCTTGTATGCACACCAGCCACGCGGATAATGGAGGCCTGATGCAGGCCTGTGGGTATGTGTCCTCGGCCACCAGAGGTGCTCGCCAATAGTACTTGCCCCAATGGTCTGTTAAGGCTATATGGGGGATTTTTGTCTTTGTATGCCAACATGGAATAGAGCAAGAAAATTATTATTATTATTATGGAACTTGGTCGCTTCAATTGTGTAGTGGAAGGAGGCTGGTCATTAAAAAGTGAAGCAAAATGATGAGGATAAATCGGAATGCTCAGGCTGTGGTGCTCAGATTGTTAAAACCTAGAAAAGACCGTGGAACTTCTGTGATACAAACCAGGACGAGAGAAACATGTTCAGAGCACGACAGAGCAATTGCAGGAGTGCAAGTGGAGCTGGGGGATGATTGAGTGAGAGGCACTGCTGGCCGTGTTGACAGATCAAAGGGAGGATTTAAAGCAGCTGCGGTTGACACCGGCAAAGTCACTGCTGGGTTTAATGGTGAAAGGGAACAAACATGGGCGGTCTCAGGAGAAAATCCTGGAGGTTTGGACGATTTAGTTTAATCAATCAAATTTATTACATCCAATTTTGAAAAGGGCGACCACTCCACAAGACTCATCGAGAAACACCAGAGAGCAGAAGAGAATCATGCAAGCGCAGCAAATGCCGTGGATCTGGAGTGAGGGTTCGGTCCAACCTGGAGCGAGTTATGACCGCATGTACGGTGAGAATATTGAGTTCGACGTTGTTGTGGTCGTCGAACTACGATCCGAGTAATTCTCGGATTCGCAGGAAGCGATGGGTCAGCGTTCGCGAGATAGCGTCACCCCCTCACCTTCTGTTTGAGCAGGTCCACGGGCGTGTGGTGAGCTTTCAGCTTGCGGTTTTTGATCAGGATCTTGCCTCGCAGTTGCCACGGCGATGGCAGCATGGGGTCGTCTAAGAAGTCCGACTCGAAGAGGAAGCGCGTCACAAGTCGCTCCCCGAAGACGCTCTGCCAAAGAAGCGACCGGCGGGGGCAGCCGTGAGCTAGCGGCGACCGTAGCCACTCACGGTCCCAATGTGGCGAGATCATTCATTCCGTGCGACCTAACTCGAAAGTCAATGATGAATCGAGTGAAGTGATTTTTGCCCGGTGCGCACACGTGCACTGAGCACACCGGGTTGTACGGTGCGCGGCCGTGTTTGTGGAGATGGGGCACCTTGAAGATTTCGGCCATTTTACGCTGCTGGGCAAGGCAGCAGTGGTTCTCAATGGAGAGGATGACGGGGAGCTCGCTCGTGACGAACGCGCTGCGGTTGATCGCCTCCACCACGTCCTGCACGGCCGGGGCAACCCAGACATCGGTGACGTCACACACGGCGGTGACGTCGCACGCGGCGACGGAGCGGTGCACACCTACAGCTCGCGCTCTTACTCACTGCCTATTCGTTCAGCTATCACTTGTGGCCAGGTCGCTTCTGAGAAAGAGCTACGTAGCTCAGTGGGCCTTACCTGGTACAATAAGTTAATAGGCGAGAACACGTGCCCCCTTCTTTGCCTCCACATCCTCCATTTTGCAGCGGCCCGGTGCTCACTTGAGCAGACCGGCACTGAGAGCGATTTTGAAAGGAAGAGGCCTCGAAATAACAATCTCATAACAGCAGACAATTTATAGAAAGTATGGCATCAGACCCTGAGCGTTCCATCGGTGAAGCCACCCCGGTTTGGGTGTGGAATATCCGTGAGGTCTAAAACATCACACGTCACACACTCCTAAGCTTGATTACCCAGGAAAGCCTCAGGACTCTTTCTCAGGATGGTACTGCCAATGTTGTCGTAGTGGGGGCACAACGCTGCCGTGCGTTATCCCCGAGCGAGTAGCTCGTGGGGGAGGTTTTCAGCAGTGGGATGTTTGGCCAATACCGGTTCCATCGTGCAGGTCCGCGTGTGTGCTTGTTGAGCTCACGGCCAACACCGGTGACGATTGTCTGAACTGGTCCTGGCCCTCCCCTAGGTTTCTCAACCTCAAATGAGTACCTGGTGCGGTGTGTAAACGTCGGCCTTCATCGGTGCTCGCTATCAGCACTTGCCCCAACAGTATGTTAAGGTTATACGGGTGATCTTTGTCTTTGTTCTTTGGGCTCAACGTGCATCGCCTGTCAGTGGGCGTGGCGTCGCTTCCGATAGCGGTCACCTGGAAGGGAATCTTGGTGGTGAGCGTGTGGCCGTGGTAGATAATGGGGGAGCCGTCGTCTCCGTCCCAGCAGTCCAGCTCCACGCTGCGGCAGCCCTGCAGCAGCACCTGAGGGGTTGGGGCCGGAAGAACGAGAGGAACGACGATGGTGATGACGGTGGTGGTGGTGGTGGTGGTGGTGCACGTGGCTGCCTGGAGCCCAGCACTGTGGAGGCAGCAGCAGCAGCAGCGAGGGTTGGTGGATCACCGCAGGGATGTTGTGAAACTCCCTTCCCGTTGGCGTCGAGAGGGAGCCATACCCTGTTCGCCAGAAGGTAGCTCAGCAAACATGTGGACTCCAGCTGGTCTGTATGTAAGGGAAAGTGTCTCCTCCTGCACATCATAACATTGTACGATAATAATAATAATAAAAGTTACGTATTTACGAAGGGAAGCCACACCGAGTCCCAAGACGCAGGCGGGTCTCCTGCGCTGATTGTGTTGTTTAGTTCCACACCAATGACAATGATTTGTAACCAGAGAACCCAGAGGAAACCCATGCAGAATCGGAGGAGAGAATCCACACAGAACGGCGCACGAGTCAGGATTCGGATCCAGGGCCTTGTTGCTGTGAGACACAAAGCGTTGCCACCCTTAGAAAAATAACAGTGACAGATTTTGGTGTTCCAATTAAAAGTATATTCCTTGGTGAGCAGAGGTCAAACCAATCAGCAGTGAGAGATCTGGGGCCAATTCCTTTTGCAACGGAGTGCGCCCAGTGTCCATTGCATGTTGTGCCTCGGAGGGTTGATGGGATGTAAATCAACAACCAATCAGGGATTGAACTCACAACCTTACGTACTTGAAAAAAATAAAGATAAAGATCCCCAATACAGGCTACACAGGCTGTTGGGCAAGTGCAGGTAGCAAGCACCTGTTAGGGCCGGAACGGCGTGTTACGGGGTGGTGTGGCGAGCATGACGCCAGTCCGCCTTTGTCTCCCCAGTGCTGATGTTTACACACACCACACCAGGTGCTAATGTAAGGCTGGGTCGACCTAGGGGCGGCCCACGACCGGTGCAGACATTTGTTACCGACGTTGGCCGCGAGTGGAAATCTAACTCGGGTCGCCAAGTCGGTAGCGCAGTGCGCCAAGTACTCCGCTCACACACACGCGCATGCACACGCGCGCACACACACACGTACACACACGCGCAGGCACCTGATGGTAGAGCTCCACGGAGGAGTCGCCCTTGAGCTGGTGTCCCGTGAGGTAGGTGTTGTGGGACGAAGCGATGTAGTAGTGTGAGAGCGGGCGCTGGAGCTGGCTCTCGTCCGGCGGGGACTCCTCCAGGACGCACGCAAAGTTGTCCACGTCGAGCAGGAACCTGGCGGAGACGCCACAGCGGGAGCCGCGCGCGTCGCTCGCGAGAAGCCGTGGGGGTAGAGTCACAACGGCCCCACGCCGAGCAAACCGGACGCAGCAGCAGAAATGTGTTTTTGAATAAGGAGGACATTAAACACATCACGGACGGACAGGATGAATAACATGAACACATTACGGACAGCAGGGTACACAACAACAAATAGAATCAGAATAATATGATAAAGACAAGTTATATTTATTGAGACGTTCAATGAGAAAACAGGAGACTGAATATGAATGAGTTTTGACAATTAGAGGTACCACAAGGAGATGGGGAAGATAGCGAATAAAGTACATGAGCAATTTGAACAATTGGATGCAACAGGGCAGAGCTCAACGGAAGGAAGGCCACGATCGCTGACGTCTTTGAAAAAGGACACGGCACAGACAGAGAGATGGAGAGATAGAGGTTTGGAGAGGGAGGGAGAGACGGGGAGGGAGAGAGGGAGAGATGGGGAGAGGTATGGAGGGAGAAAGGGAGAGAGTGATAGAGGGAGAGAGATGGAGGGATGGGGAGGGATAGAGGCAGAGATGGAGGGATAGGGAGAGAGGGAAAGATGAGGGAGGGAGATGGAGGTATGGAGGGAGAATGGGAGAGAGCGGTAGAGGGAGAGAGATGGAGGGATGGGGAGAGGGAGAGGCCACGGCTGGTTATGGATGTGTGAACGTCGTTGCCGCGATGTACGCCGCGTGTGGTGCCTGTGCGTGTGTACCTCGCGAATCCTTCAAACGACATGATTCCCCGCTGCCGCATGGACTCCGACGGCTCGAACCGCTACGGAAGAAAATATCGGATGAGCCTTTTGTTTCGAGGGCAGCTATAGAAAAAAAAACGCGGCAACTTACGCAAGGCAACCCTGAAGCAGAGGCAGCGTGCGGGAGTTACTCAGCAAGGTGGCGCTGGAGACACTGGCAGCAGAGAAGAAGCCAGAGTCGTAAGCGACCAAAGTAAGTCGCAAATAAAATATAAATCGACAACACCCCTGTCGGACGGGCACGTGGTCGTGCTTTGCCAGCGGAGAATGGCCCCCACATCGTGGTCAAGTCTGACGCTTATTTGCATTTATAGGAAGCCGACACAAAACAACACGCCCACCAACGTTTAATTTGTCATTGTTGTTTTTAAACACCCATCCGTAAAAAAAACAACCTCTTCATCAACCTCCTCATTGGTCACCGGCGACGTCACGGGGGACACTCCCTCACCTGAATGAGGCGCAGCAGCTCCGGGTAGGTGAGGTGCTCGCCCTGGCACTTGGCGAGGAAGTCTGCGAGCTGCCGGGGGGCCATGCCCAGCAGGCGGGGCGACGTGCTCTCCACGCCCGTGCCGTTGCTCAGGATGCTGGCCGCCGCGATCGCGTCCGAGATCTGCCGCTGGTAGGCTCCGGCGGCTCCGGCGGCGGCTCCGGCTGGGCCGCCGACGCCGCCGGAGCCGCCGCCCGGCGACGCCGCGTGGCCTCCTCCTCCCGCGGCAGGCTCCGCACCCCAGCCGGCACCCGGCGAACTCCACTCGGACTCGTTCCTCGTGATCAAGTCTGAGCGGAGGAGGGGGGGATGGAGCGGGCGGGCGGGGAGGGACATGGCGGTGGTGGTTTTTGTGCGAGGCCACAATCATCTGACCAAATTTGTATCATTACGACTTCCTGGAATATTATTCTGATTTCCTGGATTTTGTCCTGATGATGTCAGATGCAGTTTCAGACAACAAGGGTTATCCAATTGCAAAATTTGGTAGTGAAAATTATTCTTCGACTTACTAGTGAGCTGAAATCATAGTATTTTGCATGGTAAAGGCCCGGACACCGCACAAAACTTTAATCTCAACACCGGCTACGAAAACCTGGTGCGCGTTAAACACACAACCCGTTTTTTGACGGGACACGTTTCACCGGCGTCCGGCCGAGGCTCACCAATCTCGGGCTGGGCCCCGGGGGGGGTCCTGGCGGCCGCGTCGGCGTGGCTCCCCGCCGGCACGGCGGGGCTCTCGCAGCGGCTGCAGGGCACGCTGTACACCTCGAACACGTCCTTGAGGTCCTTGCGGCTCCGTACGCTGCACGCACACGGCACACAGCTCAAGCGTCTCGCGCAGGCGTCTCGCTCGGCGCCTCCGGCTCGGCAGCGTGAGCAGCTGGCGCTTCACAACCGCGGACAGCGGTTGTTGCTGCTGCTGCTATTGTGCTTAAGAACGGGAGAACAAAGGTTCGTAAACTACACAGGAATTGTTTTTTACACGCTTTTTTCAAGCAATCTAGGAAGCAATGAATGAATGACCGATTGAACGAGTCGGAAGTCGGATTCATTCGGTTTCCCTTTCGAAATAGTGACGTAGGTAAACGTTAAATGTTTCTACCTCTACAGAAGCCCCAAAGTTCTCACAAATTAAACGTAATTCCCACTCAGCGATTTAACAGCCACCGTGCACACGTAGGAAGCAATTTTCACTCAAAATGTGGTCAGGAATGCCTACTACTCCCACCAGCACCACCACCATGGTGCGGTTCCACGCAGAAACTATACGGGCTGATGAAGGCAATCCAACGGTCAACACTGCTCGCACTCTCCCTGAACGAAAATCGTTCAGCGGCGGTGCTGCGACGAACGGGGGACAGGCGAGCGGGCGGCGGCGGCGGTGGGGGTGGAGGAGCGGGCCTCACATGAACGACTTGAAGAGCTCCACGAACTCCGCCAAGGAGACGGAGTTGTCGAAGTCGTGGAAGGAGCGGGCGCTGCCGTGCCAGCTGTGGCTGTTGCGGCTGCTGCAGGCATTGGCAGAGTGCACGTGGGTCAGAACCATTTAGAAACAACAACAATTATATTGATTTTATAAAGCGGCGGGAACCGAACTCAGATCTCACGACGTCATTCGACACGAGTCGGCCATTGCGTGGCTGCGCGACGGCCCAAATTTGAAATTGCAAATGACTCAAAAGAGACTCAACACAGCAGCATCGGTCACCTGGCGTGTCTGTGAAACACAGCAGCAGCAGCGCCTTCCTTCGTGACCATTGTCTTGTGCTATAACAATGGAGCGAATAACGAATGTACTGAACAATTGTTATTTATAAATTGTGAAAAGTGAGGAGTTTAAGGAAGTTTGGGAATATGTCAGATGTGGGCAGAACGAACCGAAAGCCTCGTCGTGGGCATGCAAGGAAGACGGCGTGCGCCCGTCACGAGACCTCCGCCCGACGGCTCAGCCGCTTGAAGGCGGTGGGATGGGGTGCGGAGCAGTGAGGTGTGGTGAGGTGCGGTGAGGTGCGGTGTGGTGAGGTGCGGTGTGGTGAGGTGCGGTGCGGTGTGGTGAGGTGCGGTGTGGTGCTGTGATCACCCGCTCTGCGACTTTGGAAACGTGGTGGGCATGCCCATCGAGCTGGGCCTCTGTGAAGAGGAGGAGGAGCAGGAGGAGGAGGAGCAGGAGGAGGTGAGGGTGAGCGGCCGTGCCGTGGAGGTGAGGCTCTGCAGGGGGGGAGACTCGGGCAGCGTTCCTCGACGCAGGGGAGCCAGGAGCGACGCGGGGCTGGACGCAGACAGATCTGGGCACACACCACACCCCATCACCGGCATCAACACCGCCCCCCCCCCCACCACTACCAACATCATCACGCCCCCCCCCCACCACTACCAACATCACACCCCCCCCACCACTACCAACATCACGCCCCCCACCACTACTACCAACATCACACCCCCCACCACCACTACCAACATCACGCCCCCCCCCCCACCACTACCAACATCACGCCCCCCCCCACCACTACCAACATCACGCCCCCCCCCACCACTACCAACATCACACCACCCCCCACCACTACCAACATCACACCCCCCCCACCACTACCAACACCACGCCCCCCACCACCAGGACCTGTGCCTGGTGGTCACTGGCAGCACTTTGCTGCTCGAGGCGCCGTTCCCGTGGCGTGACCTCCGCGTGCATGGCGCAAGGCTCGTGTTGTTTGGCACAGGCTGCTGCTCAAGTGGGATGTCGGGTACAGATGCCAGCGCTGGTTCGGGGTGTGGCGGGCGCCCGTGTGCCGGTGCGGTGCGTCCCCTTGCCTAGGCTGCCGTCTTGGCGTCCCCTCGTCCTGACATCTCCCAGCTCCTCCTCGCTGTCCACGCTGGCCGACTGTGCATGACACGCACACACACACACGTACACACACGTACACACACGTACACACACAGGCACACACGCGACGTGTGAGCGGTTGACCGTGTAAGTCGTGGACCGGGCGGACGGTCGATTCGTGTCGTTGTTCTCCGCGATGTTGCGTTCCCAGGAGGAGGCACAGAAGAGCTTCTCTGGAGGTCCAGGCCAGGGCTCTCTCTGGAGTCACCGCTCCTCCCCCCCCGCGCACGGCACCTCGGTGCCTCCGACAAAGCGGCGGCGATCGGGCGCCACCGTCAACGGCGTGAGCCGATTCTCTCCGGGTCACTTTCACTATCCCATTTTTTTTTCTTTCAGGAAAGGGCCAGAATTAGAGAAGCTGCTCCTTTACGTGTCGTGTAGGGTTAGGGAGCACAGGGTCATGGGACGGAGTTTGGGGTTTAGCCGCGCATGCCTTGGCCAGCGCCTTCTTGTTGCGCTTGCTGGCGTTGCGCTGCGTGGCCTTCCTGCCGGGAGGCGCCACCTCTCCGAGGCCGAGGGCCAGCTTGTGGTAGCTGCAGCGCTCCGTCCCCGTGCGGCCCAGGGTGCCCCCGCCGCCGCCGCCGCCGCCGGCGTCGCCGCCGCCGCCGCCCACGCCGCTGCTGCCCCCGCCGTGGGACGGCCACCGCCGGCCCCCAAACAGCTCCACCGTCTGTGCCAGCGTGGGGCCCTGGCAGGATCCCTCCTGGGGGGGGGGGGGGTACACGGGGGGGGGGGGGTTACATGGGGGGAACACATGATTGTCTGATGAGATGGAAATGCTGGGACTCTGGGTTGGAATTTTAAGCACTCTGATTGGCTGTCGCGACACGGCACCCCCCCCCCCCCCCACAGCATTCGCTCGTTCTCGGAGATAAAGAATGAGCCAGAGGCGCGAGAAACCGTGAGCAGGAAGGCAGCAGCCACACGGTGAGTCAGTGGCCAGCAATTGCCCAATCTCTGCTGTCCTGCAGGTGTTCTTGGCCAATGAATGAATGTTCAAATGTGGGAGGAAACTGGAGCGCCCGGAGAAAGACTATCCCATACAGACGGAGCAAGTGTAGTCCACACTTTGCTGTGCCGCCTTCTCTTGTGGTGCCTGGGTACAGCTCCTCCTCAACACCCACAGAGGAAGGGAGTTTCACAAAATGTGTGTGCGGTGATCCACCAACCCTCGCTGCTGCCTCCACAGCACCAGATCGCAGGCATGCAGCGGCTTAGCTACCATCGCCCGGTCAAAGTCCGGTGCGCAACCTTCCAGGGAAGGGGCGGCTCCGAGCGCGTGGCGAGACCGCGAGCCGGGCGACCCCCGCACGAGCGAGGCCAGGCGCGAGCGCGCACCTGAAAGAGCGCCGTGTACTGCTTGCGCAGCCAGTAGAGCCGCTGGTCCGGGTAGCGCTTGAGCCCACGCAGCGCGGTGGCGACGAGCCGCAGCGCGTCCGTGAGCTGCGACGCGGTCTGCTTCGGCGCCAGGAAGTGCAGCGAGCGGTTGTCGGTGGTGCCGGCGCCGTGCAGGAGCGTCAGCGGCCGCAGCAGCGCGGCGTGGCGGTACAGGCCGGCCAGGTGCGCCGCGTCGGAGGGGGCCAGCCCGTCGGCAAAGGCGTCTTTGAGCGAGGAGAGGTCCAGGGAGCCCTCCGAGGCGCCGCGGCCGCCCGGCGCGCTGGGCCAGGCCCCGCGCGCGCGCCCGGCGATGGCCGTCTGCCCCCAGGCGAGCGTGCGGTTGTCGGGCTGCAGGCGCAGGAAGCAGAGGGCCGAGGCGCGCCCGGGCGCGTCGTAGTGCAGCGCGGTGCAGCCTCGGCGCAGGAAGTCGAGCAGGCCGAGCGGCAGCCAGCGGAGGAGCACGTGCGTGGGGATGACCTCGACGCCGTGGTCGTGCGCCGGCAGGGCGCACGACGGCGCCGCGCTGTCCAGCTCGTCCGCCACGTCGAAGCGGTCGTCCTCGGTCTCGTTCGCGACGTCGCCCAGCACAAACCTGCAGCGGGCGGCGTGGTTTCTCGTGAGCGACAGGCCCACGGTTCACACTATGAAAAATAATTCGTGGAAAATTGGGCGTGTGTACGTGCGTGTTCATGGGGAACAGGAGGTTGAGTGGTGTTAAAAGAGCGGAGAGGAGACTGCCGTCACCATTGCAAAAGATGAGACGGAATGTCTCGCAAGTCAAAGCTGACAACGAGCAAGACTGTTGGATGCGGCCGCTCAGCTCATTACAGATGGAACAAATGACCTGGTCACCAATTCTCTATCTTAGACTCACCCAGACTCCGTCCGTGGCCACGCATCTCACGACAGAGCTATAACGGTCAATGACAACAAATAATCAATGACCGATCGAGATGAGGATTAAAACGGAAACGAATGTAAAGCAGGTACAGACAGACGGCGGCTGACGAACGGCGATCGGGATAATCGACGTTAAGAGCAGACGACAGCCCGAAGCATTACGAGCGACCCCAATCAGTGCCCAACACCGGCGTGGCGATTGGCTGGACGCGCCAGCGGAGTGGCAGGCGGGCGTGGTGGACTGGTGGTGCCGGCCGGAGCCTCAGCCCACCTGACTCGGCCCGCCGAGAGCCCCGCCGCCTCCGCCTCCGCCTCCGCCCTGCCGTTCCTGCGTGGACAACGGAGAAGGGTGCTCCGCTTAGCACAGGCAGAAACTTCCCACGCGTGTATGTACATGCGAGTGTGTGTGGGGAGCGGTGCTCGCTAACAGCGCTTGCCCCAACAGTCTCTCAAGGCTATGTGGGTCTTTGTGTGTGTGTGTGTGCACGCGTGCATGTGCAGAAGCGATGCATTTGTCCCAAATTTAATGAGGTCTGGTTGTCAAAATGTTATATTACCATAGTGTAACTGACAAAAACCAGGCAGTAGAATCTCTAGCAAGTTGTAACTGCTACATGTCGAATTAAAAAAATCCAGTCACAGGGAATTGAAGTGTAGCAATTTGAGAGTCTCAGCAGTCACCAATGATAACACAAAAACACAAACATCACGTTCAATTGGGTTCCTTTTGTCAAATTTCAGCTATGATAATTAAATATTGAATTGATTCCCATGTACTGAACATATCGCAGAGTGGGAAAATGTTAAATGTTACTCTCCTCTACCGTGAGGACCGGTGGTAACTTGAAGAAGAGATTTTAGAAGTAGCTCTTTGATATCCACCCCTGTGGGCCGTTCCCAATGGATCCGTCGTCCTGTGACGCAATCGGCATAGCGTCGGGCGCACAACGACAAAGAATGCACGAGGCGGGGAGAGGAGAGGGGCCGCGCTCGCCGTACTTGCAGCCCGCTGGGTTCGCGGGCGGGTAGGCGGCGTGCTGCGGCCGCGGCGAGGAGGGGTCGCCGTCCGGGCCCCGTGCCGCCAGCAGGCCCCGCCGGCAGGCCGCCACCACGGCCAGCAGGCGCGACACCTCGGACGCCTTGTCGCGGTTGCACAGCCCGTCGAGGCCGGCCCGTCTCACGAACCCCGCCTCGCCCGCGTAGTCGGCCATGAACTGCGACACAATGGTTCTCCCTCGTGACTCGAGACACGGCGGCAGAGCTCCGGGAGTCGCCGCGCAGAGCGGTGACCCCCCCCCCCCGTGCAACGTGGAGGTGGCTCGCGAGCGGACGTGCCCGCCGCTACGACGCTCGCGACGCCGACTCGTCCCCTAGTCGTGTAAACGACTGCCCACACGGTCCCTTAATCTTACACAAAGGGCGCTTCGTACCTCCGAAACGTCATTTATGAGTATTGCGTTACTAAAATGCCCGCACTTACCCTAAATAGTCACGTACGTCCAGTGGGGAGCGGTAGTGTAGTGGTCAGCGCATTGTGCTGCGAATCTGACGACCAGAGTTCGATTCCGGATCATGACCAATAACAGTGGTGAATATTTAAACCGATCCTGGCCCTAGCCTAGTACTTAACAGAGGTGGGACAAAGTCATTGTTATGCAAGTCCAAGTCGAGTCGCAAGTCATCAAATTCATGACTCGAGTCTGACTCGAGTCCAAGTCACATGAGTCGAGTCCACATCTCATAGGTGGGACAAAGTCATTGTTATGCAAGTCCAAGTCGAGTCGCAAGTCATCAAATTCATGACTCGAGTCTGACTCGAGTCCAAGTCACATGACTCGAGTCCACACCTCTGGTACTTAACCATCAGCACTGGGAAGACAAAGGCGGCCGAGCGTGGTGCTGACCACCCACCCTCTCGTGTGCGCCGTGCCGGCCTTCATAGGCGCTCGCTAACAGCTCTTGCCCTCACGTTGTCGATGGCTACGTGGAGGGTCTGTATCTGCCCAAGCTACAAACGTCGTGCACGCATCTTGCGCGCAGCAGGCTACGCTAGACACAAGTCTGGCGGAGGATGATGAAAGTGTTTCGGGGTTCAGCTCATCGTGCCTTGAAAGAGTCGTAAAGAAGTCTAATCGACTTGGGGGGCAATAAATCAGTCGTACAGACAACAACCGTGGGCTGCATTAGGCACGCTCGGCTTGGCGGCACGTCTACTGGACCACAGACGACTCCCGCCCACCCCTTGGGAGCCATTGAACATTTGTTATCTTTATCCGACCAAGTTAAGGATCTTTTGAACAACATTAAACTGCATGCCAATAATACAAATGCACTAGACAATGTAAACAATCTGCTGGCTTGCGAAATTACATGGCAGCCTTGTAAATCCAGAAGTGGCATTCCTGCTCATATGGAAAGGCGCACTCACTGCCTCTCACCGCCGTGTTGTTGTGACACTCACTGCCTCTCACCGCCGTGTGGTTGTGACACTCACTGGAGCATCTCGACTATAACTCTTCGTGAATCCACTGCCGAATGGCCTCCCCGCTGCGGGGGGTTGTTTGACCATACTTCACCACACTGGTCAACGCCGGTTAGTGAAGGAGCAGGGCCCAGGATCGGCTCCGATATCACTCGCCACTCACGTGAGCCGTGCCTGGGAATCAAACTCAGGGGGCCAGGTTCAAAGTGCGGTGCGCTAAGCACCGCGTCACTTCGCCCACCACGCGGCCATCGCTGTGACGCTGCGACACGGATCACGTTTAACCCCCCAGGAATCCCCTGCGTACTATACACCCTGAACACGCTGCCCCGGGCTGACGGCGACACCGCCAATCGTGAGAAACCGATACAAAATAGCCATCAAAACATCGTCCCACCGCAAACAACGAATCCCCGACCTCCCGGTCCACAACAGCACGACACGCTTGGCCTGACGACATTTACAAGAGAGGGCCGTAAAGTGACACAGTGAGGGGCCATCATTGCGAGCCAGTGTGGGAGTGGCACGGAGTGCAACCGCAAAGCTAGCAGAGCACATGTCACGTGAAGCACGTTCACACACACACGACACAACCGTAATAATGCAATATTTGCTGGAGAATGAGTAATTAATTATCAAGCGACTGTGCATCTTGCACACGATGCTGTCTCCCCCAATAACTGAGTTTTCTTTCATCCACGTCACTCGGTCAGACCTCGGAAGCTAAGCAGGTTTTGGCCTGCATAGGGCCTGAATGGGCGAGCACCGCGCACACACCCCATCGCCACAGGTGGCTGTGTGTTGGACCGTACTATGGCGCCACGTCTATGCGCCCCACGTTCACCAAGCCGCCCTGTCCAGCGTGCTGAAGCGACGGTCGACCATCTCCACGACCCGGCCGCAGCACGGGGGAGCCCTCATCCAGCAGTGGAGTTGGACACACATGGCTGTAAATGCCAATATGCACTCACCCCGGAGTTTGCGCGGTGAGTGCGTGAATGCATTCAAAAAAAGTTTCACTTTGAAGCGTTCACGAGAGTTAAAAAAAGGTTTCGGTAACAAAAAATCTCAATGGGACCTCCTCTGTGGAAAGATCTCTGTGTGTGCGCAACCACGACAGACCCGGGACGTGCGAGCAAGTGGGGGGGGAACAAAATACATCTCGAAAAACGGTGCTGCCCGGCACTCTCGTGCAAGCGTCACGTGCTCACAATGCCGGCTGTGCCGTCGCCGATGCAATTTCCAGCTCAACCCGGTCACGGATGGAAGCCGGAGAAAGAGAGAATGTAAAGCAGCCGGTGGGTCGAGAGGGTTCGCGAGTCCGGTGAACCTGCGGCGATGGCGGGTTCTGGATCCTGCGATTAGGAACTTAATAGCCGACCCCTCGTGGGACGACGTGCGCATTCGAAATGAAATCACAACATGAGCTGTTGATGAAGGCTCTACAGTGCACACGCCATACCTGTTCAGTGGCATTCCAATGCATGGGGGGGTGGACACTGTGCAGCTGCGGCTACGGGACTCAACACAATTGGGCTTCTCGCATCCTTCGGCGCTGTGTGGATGTGACCGTGTCGACACGATGCACATGTTGCCCGTGACCGCCACGTGGCACAGCTTCGCCGACACGATGCGTCGACTTTGTCGACAAACAGGCGAATCGTTTTGTTGACCTCGCCGCGAAGTATCGGCACTGGCGCTGATCGTGCGGTGCAGAAACGTTGCGAGATTTACGCTCGGAGGGATGGAAGACACAGAAGCCGAATTCATGATCGGCACTCTGCTTGTTGACGCACGAAAGCCTCGTCAAGTCTTTTTCAGGAGGGTCCGGACAACTGTTGGCAGTAGGGGGGAGGGGGGCGATATCGCCGCTGTGTGAACCCAACGGTGCCACATTTGCAGGTGATTTTTCAGCATTTTGATCTCTGACCAATGGCAGCTGCATGTTATAATTACGATTTTTTTAAGCTATGGGGCGAAATCTGAAAACTCAGAGGAGACCGATGCAGAACAGGAGGAGAAAATACAAACTCCACACAGGAAGGCGCCCAAGTTGGGAATCAAACCCAGGTCCTTCTTGCTGTGAGGCACAGGCGTCACCACTGTGCCACCCTGCTGCCCTTACAGAGAAGAATGCGACTACATGCAGGGTACAAACATGTATGCTTAGTGTATGCTGCATATAATACTACTACATATAGTAGTACTACTACATATAGTAGTACTACTACATATAGTAGTACTACTATATATATAGTACTACAGGTGAGGCCTTCATCCACCAGTGGATTGATCATGGCTGCCGACTATAAACCTTGCAATATGCATGTACATGCAAACTTTTAAAACATTATTTTCTCACTTCATTGTCACTGTGTAAAGTATTTGAATTGTGGCTAATGATTACATTGCTCTGTGCTTTTAAATTCATTCAGTTTAAGTGATTACTGATGAATTACCATCGACTTCGCTTATGGCAAAATGTGTTAAACTTGGCTCATGGATTGTAAAACATGTTGGGAAAAATGTCGCGTCTCCAAGAAACATACCAAACATTCTAATCCGAAGCATTAGCCGCACAGCTGAAAGTTTGAGTTTGGCAATGTTCGCTACCGGCTATTAATTGACAATTTGTTACAGCTCATGGCATCTAAATCATTATTTTATCGTACGGTTTTATAAAGTATGTTAAGCACCACGAGCAAAGAAGGCGCTCTATTAATCCAAAGTAAGATAGGATTATGGGAGGTGGCGGAGGCGGCTTGTTGAGGCCTTCATCCAGCAGTAGATCAGACAGATTTGATTGTTGTTGTAATTAGCCAAGCTGATGGGCCCCACAGTGTAGAACGGGGTACTCTACAAAGACGGTTCCCAGAGGCAGACTTCACAGTAGTGAGCATTGGTGACTGTACCGTACCGATAAGTCCTAATAAGGACGAAACCGGACCACAGAAGTATATCTCTGTCTCACTGCTGCCTGTCCGTCAGTCACATTCACTCAAATCGATTGTGATGGTGACCTCAGGCAAGCGGACCACAATGCAGTTCTTCAAAAATGCCGATAATTTTTGTTGCATCTTGCCCAATGCAGCGTCATAGCAATGAGAGGAAATGTAATCATCGTAATTGTGGGAGTTTATCGATGTCCACTGAGGCACACTCGCGATTCCTAGCAATGCAACTGTAATGCCGCCCGAGTCTACTGAAGCCAGCCTTGGCATTCGCGGAATTCAAAGGACTCCGGGGGGGGGCGGGGGGGGTTAAGTCTGGAGCGGCGTAGGGCAAGGCCAGGATTCGTGTAATGCCGCGAACAGAGTGTGAGAGGCCACCTGCATTCGACAGGGCGACAACTTATTTCATGGGTTCTTCCTTCACGTCCTGGCATTGCAGTTAGTTTTGCAGTGGCTGAGTGAGTATTCGATCACTACAGCTCATCAATTTTCTTTTGTCACAAACACCAACATTTGTATTTATGTATTTTGAACTTCTTTTTCACCGTACGTAACCAATCATGCTTATCGGAGGTGCGGGGGATTTACATAACATGCATTTTTTTTACGTGAAAACGATCATTCATGAGTTGGCAAGTCCCAAACTCTTAAAAGCATATTGGTACTGGCGAAAGGGTCCCAAAGTTAAAATCCTCGTTTGGCATTTGGTATTTTCAATATGATTTCTGAATATTTCCAATTGTAATAGAAAACTGGAAGTGGAACAAAATGCCATGGCCATGGCCATCTCAGTTCGGGGCCCAGAACAGCGACTTGCATCCATGAGGAGGAAGCCGACACCTTGCACTCTCATTCTCAAATTCTCAACAGGTGCGGGATTCCATCCACTTCAATCCCATGGGGGTGTCGATCGGTTCAATATC
Source organism: Lampetra fluviatilis (assembly GCF_964198595.1). Classification (NCBI taxonomy): domain Eukaryota; kingdom Metazoa; phylum Chordata; class Hyperoartia; order Petromyzontiformes; family Petromyzontidae; genus Lampetra; species Lampetra fluviatilis. Next base: position 15,019,543 of record NC_136286.1, on the reverse strand, counting down.
AACCAGCCGGGCTCTCTGCCAATGTTGCTGACTGCAACAACTACAAATGCTCACGCTGAAACGTATATTAAAAAATACTACTTTCCCATGTATTGTTTTACTTTGAGTAGCTCGGTGTGTGTTACCAAAATTAATTTGCTGCCAAATCTAATTAAATTAACGTAATTGAGAACAGAAACAATGGTCATGACAACAGCTTTAAGGATAATTTACTCGTGAAGCTGAGCAAAGCAAAACTATGATCCTTGATAGCATTCGAGGCTGTGAGAAGTCACATTGTGGGATCTCACAGGCCAAGGTCAGAGCACCGGGACAAGTAACAACACCAACATCAGTGTGTACTGGCCACCCTCCGTACTCTCCTAAAATCACGAGGCCACACAGATTGCTCTGCCATCATCCATCACTGCAACGCTCGCTTGCTTAGACGTCGCTACACAAAGCATGTCATTTGGCATTTGATCAACCCTCCGCCCAAGAATGTGTGGTTTAAAATTAAAAACTAAAGTTGCCTTTCTCTGCTCAAATGAGAAAACGGGTCTCTGGTGTCTGGTGGTGGTCTTGGTTCAGCGCATGGAACCTCTGCATTCCCTCCACAGCACAAGCAAATTGCAACTTCTCACCGAGTGGTGCTCATTCACCATTGACCGTGGACAATCCACGCCAGAGTTCACCTCCATCGGCAAGCGCCGCACTCAGTGGAGCTCTGTAACACTGCGACATTCACCACCAAATCCCACGGTCCACATCAAATCTGTATATCCTCTCAATTTTTCTTTACTTTAGCTGGCAAAGACACATTGGATGTCCATAATAGAGTTTTTTGGGTTAGATCGCGTAAATATATACATACTCTTTGGTTCATTCGGTAGAGTCACGTAGGTAGAAAAATTTAATAAAACAAAAAATAATATATCACGACGTTTCGATCGCAACACAAGCGGTCGTCCTCAGGCGGAAAAAATAATCCAGCAATGGAACTGCTGAACGCAAGCACGTCAGTTGTGTTAATGGGGGAGATATATATATAAATGTGTCGTTAAAACCTGCCACCATCCGACACAGCCAACTAGTAAGGGTTGTCACGTAAACAGAACATGCCAATTCGTCTCTAGTACTGCACACCGGTGTGTTGGAGAGCCAAGCCACAACATTTACAAAGTGAGTACGACATTTTGCCAGTAATTACAACTAGCTTCATCAGGCGATAGCCAGATTTGTGGAGAAGTCTTACTGTTTCGTTCCTTAAATAAAGGCGTAGATGTGTTGACCACCCTTCGGCGCTCTTGCACACTTTGAATCTCTGCATCTTTTGAGGAACGCCAGTGAACTCCAGAAAACTGGAGAAACTCCGAATGAAGCGGGGGGCAAAAGGCTCAACGTGATTCCTGCACATTCTGCTGGTTCTACCGAGTCCGTGGTTTTTGGGAACACCTGGTCGAGCTTGGCACTGGCAGTGAATCTGCAGAGGTCGTCCCATTATCCCTGCATCGTCGCAATGATTCCGGGTTTTTCCCCATCGCATGTCCTGTCCACGTTTTCAGAGACCACAACACAGAGCCAGTACAAAAAGGGATGTCGTGGGCGACAAATTCTCTGGCCCTGCTGGACACCCTGGCCCTGTCTCGAACCACTCGGTGGTGTCTCTCCTCCAAGTCGCACGCAAGCCTGAGTCTCGTCATAGCTGGCCTATGTTGCAAGAAACGCCACAACGACAATTACAAACGCCCCTGGCACTTCTCCCCAAACGGAAGCGAAACGCTCGTTTCAAACTTGATTTGAAGCTTTCGTGACTGCAGGAATTACTCTTTGGTTCTTTCGGTAAAGTCACGCAGAGAGAAAATAAATTAAATAATAGAATACGAAGTTTCGATTGCAACACAAGCAATCGTCATGTTTCAAGTATACAAACAATCCACACATTCTCTCGATATTCCCAACTCTGTCCTAAGTTATCTGACAATACGAATTTGATCGCTAATACTCTTGTCCGCTATAAAGCTAGACTTTAGTTCTAACGTTAATTCTGGTTTTCAGGGGTGGTTATTGACACACTCTGCAGCTGTCCTTTCCCGGTCACATCGGTGACCACACATACATACAAGCGTACATATATACATACATACAAGCGTACATATATACATACATACAAGCGTACATACATACATACAAGCGTACATACATACATACAAGCGTACATATATACATACATACAAGCGTACATATATACATACATACACGCGTACATACATACATACAAGCGTACATATATACATACATACAAGCGTACATACATACATACAAGCGTACATATATACATACATACAAGCGTACATATATACATACATACACGCGTACATACATACATACAAGCGTACATACATACATACAAGCGTACATACATACATACAAGCGTACATATATACATACATACAAGCGTACATACATACATACAAGCGTACATATATACATACATACAAGCGTACATATATACATACATACACGCGTACATACATACATACAAGCGTACATATATACATACATACAAGCGTACATACATACATACAAGCGTACATATATACATACATACAAGCGTACATATATACATACATACACGCGTACATACATACATACAAGCGTACATACATACATACAAGCGTACATACATACATACAAGCGTACATATATACATACATACAAGCGTACATACATACATACAAGCGTACATACATACATACACGCATACATACGAGCGGTGTAGCAAATCTACCGAGGCAATTGGTACCACTTGGCTGCTAAAACGCCGTGTGTGTGGTTGAGGTGGCTGAGCAGCATTACGTGAGGTCAGTGTCAAGAATGCCACACAATGACATTCAGACGCAATTGTTAATGCTAACAAATCCGTCATCAGCAATGTTCTACGATCCATAGGCTATCTCGTGGACAGGTGCATTTTCAGAGCCATGCGTGTGATTTTAATAATTTTACTGAACTATGGTTTGACTGAACTAGTTTAAAGTGAATTTAGGATAATGGAGTGAACAAATCTAAACAAAGATGGAAAACATTTCCAAGTGAAAAAAATTCGACGGTAAAAATGAGACAAAGATAAATCACTGTCGACTCAAATTGTCACCTAAAATCATTACAATTCAGAACTGCTCGGGGGTAATACCTATTACTCTACATTCTGCTTGACGAAGTGTGGCATTGGATTGCCTTGGCAAAGACTTTTCTAAAAATTGAAATGTCAACGAGAAGTGGGCAGTGTGCATTAAATCCAGAGACCAGCGACAGTGGGCAGGCCTAAACAGGGAAGCGCACACTGAAAATCAGTAGACTCGCGACGAGGCGATGGAGCTGGATATGAAACTGGTGTTGTACTCCAACACACAAAGAAAAAAAGACATTGATCCCCCATATAGCCTTAATATACTGTTGGGACAAGTGCTGTTAGCGACCACCTACTGTATAAAAGGCTGGTACGGCATACAAGGGGGGGTGGGTGGCCAACACCACGCCCGGCCGCCTTTGTCTCCCCAGTGGCGATGTTCACACATCGTAACAGGTACTCATTTGAGGCTGAATCGACCTAGGGGAGACCCAGGACCGGTTCAAATAATCGTCACCAGTGTTGGCCGGGTCACCGGGTTCGATATACCCAAACATACCAACACACACACACACCCAAACACACACACACACCCAAACACACACCCAAACACACACACACACCCAAACACACACCCAAACACACACACACACCCAAACACACACACACACAGACCACGAGACCCAAACTACAGCCTCACCAGACGGGCTGCACAGGGACACTGTGCAGCATAATTCTTCAAAATGTTATTGAAATATCAACACATGACAGTTTCCACGTGCCCATTACATCGCAGCTGCACATTTGATACGAAGTTATACAACCGAGGCTCTGATAGCTAATCAAGGCAATTTCCAAGAAATCCATTGCTTCAATATGCAATTATTAAGTAATGAAACTGTGTAAGTATTGAAGCAATTTAGTCTTGCCATGTATACATTATTATTTAAGCGAACAAGTTGGCACCACACTACCAATACCGCATGAAACAGCAAAACCTGATCTTCACCAAACAAACCTTGTACATTTAAACAATTAACAAAATCCAACAGTCACGAAACAACCAGAACGACCGTACATCACACAACCCAGCCAGTGTACGATGCCCGTGTGAGCGCTTTGTGATGCCGGTTTCAATTTTCACTCTCGCCACTGCCAGCAGGGCTGTGGGATTTGGCTGTGTGCCAGGAGTGGCTAAACAAAAATCCTTCCCCTCGCGAGCCTCCTCTCCTCCACCTGCCCTGCCCCTTGAAACCTCCCCAAGGCCCAAAGTGCTTCACAGGCACTGTACAATTGGCCGGAAAAACCCAGCCCTCACTGGGCAACAGCCTGCGGTGGTAGGCCCTGTAGTTGGCACTGCCAAACACTTTTTCTAACACTTCAGTTCTAAAAGCGAGTACCATCTCTTTGTATCACTGGATACAAGTTAATGTCTAATTTTCAGTCATCCCAAAATCCACTACCAGTAATAGCAGGCCCGGATTAAAGAAATAGCCTACATAATGGCCCCCTAATTGCAGTCAATACATTTAATTTCCATCCATGTGATGTGGGATTAGGCCACATATGTCATTAAATGATAGTTGTCAATGTTTTTCTCTACATGTTATAAGATGTATGTTCTCTCATCACCCAGAGGCAACCCATTGAGATGTATTATCGGTCTTGTAAAGGGGACCGTGGAAATCACAGTCAGGGTTTTAATTGGGTTTAAGTGTGATAATATAGTTGTATTTTGGATTTAGAATGACACAGGCACACCATGCTGCTCATGAATTCTGTGGATTCCATAAAAAAAACACTTTCTAGCCGAGTGCACACTCGACCTAGGTAAGTAAGTCTGCCGGTTTGGACATGACGCCTTCACTCGGTGTAAAGTCGCCCTGCGATGGCCATGCTGACCACTTCAGTGCCCATCCACCAAAATGCTAATATTTAGCACAGACTTTTGCAATTGTAATATTTCCAGGGTTCACGCGGGGGGGTAGGGGGGGTCAAGTTACATCCTGGGGCTCATCACCATCACGGCAAACAACAACTGGAAGTCACAAATGCGCGATTGCACTCCCTCCGGAGAGGGACGGAGACAGCGGACGGAGCCGCGAGCAACGTCACACGGGGGGGGGGGGGGGGGGGGGGGGAGGGGGGGGCGCTCACCCGCAGGGTGCCGGGGCTGCCGCGGGGGCCGGCCGCGTCTCGGAAAGGGCTGCCGCCGGAGGCGCCGGGAGGCCCGCACACCAGCAGGCTGGGGCCGCACTCCATGAGCCCGGCGAGTTCGCGCAGGAACACTCCGCAGAAGGGCAGCGGCGTGGGGCGGCCGGGCGCCGTGCGCCGCAGGGCCCGGGCGTAGCCCTCCACCGAGCCCAGCACCGACATGGCCTGCTTCAGGCTCTGCACGGCCTGCATGTCCGAGGGCTCCATGAACTGCCACATCTTGAGCACCTTGCGGGACCTGCTCACCACGAGGATCGGAGGGGAGATAATGGACTCGAATCAACCCATCATAGCAGAGGCTCGTGGATCAAACAGGAAAAGTCATAGGCTACACAATACCAAAGAGGCATAACAACACAAAATTTAATTTCAGAATAAAATCGCATCGCTCAAATCGTGACACTTAAACAAACTGTGGGGAAGTGAATCATTGCACAGCTATGAAGCAACATTGCTAGGTGAGGTACAGAACTGGCCCGGTCCAGGCGTGAAACTTGTGTAGCACAAGCACAAGCCTCGTGCGAACAGAAGGAAGCAACGTCTATCGTGTCCGCTTCGACTGCACTCGTTGCGCTCGCTGTCTGGAGTCGTATTATGTTGTGGAGAGGTTCAAGGTCAAGATGAGAGAAAGAGGGCGAGGTTGAAGGCGAGGACACGAAGTTATGACCTGAGGCCGGAGAGGATTTCGGCGACGCCGTGGTAGTTCCTCTTGTGGTAGCAGGCATAGGCCGCCTGCACCAGGCAGGAGTACGTCTGCCGCTTCTCTTCCATGGAGGGGGCGGCCAGCACGAGCCACGTGACCCACGTGCTCACCTTCACCGGGACAGGGACAGGAGCAGGGGAAGGGGCATGATGCAACACGGAGGGTGAACAATGCGTGAATGTCCGCAGCGTGGGAGAGCTCAACAAAAAGGTAGGAAGAATGTTTATTGTACTTTGTTAAAATACGTTTAGTTAAATCTTGTTTTAATAGAAACGGCGATGTTGATGGTCTTCTATTAAAGGTGACGGACCGGAGTCATAAGCAGTCCATACTTTGCAGGGGATAGTGGCCTCTGGCAGCTCCCTGCAGTAATTACCAAGAGACTTGGAACACAGAACCTTGACTACGTGCAAGGTGGCTCGATGGCTCGTCAACGCATTGAAGCTCCCCTACCCCGATACTTTCACCAATTTATTGCTCTGCCGCTACTTCTTCGCCCGGTGTTTAGGGGGGCGGGGGGGGGGGGCGCGCGCGATTGACTGCAGAAAAGCATGGGAATCAAATTAAACTAAAATAATTAAACAGGTGTCAACGTTTTGTTCAATTCTCCAATCGTCAGTTCTACTAATCATCCAGTGTTGTCATGAACACTGGGATTTGTTTCTGAGTCTGGGACCAACCGTGAGGGTGTATGTGTGTTTGTTGAACTTCATTCGCCCCCTAAATAGCCAACCATGCCAATCGGAGGTACGGGGGAAAGACAACAAACTAAACACAAAAGCAACCATCTCCCCATACCTCGTTGAACCAGTCCACCAGGGCCTGGATGGCGTCCTCTGGCCGCGGGCCGCCACCCTGCTGCTGCTGCTGCTCGGCTGGCGCCGCGTCGCTGCCACGCTTCCCCCGCAGGCCGGCGAGGACGGAGTCCGTCGCGGCGGGCGAGGACAGGTCCGCGGTGAGGAAGGCGAGGTAGGAGCCGGGAGAAACGTTGCGGTACAGCGCGACCTCGCGCTCCCACAGAACGCCGGCCACCTCCTCGGGGAAGGCGAGCAGCGAGCAAAGGGCCTCCAGCTCGGGGCTCGTGGCGCCTCCCGCCGCCGTCGGCTCGAGGCCGCTCGTGCTGGGCAGGGACATCGCCAGGCCTCGCCCTGACCCAACGACAACACCGCCCAGCCGGTGATACAGAGACACTAGCCACTTAGCCGGTGACACAGAGACACTAGCTACTTAGCCGGGGACACAGAGACACCAGCCACCCAGCCAGTGAAACTGCATCCAGATATGTTTCATCCAGCAGACACGTATACACTAGTTTGGCCTAATACTCCGCGTGAACAATAATAATAATCTACCCTTCCTTTTGCTGGCACTGCTGTTAGTCTCCACCATGGACGCATGCTACCCAATCCCGCTTACTTTTCTTAACAGCCAATGTGATGTCTCCAACTTGTGCTCATTCTCCGATCCACGCGTGTCCTCTTCCTGTCTCTCAGTCTTAATTCTAAGCCTCCACCTCTCTGTGCTTCTTTGCGAACCTTTCAGTTTTTGCCCATGTTTCTGATCCACACGTCAGTGGCATACGTTACTGTGCGACACACCAAGTCGACTGGAAACCAACTGGCTTGCAATCGGAGGCGGGTTGTAATCGGAACCGACATGACCGGGGTCTCATCGCACCGCCACAAGCGTGGGTCCCGGCCGCTACCAACAATTGAAGAGGGAGGTCCCGGTGAGTGAAGAGTCCACTCTCGGTGAGGGCAAGGCTCGGTGTTGGTGAAACACGACTTGAGTGATACGACTGTGGGGCGCGTCTCAGAGCGCTTTGCATCTCATCTCACAACAATGGAACGGGCACCCCCAGTGGCAACTGTCCCTGTGAGCACAAGGTGACATCACCCGGCTTGCAAGTGGGCATTATTGTGACAGTCTGGGGCCAATGCTTGCCAGGTGTAGTCCCAAATTTGGAGCGTGGCGCCGGCACACAAAGGCCGACTCGATTTGAATGCTGTCAGGGGATCTTTAACGTTCATTCATTCATCACGCAGTCAGCGGAGGACCGTTGCGCCAAACGCGTGACCTCTCGTGACACCATTCGCATAAACTGCACACCGGTGACTCGAGTGATTTGTTTGAACCATGGATCACGGGGGGGGGGGGGGGGGCGCGATTCCTTTGAGGATCAGCAGTCCGCTTGGAATGTCGACTGCCAACTGAAGTGAGCGCAATATTCTGGAGTTTGCGCATCAAGACGGGCGACATATCCACTACGAATCAGACGGTGCTGAGCACGCAACGGCAGTATCATCACCACGTCGGCCTGCCGGATCCAAGCCGGGAATCTCTGCAACAAGAGGTGAACGTGCTAATCGCCGAGCCCCATCACGGCCCGGCACTGTCACGACTCGTGGCCTGACGTCAGCGAGAAGGCCGACTGTTAGATCGAGTCAAGCAAACCGGTGACCGACGTTCATTCCGTCCTGTTACTTTGTTTGAGATATCTGCTCCCGCTGGGATCAAGGCTTTTATATTTGGCGGTGGCATTTTGTGCCAGTCTCTCCCCTGGCGAGAGTGGCGGGAGAAGGCAGCTGGTGTGGGGAGGGGGGTGCTGGAGATGGGTGCAGACAAAGAGGCACAAAAAACAGTAACCACCAACAGAGCTGGCCACTGGTGGGCACCATCCCACACGCACACAAAAGCAAACCGGAGCAAGCCGTGCTTACCAAGAAACATCACGACACGTGCGCATGCAATCGCACTCGCGCACACAACAAGCGTCCGCTACTACGTAACCTCACAGACTGCTGGGGCGCACGACTGTTAGCGAACACCTATTAAGGCCTGCACTGCGCACAAATGGTGGTTGGATGGCTGGCTCTCCCCAGGGCTGACACACACCGGCACCTGGTACTCGCCGAAGACAATTCACATTACATCGGAAACACGAGCAAAAGCTACTGCACGTGTTATTTAGCGATACTTGATATCGGGGGAACACCCGTGACACCGACGCGTAGCACGCACGGTATGACATGTACAGTCGCGTGAGCCGGTTTCACGAGCGTCTGCAGAGCTCGCCACTGGTGGTTAAGTGGCATCTGTGTTCCAAAAGCCACGCTTTGGCAAATTGCTGTTTGGTTTAATCCTACCCCCTAATCTTGTTCTCTCCCTTAAAGGTAATCATCCAACCCTCGAGCAGCTAAATTAAAGGTACTTTAACCATGTCTCACGACAGCGGCGGGTGGGGGGGGATACCATCATTGTGTAAACGATGCCACAAACGAGAGTGTCGGAAGGGCTACCAAGGCCCTAACGTGCATTAAAAATTCACGCACGCAACATGCTTAACAGCAGCGCCATGAAACGAGTGTGCTTCATAGTGGGGAGCGAAGTGAACATACGGTCGAGGGCTGGCACTTGCGATGAGATGAATACGAGTGAGACGGAATACTTATTCAGGATGCACGAGGAGGTAAGAATATCACGGGGAACAAAAACAATAATTTTACACAAATATAAAACAATTACTTTAAGAACCATAATTATACAATTAGTATTTATTCTTGCAGAATGGTGGTAAAGGTGAAGGCGCAGCCCTGCAATTGCTGGCTCACGCTGCTGCCTCCACTTAGGGGGCCTTTTCTCCAACCATCCACAAGAGGGGGGCTCCAACCCGAACTCTCCACTTAGGGGGCCTTTTCTCCAACCATCCACAAGAGGGGGGCTCCAACCCGAACACTCCACTTAGGGGGGCTTTTGCTCCAATCATCCACAAGAGGGGGGCTCCAACCCGAACTCTCCACTTAGGGGGCTCTAACCCGAACTCTCCACTTAGGGGGCCTGACACCGGTGTCACAGTACTAGAAATGAGGACACACACACACACACGTAAGTACGTGTGTGTGTGTGTGTGCGTGTTGGATAGCTGTGAGAGTGACCTTCCAAAGCTTACATTCACCGTCAGGTTAGCCTATTTATAATTTTGGCACACCACCAGTGGTGAGTAAGTCGGCACATATTCCACCCCGCGGCATCAACACTGAATTGCATCCCAAGCAAAGACGAATCAAGGCGAGAAAGGTCATCGATAACCACGTCGCCGATGCCACCGCAACACGACGCCATCGCAGAAGACAATCAGACTCCTCCAGCTGTCGCACCGTCAACCCCCCCCCCCCCCACCTTTAAAGTCCGAGCATCTCCCCATACCATTGTCCGCCTTGCGGCCTTTTCTGTTGATAACCTCGGGGGTGCCACTCCAAAGACAAAGATCTCCCGTATAACCTCAACAGACTGTTGGGGCAAGTGCTGCTATAGTGTTGCCGCTCCAATGTCTCTCTCAGCAACATGCCCTCCCCGCCCCTGCACAATGGCCTCCTCATTACACCTCTGTGCTCGAGCTTACACCTTTTCCGGATTTCAAATGACCAATAATAACACTTGCAGCATTGTCAACATGCACCAGCACTGGAAGGCAGAAGCTCCGTTTTTATTGTTTTGTTGAAGTCCGGCTCCACGGACCTTGAGCCGACCACCTCCGCACCCATCTCTGCACCTCCGATTTATTTCATCATCAGCAGCTATGGCTAAATCCACTGCGAAAGGAAGGCCTTTCAAAGACGTTGCCACTTATCGTGATCTTGCGATATAACTGTCCACCCAGCACCTGAACATGAGCTGATCTCACCGCCCCAACTCTCCGCTCCGTCTCACCGGTGGACATCCTCTGGGACGCTGCGTTCCACTCCTAGGCTGCCACTCCGTCATTCCCCTCAACAATCGCCCATCACCCCTTCTTGTGGTGTGTCCTGCCGAAGACAACTTTAGTTGTCTTAATAGTTTTGATGATGTCACCAACCTATCCTCTAATCCACGTATCCATCAAAAACCTTCGCTGCGACTCAACATCTCTTGCTTTCCCTCTGTAACGAACATTCCCATGAAAGTTCACGGAGGGCAGTTTCTCTTTCCGCACAATCACTTCTCATCACCGACATTGTCGCAGTGGTGCTTGAGGCCCCAGACTCACTGCCGCCTTCAACTTCTCGTTTGGAAAGCAGCGAAGGAGGTGAACAGATGCTGCGGCGACTTTGATGAGGCTATTAATGCTGCACGCAGTATGAGACAGTTGCTGCAGGGCTGAAAAGGGCTATCGTCAGATCACTCAACAAACAAGAGAGGGTGACCAGAGGGCTACATTATTCCAGGGCAAATATTGACCTGCGTTTGTTGAATTAAACTCACCATGTACGGCCCCTCTGTCAATCCACTGCTGGGTGAAGGCCTTCGCCATGCCGTTTTAATCATGGGAGTTGTTTGACCACACTTCACCATGCCGGTAAGTGCAGGTCGGATATCGCACGCCACTCATGAAAGCCATGGGCAGCGTTCGAACCCGGGCGGTCAGGTTGACAACGCGGCAACGCGAACCGCCGCGCCACTTTCCTGCCTCCCACAGCGCTTCCCCCTGGGCCTGTTAGACGCTGGACATGGGATGAAGCGGCTGTAAGTGATTACAGGCAGCGGGAATAATCCAAACGGGATGAACAGGCGCCAACGCTCCATTCCCGGCTGAACGCAGTAATTCGCCCCGATGGTTATTTGTCGTGTACCAATTTGACTGGAATCAAGTGGATTTGAGTGAATAGTTTTTATCTTTTAAAACCGACGCTGCGGAGCATCACACCCGCGGGGCGGCGTTGGCCCTGCCGCGTCACGGCCCCGACACGTTCACCCGGAGCCCCCCCGTCTCGCACGGGGGGCGAACAGAGAAGCAGCTCCACACCGATTCGTACTCACTCTGTTCGGAGCAAAGTTAACATGACCTTTCCATGGCTCTCCACAGAGGGCCCATGAAAGGTCACGGGGTTCATGAGTGACGCCACGGCCGCATCCCCTGTAGTGTCAGGGCCTCCGTTTGTCTGTGCTGCTGCTGGTGTTGTTGTTGTTGCTGCTGCTGTTGTTGTTGTTGTTGCTGCTGTTGTTGTTGTTGCTGCTGTTGTTGTCGTCACCGAGGAGAGTTCGGCAAGATCTGCGTGGCGCTGCGTGGGGGATGCCGGTGACGTGGCTGCGCTATGGCTGGCGTCCTTGTGTTTCGTAGGCTTGCAATGATCCATCGGTTGAAGTACGTTTGTACGATCATGATACACCCATCGAACTATGGCTCCCTATGGTTATGCCAATTACATGCCAATGAGGTGTGAATGTAACTCGAGGTGAACTCTATACACCGGCTTTCACTGGGAGAGATTATGTAGATCGTACCTTCAGGTGAATTAAAATAATGGCGAAGAACATATGCGACAAACAATACAAATAACAAAGCTTAAACAGGATACAACACATTATTTTTTTATTCAAATTGTTACCCCTAATTGTGACAAATGAATTACCGAATGAGGCAAATCGTTAAGTGCCGGCGAGCGAGCGAGCGAACGTCCTACCTTTGGCAGGGCTCTTCCCCTGCGCGGACGCGGTGGTCAGCACGGGGCTCGTGACCCCGGGGCGCGACCCCAGCAGAAGCACGGCCTCCAACAGCGCGCCGGACACGCGCTCTCGGAGCCCCTCGGCGGGCAGCCAGCCCCGCACCGCGACCGCGGCCGCCGGGGCTTTCGCGGCAAGCGCCGCCGCCACCGCCCGCGCCCGGGCCGTCACCGACTCGGCCAAAATCTTCCTGGATGAGTGCAGGAGGTGCGCGTCTCCCCCGTGCCACAGGAGCACCTGCGGGGAAAAAAGCGGCGGTGGCGGCGCGGGCGAGGTCACTTGCAGGGCCGACGGGACGCGTCGTCGACCGCCAACGCCTCTCGCGTGGCTGCAAAACGCGACGGGCAGCTGCAGGCTCGGTCCTCGTACACCCGCCCGCCCCGCTCGGTGTGCAAACAACGGCGTGCGCGCGAGTACCTGGATAGCAAGGGGGCCGACCGATAAAGCGCTTGACGTGAACGTGACATTCAGCGGCACGGCGGGCGACGAGCCGGCAAATCAGTCGGCCCACGTGGGAGCGCGGTCGCGGCCAATTAACACCGGAGCGGGGTGCCGGGCTCACGGCGGGAGGAGAGCACGAGGCGCACGAGGCGCACGCAGCGGGGCCCACCCGCACGGCGGGCAGGCCACCCCGGAGCAATCAGAGGTGTGTTTGTGTGTGTGTGTCTGTGTGTGTGTGTGTGTGTCTTTGTGTGCGTGTGTCTTTATGTGCATGTGTGTGTGTGTTTTTGCGTGTGTGTCTTTGCCTGTGTGTCTTTGCGTGTGTGCGCATGTTTGTGTGCGTGTGTGTGCGTGTGTGTGCGTGCGTGTTTGTGCGTGTGCGTGCGCGTGCGTGTTTGTGCGTTTGTGCGCGTTTGTGCGCGTGTGTGCGTGTGTGTGCGTGCGTGCGTTTGTGCGTGTGCATGTGTGTGCGCGCCGCTTCCTCGCGGATTATCGCGCCACATCCCGCGGAGAGCGCAGCGCCACGGGACGCCTCGCGGCGCCTTCGGCGGCGCGGAGTTGCGGGGGATGAGGAGATGCAATTAGGAGTGGGATGCGGGGGTAGGCGGGCTCCTGGTTGAAGAGTAAAACACTCGCACAGGAAATAAGGAAAGCGACGGCTCGGGAGCACGCTGAAGAAGACAACAAATTCGCGGAGACGAGATGTTGTTATTATTTTTTTGTTACCCTCGACAAATAAAATTCAGTTAAAGTGATTGCTTGCCAATGTGGAACAAAACGGGGTATTCTCTGAATTGTACGAGAAACTTTCCCCCCTATGTTTTACAGCCAAATCTGGGGTGCATCTTAAGATCCCTGAGCCAGTGGTGAAAACTCCACATTCCTATAACAAGCCGTATGTATGTACATTGAACTTCTTTCGCACCGTACGTAGCTAACCGTGCTCATTGTAGGTGCGGCCTATTTCTGTGTCCGCGTGGCGCCAGATTTGTTTAACGACGTTGACACAGGGCACGAGTTCAGGCCACGTCTCACTTTCCAGAGCGTTTCATCACGCGGGGGAACGCAGTCCTTTCCTTCTTGACATTTGCAACGTCCAAGTATTATGGCATTACGTTCCACATTGGAGCCGGGTTTTAATTTCGCACATTTACATATATATGATTAAAACACGTGCTCCAAACCGCGACTGCTGCACAGACACATCGAATATCACGGAACGACTTTGAAATTACATCAAACGCCTTTTTTCTCCCCAACTTACACAACAACCCAGCTGCACTCTTCAACTGTGCATGGTGGAGTTGATCATTCCGCCAAATCATCCAAGTAAATCCCAGCTCTGGGCTTGAAAGAACAAAGAACAAAACCAATGTTTTGTACACAAGCAACTTGGCTGAGACTCATAAAACTGGCCAAACACAAAAAAATAGGTTTTATTTCACATGGGCGTTTCGGCTTTGCATCTGGCTCAGCAGTGCAAGTGGTACTGCCAAAGCAGGATGCCTGCTGTAAAGTTGATGTTAAAGTGCCTTGACATAATTCGTAACAGTAAACCATTGTGTTGCTGTGTCCCAACCAAATGTCCACATCTGTAAATGTAAAAAAAAAATTTGAAAAATATTTTACCAGGTAAGGCCCACCGAGCTCGATAGCTCTTTATCAGAAGCCACCTGACCAACATACCTCTCTGGTGTGTGACTGTGGTCACCCAGTCCAGCGTCACGGGACATCGAACAACAGATACAAAGAAGGAGGCATCATCATCATCACAGCGATGCACCACTCCACTACTCCCGACGCAATCATCCGGCTCAACCACAGCGCCGCTCTACGCCAACACGAGCCGTACGAAGATGAAGATTGTCACAACAGCACGTGGGGCACTTTTCTGACAACGTGTTCCCCTGCTGCTGCCGAGTCTGTTTACAGATTGGGGGGGGGAGGGGGGATCGTCCATAACGGCTGCGAGGTGTTCACCGAGGAGGGCAGGAGGAGGGTAACGCCGCGTTCAGCGTCGTCGCTGCTCACGGCGTACTCTGCAGTGTACTGTACTCTCAAATGTACCCTGCATTGTCAGCGTGCTTGGTGAGAATACTCTTTGCAGTCTTGCAGGCCGGGCACAAGATCTGTTCTGCACGCTGTAACGTCGCATGGGTTGTCACCCCCTCCGAGGCCGACTACGGTGCCCGCCTTTTTCTGTCGGCGATTTCTTCTCTGCGTAACGTAAAGAACAAAGGGTTTGTAGACAATAAGACAAAAGGTATTGGCACGAATCACCAAATTAGCCGACAGCACAGACCGGATTAACGACAGCGCGTTAGTTTTACCCACAACTGTCCTCCCTGCTGCCTACGGAGTACCCTCATTGTGTGCTTGCGCGTAACGTGCGGTCTCCAACTGCAGTCCGAGTCAAACGTGGCACTCTTGTTTCTCCACCACCACTGCCTACGAGGGCCAGAGCCCATAGACCAAAATACTCGACTGGATTCACCGTTGTGGACAATGCCCACAAAATGCGTCTCTGCTTTGCGGCGGCGTTATCGGTGGCGCTGGCACGGCGATGTTTTGAAGAACTCTCGGTTTTGTGGTGTGTGCGAATCGCTGCTGGCGCATGACCATCAGTTTTAACCGGCAAATCTGGTTGCCCACACAAAGTGCGGCACACCACCGACTGCTTTCTCTCTGCTCACAGCCGCCGTGCACAGATAGAGGGAAGCGATAACGTCCCTGGACCCCACGGTTGGGGACGTGCTAGGGTGGCCACCGAGTGCTTGGTATGTGTGTGCGTGTTATTTTAGTGTCTGCAGATGGTAGTAGGCGCCAGGAAATATGACCTACACAGTTATGAAGTCCCCTGACAACGTCGATCGCTACGGGTTGTTAATCGCCATAGTGGGGAGCGTTCGTGGTGTCATTGTTTAACAATTATTGTGAAATCTTGATTTGAAGCTTTCGTGACTGCAGGAATCCATACTCTTTGGGTCTTTCAGTAAAGTCACGTGACTTTACCGAAAGACCCAAAGAGTATGATTATTTGACCGGATAACGATGAGGTTTTACAGCCAGTTGAATTTTGTGAGAGTCGTCTATGAAACGCGCGACACCACAGCGACTTAAACAACCGACGGTGTGGCTACCAACGCAACAAAACACAGCAACGCTCGTAGCCTGGACAATAATGGTAAACGATTAAACTACTTTGGTATCCAATCATCGAATATAAACGTGTTAAAGTTCAAATTGAAAATACAGGATTTATATTTTATACTTTCACATTTGTACCAAACACGTATCAAAGCAAACCAATATACACAATTTGGAAGCTGTCAATGAATCTAATTGGCGTGATTCATGTGGCTGTGCAGCCTCGTGGCATACCGAGTGGTGGGCCACTGAGACTGGGAGGCTGGGTGTCAATTGTTTTGTTTCATGGCAAAGCTGGAACAGCTGCAGGAGCTGGCAAAGGGAAGGCGGGGAAGGCGGCGATGGCGAGGTGTGGTGGCCTCCTCGGTCTCGTGTTAGTCCACAGCAGTTGGGCCATCATCCACAAACGGTACGCGCTGCTGTGTCGGCTTCATACTCTTTAGGAATAATCAGTGCAACAAAACTATTTATCATGCGGTCACAAAAGTGTATTTTTTATAGATACCCTTCAAGTTTACGCTGTGAGTGCCGGTCCACTCCACAATCAATCGCCGCCATCTCCGCTAGTCAGCTCATGGCGACCGCCAGATCGTTCCGCGCACTCGAATATCGCGAATTAAACGTCACGGCTTCGCGGTCAGCGGTCCATTGGCCTGGAACTCACCTACCCACTCGCTCACCTACTCACCCACCCACTCACCTACTCACCCACTCACCTACTCACCCACTCACCCACCCACTCACCTACTCACCCAACCACTCACCTACTCACACACCCACTCACCCACCCACTCACCTACTCACCCAACCACTCACCTACTCGGTGGTCCGTCGTGCAGAAGCGGCGGCTAAACGGGCCCTGGTGGAGGGTTATCAGACGCCCTCGTAGGATAACAACTAAAGTCAGGAGGGGGCTTCCTGTAGGCAGATGGAACCCACCAGGTTATTGTGACCATGCCACTAAAAGTAATTTGTTTGACATTTCCCAAGGCACTTTTGCGAGTGGGAATCTCTGGAAAATTCCCAGCTTGTCCTGTGGTTACCCTGTCGCTGGGAAGAGAGACGGCCGCCCCCTTCCCCGATCCGTGGATTCGGCCTCACACCCACCAAGATCCCAGGCCACGAACGTACACGCGCGCACACACGCACACGCGAACGCACTCGCACACACACACACACGCACGTACGTACGCACACACACACGCACACACACACACACGGCTTGTCCCTTCTGTGCTGCACCCCATTGCTGCTGCACAGAGTCTTCAGTACAATGGGGGCGCTTATCTCTTCAGGACCACTCATCCCACGACTCAACTCATGATGATCTCTGATGCCCAGAGATGGAATGTTGACAGCAAACTCAAGCATACAAAAGACAAAACCCCCCGCCCTCCATTTAGCCATACAGACTGCAGGGACAAGTGCTGATAGCAAACGCCTATTTAGGCATGCACACCACACAGGGAAAGGTGTGGCCGGCACCACACCCTGCCATTGCTTTTGTTTTTTTACACACCGCAAGAGGTACTCACTCAAGGCCGGGTTGACCTTGGGGAGTCCCAGGACAGAGCTGGGTGCCACGGGCCTCCAGTGTGCACGGGTGAGGGTCGACCCCAGGTGTCTGGGGTCGTGGCGCGATGCACCAACCCCTCCGGCTCTCTCCCCATCCCCACCGCACAAATAATGGTCATTGTGCTCAGAGTCCTGAATAACTCTTTCCAATCTCTTTAAAATGCAAGGGAGCCCAAAAAGGGAACGAAAATACGGCATCTCTGTCGATAGTTTATCTCTTTTAGCCATCCTGTTTAATTACTGGGCTGTGATAAGTAAAATATTTAGGTGACACGGTGGCATTGGGAAAAGTGAATGTGAATGAATACTGCGAAGTTGATGGAAAAACATCCTTGTGAGGCATTTGTTTTTAACTTGAAGCGAGGAAACATCACGACATTGATGAGGAGACGATCGCTTGCTGGAGCCACACATCTCCAGCACCTACCCCCGACGGCGGATCCGTTTCGATGTTTGAGTTTAACTTTAATACTGTGCGTTGAGAAGGAAGCGAGCGTTTAATCGCCGCTGTTAGCGTCTGCCACTTTGTGAGCCGACAAGAGTGTCACTCCTGCAGCTGGCCTCCGTCATAACAATGTGGAATTTCCACCTTCGGCTTGGGGCTTAAACGGAGCCTAATACCGCCCCACGTGTTTGATTGGAAAGAAACTTTGACTTTTAAAACCGATCCAAATGTGTTACAATACACCTCTGTCCTGCACTCGGACACATAAACCACCGCACACCCCCCTTGTCTCGACAACACGAGCCCTCGAGAGCGAGCACTCGGGAGCTCGAGGGGGCACTGAGCCCTTTGGAGTAAAATCATCTCCCTTTGTTGGCCACAACCTAGCACCTGCAGGTGCATCAATAGCGAAACAGCTCAACGAGAGCCTGGAGGAAGGCACGGCTATTGGAGCAACGTGACGCGTGCCACGGATTGACAAGCAATCCGTCGAAGCGAGCAGCGGAGGCTGACCCTTACTCAAGTCGGTGACCCCCATTCGACCAAGGTCGAGGGGAGAAAAACACTGAATCAAGCGGTCCAATGGAAGAGGCGGAGTCGACCGAGACAAAGAGCATTAACACCGAGTCGATAGAGCCTTTCCGTGAAGCGACAGACCCACGGCTATTTCGGAGGCTCACTAATTGGGGCCAAACGTCTGAGCCAAGGGACACAAAGAGATAACAGCACGCGAATCCATCGTGCGAAATGACACTTAACAGCGTCTTGGATGGCAGCAGCAGCAGCATCCTCCCTCTCCACCTCCTAAGTGGCAAGCTGCAGTGGCACGGCTGCTGCTGCTGCTGCAGAAATACTGCGTGGCAGTGAGTGAGGTTGCACTCCAGGACACCGCGCGGGGTTGGCGAGCCAGCGGTTCTCGTTGGGAGTGAACTCTTGGCAGCGTACGTTGGATACAATGTCCAGTGGGGGCTGCCTCGCGTGCCATCAAATGCTAATCTGCCTCTCGCACAAAGGGGCACGGTCATAGCAGAAAAAGAAGACGGGGCAGAGGCTAGAGGGGAGGAAAAATAAATATATAAAATGAATCAGAAAATAAATAGCGATTATAGTCCAGCCGCCACCGTCGGGGAGAGGCGGCGTTGTGGCCCCGCTATTGTCGAGGGCCTCAATCGGGGCCTTGTTGGCCACAAGACACGGGGTCTGTGTGCCCGCGAGTCGCGTGGGCGACGCGTGGGAGTAATCGCCTCTCTAATCCCACGCCGCCTCCTTCCCCGCCACTCCGAAATGCCTCGCTCCGGACCACGTGCCGCACCCCCTCTCCATCAACCCCTCAACCCCCACCCATCCACCAGCATACTTTGTTTTAATTTCAATCCCAAGCACGCCAGACATGACTCATTCATCATTATCCTACACGCACAGGCCAAATGTTATCCGGACCCGATTGTTTTAGTCGGTGCATTACTGTACACGGGTTTAGTATTGGTTCGTTGAAATGGCGTAATATGCAAGACACTGTTACAAAACAGAATATTTATAAAGCAACCGCATCTCCAGACGCTCCACAGGGAAATAAAAAGCTTTCGCTTTGTGCACACGACTTAAACAAACGGGGTCTTTAGTCTCGACTTGAAACGAGGGCAGCAGAGTCTTGATCCCACAAAGGTCAGGAGGGAGAGAAATCCAGACATCAGCGGCAGAAGCCCCACAGTCGACTCTCCCCGTGGGGGGAGAGTCGACTGTGGGGCAGCTTGGTAAGGAGAAAGGCCTCCACAGTTGGAACGGAGATAACGCGACGGGGAATAAAGTGGGCTAGAGGAGAGAGGTACAGGCGGGGGGGGGGGGGGGCAAAACCATCACTAGTTGGAACATTAACGTGAACGGTCAGGAAGCCAGCGGAGAGACTGTAGCACTGGAGTGATATGACCACCAACTATCCGGTGACACATTTGACCTTGTGCTGCACCATCGTGTGGACAGCGCTTCTCCACTATCCGACATTGCTACTCAGGCACCAGCGTCCCAGCTCTTCAAGAGCTATGGTGAGCATGGCAGGACAAGGTTAAAATACAAAGCCACAATCTGAGGCCTTACATAAGCACGAGTTTGATAGCAGTTTCTGAATCTAGGCCGAAACTCAAAACACGTGAATTCATGGTTGTTTTAGAAGGAAAAGATTCTGCGGATGAAAGGCAGACGAGTGTGGCTGGCCGTGAGTTGGTGGCACGAGGGCAACGTGCATCCTGGTTACCCCTTTAGAGACCCGACCCTAACGCCAACGACATTCGGTGACATTCACAGCAGCAGCAGCACAAGGCCAGATTCATGGGTCTCCCGATCTATAAACCAAGACACGACAGCAAACACTCGGAAAATCAACTCATTAAGCTGTGAATTAAGTAATGGTAAAATAAAGTCAATAAAAAGCCCTTTGCTGAATAAGCTCAAAGTTGAATAAACGGAAGTATACAAATAGTTTTTAAAATAAATAAAAATGTCTGCAGACTTCAAGGTGCTGAGGTGCCGTGGGAGAGAGTTCCAGAGTGTGGGGCCGCTGCACAGGAAGCCGCTCGCAGCAGAGAAGATCTGCAGCCCAAATCTTAGAGGCCTTGAGGGGACATGGGTGCAGCAGCAGCGAGTCTCGGGTGCGGGCTGGGGTAAGGCGGTTCAGAGCTTTGTGGGTTAGCGATAAGATTTTAAACGGAATCCCGTGTGAAACTGAAGCCAGTGCAGACAGGCCAACACGGTCGCAATGCCATCTGGTTGTGTTCTGGTGAACCCCCAAGCAGCCGCATTCTGCACACGCGAAAAGTTGTTTAAGCACCTTTGTAGCCACACCACGGAGCAAGACACTGCAATGGTCGATGCGAGATGAATTGAAGGTATGGAGTAGGTTCTCTGCATCTGAAGTGGAATCCAATTTACACACAAAAACAACTATCCTGAGCTTTCGCCTTGTCAGGGAAACTGCCCATATTTGAGCTCATATGTATTAAATTGACAAGGCTCAAGACATTGGCGTGGTCAACACCACGCCATCTTCGTCTCCAGCTACTAACTTTAGACGAAGTTAATCCAGCAGAGGGCTAGACTGCCACCACTCACCACGGGTGACAGGTGATGAATATGGGGTTCAGGAATCGGACCCAGACCACTGGGATTGTAGAACAGGAATCTGCAGGAGGGATGTGTCAAAGCTCTGTCACGTTTCCCAGTGGAGGCTTGCGCGAGGTTACTCGGTGGCTGGGTAAACTGCTGCTTGTGGCTGAGTAAGAGCGAGTTGGATAATTTGCATAACAGTTTGGTCTAGCGTTGCGGTCTGAGTCAGTCTGTCTCGAAACCTGTCAGAGCCCGGCACAAAAGGCATGTGCACACAAGCACACACGTACCACAAGAGCGAGGGGTAGGCATCGACATGAACACGCACGCGCACAAAACTCCCACGTCCAATAATGCGTGCACATCAGGGTCATCTACGCAAATCGTGCAAGCAACAATTTGTCCTCAGAGCAAGTTTATATTTCCTCTTTCGTGCTTTCGGTCGAGTCACGTAGGTAGAACAAATAATAGATCATGACGTTTCGATCGCCACACAAGCAATCGTCTTAATGTATGGATTCCTGCAGTCGCGAAAGCTTCAAATCAAGATTTTTATTTTAATCCACGCGATTTGTTGTTCTTCGCCTCGTGCAATGGCGTTGGCAATCACCGGCCTGGTGTGGCTTCAAAGTGGCTACTCGCCCAGGGCCTCAACTCACCGCTGTCTTCACTTATCCGGCCACTCTGTGACAATATCAGTGCCGTGCCGTATAACCAAAACGTGAATTTTACACCCCCCGGTGTAACGACTCGCGCAATGCCAAGCGTTCACTCCACTTTCTTACCACAAAGACGTTTAAGAACAGACTAATGCCACATCTGACATCGAAATTAAATAGTATTTATCGACCCCTTGGCAAAACTGTCCAGCACTGAACTATTTTTTATGTCACGATGTTTAAATGCTCAATTACACCAAACTAAATAAACTGAGTATCACACACGATAGACTACGTCACTGTATTCGTATACTTGAGGTTGTGTTGAAACTGTTTTTGCTAATTTACAAAGTAACCTCACTTATTGTCTCAGGCATTGGGAGAAGCATGTTTTTACTGTTGACCCCCTAAAATATCACAGAGTGAATTTCCCTCACTTGCCACGCTCATGCCATCACCCAGCAGCCCCCTCGGAGCACTAAGGCATTGTTCATCTCCAGAACGAGGCCCTCAGACATGGGCCTAACAACATCAATTGCAATACCAGCTGATGACATTGACTCTGCACTGGTGACTGGACATACATTAATCGAGCACCCTCCACTCGCCAAACTGGTTTGGTATTAATGTGGAGCTCTGAAAAAAGGTACGTGTGATCTCTGGGTTGGCGAGGTATTTTTCATTCGGACCTAGCATCAACTCTGAGCTGCAAAAAAACTCTCATGTCACTTAGCAGCTTACTGTAGAACTATGGTACAGTTGACCCCAGAATCCCCAGTTCTTTTTGTACGTGACATCAATTACATTTTTGCATAGGTAAAAATTCGGTTAGCCCTGATTTATCTTCTATAACGCCGTTGTTGTGAGTCCTGCTTGTTATAATTTATATTTGCTGCATTGTCCTTCTAGTTTTTACGTAAACGCTTTGCGCGATTTCGATGACCCAGGTTGGCCGCTCTCGTGAAGACTATCCTGGTCTCTTCACTTCTCGCCAGGCTAAATAAAATAAACTTGAACTTAGATTCAAATCATTAATATTAAATAAGGTCAACAGCAAAATCCACATTGCACCATCTGGCCTGCGATGTACTGGGCTTTAATGCCCCAAGTTGTCCTGCACACCGGTGGGTGTAATTCCCCTAGTTATCTCACCAGCTGGTGTCACCCCTACCCAGGGAACCTGCTTCGAATACGGTCATTCAACTGTCTGGATACCCTCCACAAATCTCCCACCTTGAACAAAACAAAGAAACCAGGGCATACGCACAGTTTGTTAGGCCCAGCAGCCACTGTAAAAACTCACCATGCACAGGTTGGGTTACGTTGCTGGCACTGTTGCTTCCAGTAAAGTTGGAATATGTTTGCCATAGGCTATGCTGTTTATTATCTAAATGTACTGTAGAGTCATAAGATCAAGAGGCCATTCATATGACAAATGAGTTGGAAGTCACAATGCCATGTCACAGTAGCCTTGGCTATTCTAAAATTCAACAAACCTCGTCCTTAAAACAGCCTGCTATTACAATCCCACCCCACCATCTGATCCGGCCTATCTTGTCAAGCTCATCCGAGTCTACATGTGGGACCTATACAGTGATATAGATAATGCATCAGCGAACACGGGGTTGTTCCGTGGTGTGCAGAGAGAGGGGAACTCCCCCTGTCTACATTCTCTCACTCAACGACACTCCCTCATGTACTTCACACAACCGCCCACAGGAATGCTGCAAGTTTACATGCAGCAGTGCAGGGGCCTAGTCACGTGTACACAAACACTTGCAAGTTGCAGGTTATGCCTGAGACCAATGTTTCACCCCCTTGTGCATACAGCAATGCATATTTATTAAAACTATGGAGCAGCAGTAGCAGCAACACAGAGCGATGGATTTCCCAAATGATAAGGCACCAATACTCATCGAATTGATTGAGTCAAATGTACTACATTGCATTCCTGAGCCAGTGGTGAAAACTCCACATTCCTATGACAAGCTGTATGTATGTCGAACTCCTGACGCCAATTGAAACTATCAATGTTTCGATTGCAAGTCGCCCACTCCTATCCAGCGTGGCAGGATCGTGCTTGATCGCATGAGAGCTCTTTGCTGTTTTACAACAAATGCTCACTCACTCGCTTCACAATCGTTTCCTTATTGCGCAACCACTTTACATTTCGGAGAAATCGTCATCGAACCTATCCACTGCTGGATGAAGGCCTCCCCAAGCCGTCGTCATATCTCACAGCCTCACGACGAAACGATCCGTCGTTCAGTCGTTCCTCGGTGGCTCTCCACCACCGGCCATCGTACCCCGTCTGGCGCCGCATCTGGTTCAAGCCACCGAGCTCTCTAAACAGTCCACAACTTGTGGATGTTCTCTAACCCACGTGTTCCTCTTCCCGTATAGAATAGGCGCAATGATTCTCGGGACGCTCTCCAGATTGTGTTCCACGCTGCATGGACCTGAGCTTGGTTACCACCTTTGCCAGGTTCTTCTGTCTCTCTTGTGTAGCCTACAGGATGTGGGGCAAAACTGTGGAGTGCCAATAGAAACCACACACGCACACACACGAGTGCATAACATTCAAAGGCTTGCACAGCTGCGTTCAAGAATCCTCCTTTTCGTTTCCGTTTGGCACTTGACAAAATGGTAAGTTTTGTTTACATTTTGACACGTGCACATGAAGAAACGTACACACGGTTGTTCAGGGCCGACATGCCCACGCACGCACACTAAGACAAAAAGAGTTTTGGGGCAAGTGCTGTTAGCGAGCACCTATGAAGGCCATAACGGCACACGAGGGGGTGGGCGACCAGCACCACGCCCGACAGCCTTTGTCTCCCTAGTGGTGATGTTTACACACCGCACCAGCTACTCATTTGAGGCCAATTCGACTTTGCGGAGGCCCGGGACCAGTTCAGAAAACCGTCACTGGTGTTGCTCATGAGCGGGAATTGACTTCGGGTCACCGGGTTCGTAACAAAGCTCGCTAGCCGCGACACCGCGTCTCCCCACCAGGCACACGCACGCACACACACGCCACACCATGTGTCCCATGTTCGCTCGTTGCCAAAGAAACAACCAAACTGTGCACGCTTCTGCATGTCATCATGCGTCTTCTTGCCAGCATTGCGGAGCGTATTTACTCAAGTAAAACGAATGGATTTGAAATCTTATTGAAAGATGAGATTTCAAACATTCTAATCGGAGAAGAATCCGGCGTTATGACCTGGACACGTAATATGCATTTCACCCAAATAAACATTCCTCTCATAAGAAGCAAGGCAAATTATATTGGGAAACGTCGGGAAGGAGAAACGCCGGCACGTTGCTCGTTGAAGCCAATTTAACTTCCAGCCGTCAGCTGGAAGTTCCAAATCGGTTGGAGCATTTAACGAACTCAAAACCCCATGGCCTCTCCCACCCCATGAAACAAAAACTTTCCTGTCAATTAAAACAAACAGAAACCACTCCCCTTTCCTAAACACATCAACTCCTTAACATCCTCACGAACCGACTCAAATATTAAAAACCAACACCTCTCTGCAAGGAATGTTAAATGATCAACAACACGTGACATTATGTCAAGAGCGAGCCAGTGCTTGGCGAGGTGCACCGAGCTGCGTAGGGGGTTCCGCGGTTGCGCTGTGCAGCCCTCCGCTGCCTTTCCGTGTCGTACCGCACGCTGTCCGGGCACGGCGATCGACGTTTCGCACCACGTGCCGGGGAGCTTCTTTGGCAACGGAATTACATTGGCACAGGCCGGGAGCCGGTTCGAGGCTCCTGACGAAGCAACCCAGCGCATGAAATACGACCCGGAGAGGCAGCCGGAGAGAGCTGGATGTGCGTCTGTGGCAAGCATCTCGCGTGTGCGCGAGTGGAGACGCTGCGGGAGCCGAGTGCTCAACCAGGTAACCAGCGTTGCCTGCATCTGGGCATTATCTGTCAAACCCCGTGGACTGTCAAGGCAGCCCATTCAATGATATTACCCAGAATGCAGCAGAACGCACAGCTCTTTCTGTTGTAGAAATGTGTGGTGTGTCACACGCTCCAGAAATGTTGAAACCTCGCCCTCACGCGTCTGTAGCTCTGGAGTTGTGGGGCCGCCTCAACATGCCTGCACGCTCCAGTAAAACTCACTCCGCTCGTCCAAAGTTGGGTCACGTTTCTGAACGAAACTCCAGTACCATTAGCCCCCACATCTGATTAATTGGCACGTTAAACCACCGGCATCCAGTTGTTATTTTAGCTGTTATTATAGCGTTTTTTTTCTTTTCACACAAACACCGGGGTTGCTAGGGGAGAGAGAGTTTGCACCACTGCCAGACTGCAGCTTGGCCCAGCTCACACCCACACCTGGCGATTTTTCGAGAAATCATTAGTTAATAATGGGTATGTTATCGCACACCCTGCACTCGCCCTGCGTGCACCTCTGTCTTCCACTTGTGTGTGCCTCTCAACGTCCTTAGGGCCACAGAACATGCAGGCGAGAGGTGAAGGTGCAGCCACCGCAAGTGCTCGCCCATGCCACTGCTGGTGGAAGGGCCTCCCCGCTCGACTGAGCTCTACTGAGCCCCTTTAAAGGGAGATCGTTGGCCTAATCTTCCTCACGGGCCAGTCGTCTTAGAAGCAGTGGCAATGCACAGACTCTACGTGACCGCACGTGCCCTGCTGACCTAACGGTGGCCGTGGTGCCTGTCCATTTACACCGCTTGGTGGACAGAGGGGGGGTGGAGGGGGGATTTAATAAATAAACTTTCACCCTTTGCCAGGAGGATGTGGTAAATGGTACATTTATAAACTCTACCGATCAACAAAATGTCTAGAGTCATTAACTGGCCAATATTTATCTGTGCGTGTGAGCAAATACACGCATGTTTAGTGTCTTCCCAGCACGGCTTCACGCTGACACCTGCCCTCTCGAACACGGTGGGGGGGGGGGGATCGCCAATCGGCACCGGGAGGTCGTCTCAAGACTTGGGAACCGGTCTATGAAGATCGCCTTAACGCTGCGGCGGAGCAAGTGCTTTAGACCGCGCTATATGCCGTGTCCCGCCGTACAGCTGTGGTCTCGACGTGTGTGGTATCACCGTGTTGTCGCAGAGGGGCGGTCCGCTGCACCGCGCGACTGCGTGCCCTTCCAAGACGCCCTGCGCCGTGCGCCAGCACAACGTGGAGCAAGCAGCGGCTGCGGTCAAACGTGAGCGCGTGTGTCGGTGTGCTCCCACTCACGTCAGACCCTTCCAGCCGATGCCTTAACGCGCCTTCCCGTGCTGGACCGCCTGTCTGCCCAAAATAACAAACGCCAGACGCCCAGAGCTCTCATCACCCAAACCTCTGGTCAAAGGCAGTGAAGCCGGACTCCGTAAAACATTGTCGAGGAACAGTCTGACAATCATTGATTTAAATTCACGGTGCATTATGACCAAAGTGAATGCTGGCAGACAGAGTGGAACAACGAGGAAGTCAGGATTAGACACCTCATTCGAGATTCAAACATCGCATGCCCCCTGGCATCGCAACATCCACCGGCTGAGTGTAAAATGACAGACACAAGCCACAGTGCCATTGTGGCCATGAAACCCAAACTGTGGACCAGAGAGTAAATCGCCGTAGCCTGCGCTCCTTCAATGGAGCAGGAGGAACAGCAAAACAACACGAACCGTCTCTCTCCTGAAGCCCTCTCGTTGTGGCCAGCAGCAGACCTCGACATTGGCATTCAGCTCCTGAACGTATCGCTGCCATACGCAGGAACAGAAAAGAAGAACCCATTTTCAATCCACTGCTGGATGAGGGCCTGGCCACGCCGTGCAGTCTACGATGGCAGTTTGACTGCACGACGGCGCTCAGGGCGCTTGCTGAAGGTGGGGAGCATTGCCGTACGGTGAAAGAAGAGGTCGCACCGCCAGGCCCTCCCCCCGGTGGGTTCCATCTTCCGCTCCGGTGAGAGTTGCGACTCGATTCGGAGGACATCGCAAATACGGTGAATTGCAGTGCACGATACCGGTAGTAGCCATGAAAAGGAATAGATTATATTTTTAAAGATGCCAAATTGCTCGGCGTATTTGAATAAGGACAGGACGACAAACAGTTCTGCTACTTCTTAATGAAACCCATGTGATGACAAATTATTTTTATAATGAAATAGCGCTGCCAAGGCAGTCCGTGACACGGCGTTTCAAATGTGTCGAGCGGTATTCTTCAAGCTCTACCGAGGCAGACCTCGGCACCAAGAGGGGACGAGAGCAAATCGCCCATCGCCACGGCGACACGACTAGCGAGTGGGGCCTGGCTCATCAGGATCAAGATGCTGAGCGCAGAGCTTGCGTGTCTCATGTGCAGTATGCCAGGCGCAACAGCCCGAGTGCGAAGTGCAGGGGTTAGGGGGCAGGGTGCAAGGTGCAGAGGGCGGAAGGGTGCAGCCCTTACCTTCACGTTGTGTTCTCTCGAGGGGCAGCCCTGCCCCAGACTCCGGATGCACCGCAGGATGCTCAGCGCTCCGTCTGGGTCCTGCTCGTTCCAGAAGCTGCCCGGGTGATGTCCATGGGCCCCAAGCGAGTTGTGTTTGCGATAGTAGTGCAGATGCAGGAGGCGCCTCCTGCGACGGGGCTGCGGGCGCGACGTCGAGTGCCACGCGCCGCCGAAGCGGCCCGTGGGCCGGTACGCCGCCACCGCCGCCGCCGCCATCCAGCCGCAGCGGTCCCAGCAGCCGGGGCACACCGACTTCTTCACCTCAAATCCGCCACGCCGGTATCGGCGCAGCAGCACCACAGAGCTCGCCTTGCGCCGCCTCCCCTCGCAGCAGACCCCACCGCCGCCGTCGTCGTCGCCGTCGCCGCCATCGCCGCCGTCGAGCCGCTCCTCTCTCGTCCATTCTGGCATCGCCACTTCGGTCAGAAGCCCGGCGGGATCGCGCCGCCGGGTCGGCGCCTGCGCCCGGCCGCGCTCGCACACCGCGGGCGACGTCGCGTCCCTCCGGACGAGGCTGCCGTCGGCCTGCTCCTTGGCGCGCTGCCCCGCTCTCTCCTGCTTCTGCCACATGGGCCACAGCAGCTTGGCACTGGCGCGGTGCAGCGCCGCCCTGGAGCTCCCGTAACCGACTCCGTCATCGTCGACCTCCTCGTCCTCGTCCTCGGGATAATCGTCGTTGTCGTAGAGATGCAAGCTGCCGTAGGGGCGACGGAAGTAGCACGTGGCCGCGCT
This sequence comes from Lampetra fluviatilis, assembly GCF_964198595.1. NCBI lineage: Eukaryota > Metazoa > Chordata > Hyperoartia > Petromyzontiformes > Petromyzontidae > Lampetra > Lampetra fluviatilis. The sequence continues at coordinate 14,990,468 of NC_136286.1, read as the reverse complement.
GGGCCTCGTGTGAAATGGGTGGTTTCTCCAGTCTCCGAGCCTGTGGTCCGTAATCGACGCGTTGGGGTCGTGACCTTCGCTCAGAGAAGCCCTCAGGGCCGAGTGACCAGACGCGTTGATGTTCGTGGGCCACTGGACGGCCTGCAGAGGAGAGTGGCACGGTATGGAGTCAAAGCTCACCGAGAGCTGCAGAGGAAGGTGGCCGCCGTCGGCCTGGCTGGAGATGTGTAGCACCGGCTCGGAGACGGACTCTGCAGGATGATGGCAATGAAGGGCCATTATATTTTGATGGGGGAAGCCAGCGTTACGATGCATTGCGGGAGACGGCCGGCGCTCTCGCCCGCGCTCCTCGCTGTCCGGCGTAGTAGGCGCAGCGCTTCCGCCACCCCGTTGACGAACGCTGGCCAAGCGTGGCGACGCCGCGTCTTCGCGCTCGCTCCTCCGGGAGCGCGGTCCGACAGCGCCGGCGGCAGGAGCGGGGAAATTTTCTCGGACCACGGAGGCTCCGGCTGGAGACGAATCCAGAGAAGCCCACCAGGCGCCATTGGCGCTCTTCGCGGCCCGCAGCCTCGGCCGCGAGCAAGCGGGATCGTCCACGCTGCGGCAAGGCTTCAGCGGCGCGTGGCCGGTGCTGGCGCGTGGGGCGTTTTCGCTCGCGGGATTGGTCGACGGGACGCTTCTCGCGGTGCCGCCTGGGCCGTCGGGCGTCAGGGCCTCCGCGCCGCTCAGCGGATCGTTGGAACTCACCAGGAAGAAGCACGTGTAGCTTTGGCCTTGTTCCGAGGTCCCGGCGTCCGAGTCGGAGCGGAACTCGCGGACCGACGTGTGTCCGGGCCCGGGGGACTCGTCAGCGCTGCCGTAGTCGGAGAAGCTGTTTCCACTTCGCGAGCCGGAGCCGGAGTTGAGCGTGTCGCTCGCGCGGCCCTGGTGAACGTGTGCACCGTCGGCGATGCGGACCGTCGCTTCAGTGCGTCGCCCGCCAGGGTGGTTGTCGAAGGCGTCCACGGCACAGGGAACGTCGCCGCACGACGAGACGCCGCCATCGTAGAAGTCGGGGTGAGAGGAGGCGTCGGTTTCCGTGTCCGCAGCATCGTCCAGGTAAACGCTCGGATCTCCGTAGCAGGACCGCACGGGCGACATCCCGTTCGTGCTCATGCAGTCGGAGCCCTCTAAGAGTTCATCGCTGGTACTGCCCTGCCGCTGCAGGCACATCGTCTCGATGTACCTCTCCTCCTCCTCGTCGTCGTCGAACCACAGCCGGGCACTGCCGCTCCCGCCAACGTCATCCACGCAGGCGATCTCGCGCCCGCACCCCTCGCAGACCTCTTCTCCGTAGGGCGCCCCCGGACCCAGGACGCCAAACTCCTCGGTGCGCTCAAAGCTGCCGAGGATGGCGGCGCGGCCGCTGCCGCCCCCGCCCCCGCCGCTCACCACGAAGCCGTCCCTCGGCTCCCAGGGGCCGCACGCTGCCCCTGGGAGGTGCGGCGTCGGCGCCGCCAGCTTGCGCATGGCTCCCCCGCCAGACGATCGGTGCCAGGCAGCTCCCCGCCCCACCCACGCACGAACGGCGCTGCGCGCGTCGCGACCTCCGCGTCCCTCGGGGGGGGCACATCAGGCGCGCGCGCGGCGCATGCTCGCGGAATTACTTTGCCGAAAAGTTTAAATTAATATTGTTGAAAAGAGAGAAAAAAACCACCAGGTGAAGAAAAACTCGGCTGCCAAAACTGGTTGAGCGAGTGCCGTGGCTCTCTCTCTCTCTCGGCGTGCGCTCGGCTCTACTGCGTGGCCGCATTCAAGCGCACCGCACGCTTAACCCCACTCGGCACACGCCCCCGCCCGCTTCTCCCTGGCCCAGGCGACCAGATGATTGCGGTTTGGCGAGGAGGAGAGGTGCGGCGCACGTAAAGGGACGGGGTGCGGACAAAAAAACCCGGCTGAGGGACGAGGCGCCTTCCTCGTCGGGGGCTCGCGCCGCTCCTCCCACCGCACGGCAGTCAATCCACGGGCCAGCCTCCTCCTGAAACACACGGGACACCAACGGCGATGTTTTGGTCGAGGTTATTTGCTGATAACTAAAACACACAACCTTCTTCGTCTCACGGGCGTAGAACGTCGCCTGTTCGTGTTGTCATGAAAAAACTTTTGTCTATTCGACAAAACTTGAAACTGTGGTTGGATAAGCAGCAGGGGGGTCTCTGGATAAAATAACCAAAAATAGCACACTCAAAAAAACACGGTCATACGCATGTGGCCAGGTATACAATTATACCCAGAGAGCCTTCAGACTGTTGGGGCAAGTGCTGGTAGCGAGCACCAATTAAAGACCAAGCAACACACTCGGCCACCTTTATTCTTAGGTTTTTTCGGTAAAGTCACGTAGGTAAAACATCAAAATTAATGAAAATAAAATAAAACAAAAAATCACGACGTTTCGGAGGCAACACAAGTCTCCGTCATCAGGTGGGACCGTCACAGCCGAATTAGCTGCATCGGCCACCTTTGTCTCTACATTATCGATGTCTACACGATGTACCAGGTACTATTACGGCTGAGTCGACCTAGCTGAGGCCCAGAACCTATTCAGATATTCATCATTGATGTTAGCCATAAACAGGACTCGAACTGAGGCTGCCAGGTTATTAGCATAGTGTGCCAACTACTACACCAACACAAATACAACAACAGCTGCCATCACCACGACACTTGTGCCAGGCTAGGTGCACTTTGAGGCCATGTGAAGTATCGAAGGCTCACTGCTGCCAGGAGGTCAAGGCACAGAACCAGGTGCTATCGGTTGACTGAACCGAGATGACCGGCAGATGCACCACCTGTGCTCCCCACTCAAAACACACACAGACAGCAAAACACACTCGCATTGATACGCACTTTCATTCCAGGTGTGTGCTTTAAAATCCAATTTGTGCGCAGATGACCTCGACTGATTCCCTACACGTACGACGTAAGGAGTTGCCGCTTGAGTCAGGTCGACTACCTGAAGGTTTGTGCAGTAAGAGCGCTCTATTGCATCTGGGTCTGGTCCCAGGAATCATTATGAACTCCAGATTCACGTAACCATCTGGTCTAATGGCACCTATGCACAATACCGCAAGCCAGCGTCTATTGTGCGTACAGCAAGTTCAAACAACCGTTGTGCAAAACTAAGTGTTGAAATGTTACATTTACTTAGCAACTTGTTTCAAATTAATCACTTCATTTTTGTTTGCAAAAGTGCATTTATTGCGGCCTACGGCAAGCTCCGTCCAGCGCCCGCACAAGAACCGATCTCGTCGCTCCGTCTCTTCCTCAGCAGGCGAAGTTCCCTCGGATGCCGCGTTCCGCTCCTTGGCTGCCGCTCAGTTACGAATCCTCGACCATCGGCCACCATCGCGTCACCCCCCCCCCTCCCCGTGACTTTAGCTCACGGTCGTGAATATGAGCAAGGGGAGAAGCTAAAAAAGTTGCCATCGCCGAAGCCCTACTTTGCTCGCGAATGCCGCTGATGTGTAAACACTGGCCTGCACCGTGGCACTGCTCACTTCCAAAAGGACATTCGGTTTTTATTAAGATATTTCAATAACCGGGTCCTCTGGCATAACTTGCAAATGACTCATGCTTAGGCCCGCCCCCAATGCTTGCACGAATCCACAAGTTTAGTGGCGTGCACCTCTTCCTCCTACATGCTACGAGCAGCTTCACGGCGTGATTGTTTGATTTTGCCTTGAGGCGGCAAGGAGGGAGCGAGACCTCTGCGCTGTCGACACGAGACGTGCTGAAAACACACCCGACGATTCGGCTCTCGGACTCGCCGAGAACCTGGCCCACCCGGAGTACACAAAGGTTACGCATGTACTGCGATACCGAGTGAAGTTGCACACGGCACGCTAAACAGGCCACCGCACGTCAACAGTGCCCAGGCCGTGGGGTCAGGCCGTTCCTGGGGCACCTACGAAGGCCACCGCCCACAAGTCCCATCGGCCGGACGTCAACTCGGTGGGAAGGAGGAACGTGCACCTAGGAGCTGTCGAGCCACCCCTTTCCTGCGAGCGGTTTTGTCAGGAACGCGGTGCGGAGGATATATGGGAGCCCTTGGATGATATGATCTTGTTACAAAATATTAAGATGCACCAAACGTAGTATCAGTGTGTTGCGGAATGCGACGTGAGACGGCTCAGGAACACCGATTCATCTATCCGTCCGTAATGTCGGAGTCGTGGCAGAGGCAACGGTGAAGGGGGGAGACGAGGCAGCGAGAGGCGCAGGCGGGCGCTGCGACGCGTCCCCGTTTAAGACCCTCGGAGTAACGACGGCGTAAACGTACGGTGAACTTCTTTCGCACCTTACATTGCCAATCGCGCTAAATCGGAGGTGCAGGAGGGGAAGGACTTAACACAAAAAGCAGTTATAAACAAATGGGAAGGGACGCAGGTTCACACGCCCGTGCCGCCTGTGCGCGCGGGCGAACACCAAGTCCACGCATGTCGGCTCTGTGGTGCAGTGTCGCCAAAACGCCAAAACGTGAATTACCCCATGCAGCGGAGCCTGCAGGCAGCTCGCAGCCTTTCCCACCATGTACGCACACACGCACACACACGCTGTCTCACACAGCAACAACAATCGGCATTGTGTCGTTTTGTACACCCACCGTCTATAGTTTCACGAATGACCGCGCTTTACAATACTGATCAACTTACTTGCAAATGGGTTTCTTTAAAAAATATATATACATGTAAATAAGTATTTTTCAACAACAACAAAAATATGCATGCACTGAAAACCCATTCGGTTAAAAACGTTCGTTTCCTTGCGCCAATGTTATTTACCTGTGAAACTAAAGACGTTTCTGACTGCCTGCTGCGGTAAGAAGTCTACCGTTTGCATCAAAGCATGGCGATGGAAACATTTTTTATTAATGCAATTAAACTCGCCGCAGAACTACAAAAATGTGTGGAATCATAAAAATTATTCCACTGCACGCGACTTTTTTTTTGGGGGGGGGGGTGGGATTAAAGCTAATTTTGAAAACCTGTGGTAGCAAAGAGGTACTTACGAAAACAATTGGTATACCTTGGTTACAGGGAATGTATTTTACTTCATATTGATTATGTTTGTGCACCAGTTTACATTTTGTCTGTGACGTGGTTGTTTTTGCTGAGATTTCTATTCGCTTCATGGTTGTACGAAGTAGTTATGTTACCGCTTTAGTCACTTTGGTGACCCAGTTCTCTCTTGTAAGTGAGCCTCGATCCTGGTCTCTTGAGTTCTCTCCTGGTTCAACAAAATAAACCTGGAACTTTTGCAGCTACTAAAAGTAGAGGATGCTGATACCAGGAAAAAATATATATATTTACAGCGAGTTCTTGCACCAGGATCACCTCGTGCATACACGTCAGAAACGGGACTTTTCCCCAGACGAGGAAATTCCATATGGTCTATAGCAATGATAAACATGCACGTGGTTGTTTAGTCACTGCAGCTACATACTATTAACATTCCTTCCCTTTATTAATGCTACCCCTATCCCCTCCCTTTGATGTTGCTAATCCTGCATAATGCACGGGCATAATATGACTTTGAAACCCCCCCCGCCCACCTCCTACGCATTTCACAAGTAGTACTAATCACATACCTGCATTTCCCTTAAATATGCTAAATTCCTCTTGATATGCAAATTATTTTGTCAAGGCGCCCTTCCCCCCTTCCAACCCAGCTTAAATAGACGCTCCAAGCGTGGTGGTGTTTCATTCAGACGCTGTCTCCCCGACAGACCTGGTCTTCACCTGAGGACGGCTGCTTGCGTTGTGGCCGAAACGTCGTGAGAATTATTTTATTTTGTTTTATTTGTATTATTTTATTACTTCCCTTCTATGTGACTTTATCGAAAGAACCAAGAAGATCTTCCCACGCGTCACATCTTGTGCATTCTGCAGACAACCTCAATGACCTACGGAGACACACGTGAGCGATGCCTTCCGTCGGGCACGAGCTGTGAAACATGTGGGCGAGGCCTCTTCCCTCCTCCCCGCATCGTCTCGCGACGAGACCAGAGCACCGGATCTACGGCGACACGATGCCCGATTCACCAACGCGAAGGAGGAGGCATCATCACAGCGATGCAACCACTCCGCTGCTCCCGACGCAACTATCCGGCTCAACCACCTGCACGTAAAACCACAGCTGCTGCTCTACGGCAACATTAGCCGTACGAAGAAGAAGAGAATGAGATCCTTGAGTGATGTGTAGCAATTTAAGAGACTTGCTCCCGCTCATGTAAACCAGCAGAGGAAACGTGTCAACGCAATCTCGATTTGAAGTTTTCGTGACTGCAGGGATCCATACTCTTTGGTTGAACAAACGCGATCTAGACTCGATATGCAGACCGTGGCTTGTTTTATGGCGGTAATATTAACACGGGACAATGTAACAAGCAATATTACTCCGGTGCTCATAATACGTTAAAACGCACAGCACTCTAAGCTGTCCTTTCGAATCGTACGCACGTGTTACTAAGCCACCCGTGACTAATGTTCTGCCAGCCAGCCACTTACAGGGTGTGGCAACTTTTTGATCCAAACTCAGGCTGAGTTTCAATAAGCAAAGGCGCCTTTAATAATATTGTAACCGCTGTTAATGCCATTTCGGTCAAAATCGCAAAGTGATTGGGCTTTGAGTAAACCTCGTGCTCACGTGGGTATTATTTTGCTTTGGCCATATTGTCCGGATCATAACACCCTTCAGAAAGTACTACCCACACCATTTCCACCCGCCACACCGCCTCGACTTTCGCTTTAAATTGCAGGGAAACTTTTGCATCTTTTAACCTGAAGAACACGGTACATGGCCAGTCGGGGCGGGTAAGAACGCTACAACAACAACTGCTCATGAGGAGAGAATATGATTTGGCGAAGCTGCATTGCCAGCGGTGCATGAGCACAACGACAAAAAATACTCGAATTCGTCAAAAACGATGCAGGCAATGGCTCCTTTCTCACCGCACACTTGCCATGCTATGAGGAAAGGCAAATGCACGAAACGTCGCCTTTTGTATCGTTATCTTATAAGGCCACAGTGTTATTGATGAATGTATCGAATAATTCATGAGGACAGCGGCAAGCTGTTGTTTCTCGTCCTCTGGGAGTGTACCGTAATGTAAAATCGAAAATGATGCTGCATTATGACAACAACTGTATAAAGTCTGGCAATATTTACAAATGCGTGGAATGGCTGCAGCCAACCTCCGTAGTATGGGGAGGTGTGTTTATGATGACAGGTGAAAAGGAATGACACACACATCATTTAATAATCCATTACAAGTTGAATTTCCAAAAATGAACATGCTGGGTGGCAAAATGGTTTAGTGACGACCACACAATAAAATGTGCATTGGTTGTCCCTTATCGGTCAAAGTCTTTCACGAAGGTCACGTATCCCCATTGTCTCACTGCAGCTGTGTCACCCTGTTGTAACCGCTGCTACGATTCCTACAGCTATCGTCACCATATTGAAACTCCATTCTTTGATTTCTTTTTTACTTGTGACACCCTCAGAGGAGAGTAAAAATACGAGGCCCGGTTGCCACCGCTGTACCACCTGCGCACAATCATCGTCACAGGTGGTGTTGGTGGCTGTGAGCGGGAATCGAACTCGGGAACTCGGGAACTCGGGAACTCGGGTCCGTAGCGCAGCGTGCTAATTGCTACACTACCGCTCCCCACGCTCACAAACACTAGCACACAAACACTCGCACGCACACAAACAAACACAAACACTCGCACGGCCGTCAGCGCGAGTGACCACGTCCTCTCCTCGTCGCCGCCGTGTGACCCAATCTACCCCGACCCACTTGCCCTACCTGGACTGCCCTCAACTCGACTTTTTAAACGTATTCAGCAATCGGCTGCAAGGTATTTTCCTCGCATAATTTTAGAAAAAAACAATCTAATATTCCACCGTGTGTGTATATATATATTTGGTTTGGCGAAACAATAAGTGCATCATTAATGACTCGGAAAATACCCGAGGCCAATCGCGATGCACGCACAGCACAGCAGCGTCATCAAGTGGGGGGCCCCACTCTGACAGCAGCGTCATCAAGAGGGGGGCCTACTCTGGCAGCAGCAGCGTCATCAAGTGGGGGGCCCCACTCTGGCAGCAGCAGCGTCATCAAGTGGGGGCCCCACTCTGGCAGCAGCAGCGTCATCAAGTGGGGGGCCCACTCTGGCAGCAGCAGCAGCGTCATCAAGTGGGGGGCCCCACTCTGGCAGCAGCAGCGTCATCAAGTGGGGGGCCCCACTCTGGCAGCAGCAGCAGCGTCATCAAGTGGAGGGCCCCACTCTGGCAGCAGCAGCAGCAGTGTCATCAAGTGGGGGCCCCACTCTGGCAGCAGCAGCAGTGTCATCAAGTGGGGGGCCCACTCTGACAGCAGCAGCGTCATCAAGTGGGGGGCCCACTCTGGCAGCAGCAGCGTCATCAAGGGGGGGCCCCACTCTGGCAGCAGCAGCAGCAGCGTCATCAAGTGGGGGGCCCCACTGGCAGCAGCAGCGTCATCAAGTGGGGGGCCCCACTCTGGCAGCAGCAGCAGCGTCATCAAGTGGGGGGCCCCACTGGCAGCAGCAGCGTCATCAAGTGGGGGGCCCCACTCTGGCAGCAGCAGCGTCATCAAGGGGGGCCCCACTCTGGCAGCAGCAGCGTCATCAAGTGGGGGGCCCCACTCTGGCAGCAGCAGCAGCGTCATCAAGTGGGGAGCCCCACTCTGGCAGCAGCAGCAGCGTCATCAAGTGGGGGGCCCCACTCTGGCAGCAGCAGCAGCGTCATCAAGTGGGGAGCCCCACTCTGGCAGCAGCAGCAGCGTCATCAAGTGGGGGCCCCACTCTGGCAGCAGCAGCGTCATCAAGGGGGGCCCCACTCTGGCAGCAGCAGCAGCGTCATCAAGAGGGGGGCCCACTCGGGCAGCAGCAGCAGCGTCATCAAGAGGGGGCCCACTCTGACAGCAGCAGCAGCGTCATCAAGAGGGGGGCCCACTCGGGCAGCAGCAGCAGCGTCATCGAGTGGGGGGCCCACTCTGCCCTGCTCTTTCCCAAGGACACATCGGGCTCGGCATTGTTTTAGTTTGCTGATTTCCCACAAAAATACCCGCAAAATATTTTTTGGGAATTAATTCTACACTCATTTGTACCCACATTTGGACAAGCCTTTCATGAAGTCAGTATAACTGTAACAAATACTGGCGACAGGGATCGTGTTTTACAATGTGGTCCAATAAAGTCAGGTTTATTCACATTTTATGACCAGGGGATTCTTTATTGCGAGTGTGCTACAAAGGATTTCAGCTTTCCTTACCGACAACATCTTCACAAGTGCACACACGGATTCGGAAGTTAGTGCAGCACCTGTACGTATTTGCTAGAGGCGTTACTTACACAGCACGAGGAATGTTCCCAGCATTTACTCTAAGCCACTCGTACACAATCACTGTTCAGTAGCAAACATTCAGTGGACGGTAAATCTCTCTTCCAGCTTACTGCTACTTGGCGCAGCGCTTATTAATGACCAAGCATGGACACAGATCCAGGGGGGGGGGGGAAATGGGAATAAAAAAATATCCAGGGAAACACTTCCCGATCCCCGTGTACACATGCAGGCATGAACACACGTGAAGAAAACGAGCACACAGAGAGGTCAGCAACACACATCACATCCAGCAAAGGTCTCGCTCCAGCTCTCACACTGCGCACAATTACACAGCAGAGGTGAGTGGGGTGGTGGTGTGTTGGTGTGCGTGTGGTGTGTTGGTGTGTGTTGGTGTGTGTGGTGTGTTGGTGGGTTGGTGTGCGGTGTGTGCAGTGTGTGGTGGGGTGGTTTGCGGTGTGTGTGTGTGGTGTGTTGGTGTGTGGTGGGTTAGTGTGTCGTGGGTTGGTGCGTGGTGCACGGTGTGTGTGGTGTACGGTGTGTGTGTGCTGTGTGGTGGGTTGGGGAGCTTGAGGCGAGGGGAGTCAAACGTATGGGAGGGCTGTGGAGGCATCAAGAGGAAGTTGGAGGTTGATTTATGTGAGAGATATAGGCCATGCAAACCATGTGTGAAAGTACCCAGGCAACAACAGGGGTCACGCCTATAACGCCGTACCAGCTTCTGGCAGTTCCTACGTAGACAGGCACACGGTCTGTTCTGCCAGCAGTGTAGTAGCAGCTGAGAGCGTGTGTTGTTTGAAAGCAATACTTTAGTAAGATGCCTAAGTTCTGTATGATTAAAAGCAGACCTGCGCTACGGAAATCTGGCCACCAAAACTGGCAATTTGATATTGTCGTCAAAGTTGTTTTCATTACTGAACCAATGGAACCCGCAGGGTCATGAATGTATTGTTTCAATCCAAAGACACGGAAATATTGTGCAAAGGTACATTGCATAGTGAAAGGCAGCATACAAATAAATGATTTATCCAGCAAAGCCTCACTGCATCTTAAGACTTTTTTTCAGGAGGGTAACACATTGGAATGTTTGTTAAATTCTATTGACGAGCGTTCGGCTTTTTGGGAGGAAACCAGATTTCCTGGAGAAACCCCCCGCACATGAGGGGGCAGCACTCACAGGAGCACGCAGATTGATCCAAGTCAGTGACTTGCTGCGTTCGGCGAGTCGACCAAAACACTATGAGCGGGCGGGCCCCCACCGATTGCTGTGCCGTCTCCTGTCACCTCGCATCCCTCGCGGTAATACGCCTTACAACACCTTGTGTGCACTCGCCATTACCCATCCAAGCACGAACCAGGCTTAACCTCGCCCCCCCCCGGGCTTCTCCCAGAAGGCAGTACAGCAAGCGGGATGATCGCCATCTGTGGGAGCCTCCTGAAAAAGAGTTCCACGACTTAGTGTGGATTTCCTGGCTAAATAAGTAGCTGAACGATCAAGCGAAGCTGGAATCGCGCGCAAATCAATGTGGTCGTGGGTGCCGCTGTAATTCGTACGCGGCAACATTTGCCAGCAGTTACAATATCAGATGTTGGTCCAACGGTGAAGCCGGTCGGTTTGTAGGTCGTAGGCATAGGCCACGCATCAGCTGCCCTGCTCTCGTCGCCATACACTCGCGCGGTGCCAGGACCGGACGCACAATTGATTCACAATTGATTTTTGGGTGAGATCGCGTAAGTACAAAGTATGTCTTAAATCCTCCTCTGCTCGGAAAGGCAAATAAAAAAAAGTTGTCACGTGATGAACAAACGTGGCCAATTTCTGACTTCTTCAGGAGCAATCCCGGTCGTGCTGTATGTATGTGGAACTTCTTTCGCACCGTACGTAGCCAACCGTGCTAATCGGAGGTGCTTTTGGAGAGCGATCCACAACTCGCTCAACGTCTGGCTGGTTCTTACAGTGACTGTCATCAGGTCGTTGCCACAACGAATTATTTGTTACTTGTTTTATATAAATATACCATTTTGAGCTTAGAAAAATTGATGTACACCACCTCCCTCCCTTTCGTTTTATCTCCAACTGCTTTAACCCCCCCCCTCCCCACACAGTAAGCAGCGCCGATAACTTTAAAGAATGACTCTTGAGGAATGTTTTGAATTAAAGACTGGGGGAATCTGAGACACGTCCGGAAAAAGTTCGTTATCAAAATAAAAACACGAGCCGTCAAAACGTAACGCCGGCCTGCCTGGCCTCTATATCCGTGACACTCCATGGAGGCTGCGCCATGTGGACACAGCAGCCTGATTAAGCGAGCTCACTCCCACCACAGAGAAGCAGTGAACCTCTCTCTTGCGTTGGCTGCACATGCTGCGAGTGCGTGAAGGGGAGGTGGGGCTTGGCGCCTTGCAGTGATCGTCTCTTGAAGCCAAACCTTCACAGATGAGTTATCGCTTCACGTTGGAACCGCGGTTGTCGAGTCGTAGATGGTCTCCTTCTTGACGGGTTCCCAGGCCAGCGCAGGCCGCCACGGGGAATGTGCCACAACTCCGAGCTGTCGCCATTGACACGAGTGTCGAGTTTGTTGTCTTAATTGAGATCGCGAGGTCGGCTCATTGTGCAGCTTTGCGTCGTTTGTTTGGTTTCTGTCTCGACGTCATTCCGACTGTGCTCATGGTGTCAGGGCCCATGAGAGGAGCGATACTTTTGGAAATGTCAAAGCAGCGTGGCGCCCTGCTACGTACGGTGCAAAATAAGTTCAACATAGGCGAGTTTCGCAGGACATCTCCACGATAAATATATTCTTCCACGTTTTATTTTACAAGACACGAACCGAACAAATAAACTCCTCCATAACCCGCGGTGAGGGATTTGCCTCGACCGGTTACTCGTGCCGGTCATCAGTTGGTCACGGGAGTGTCTTGTCTCTCTTTTTCATGGACCAACCCCATGCCGAGGTGAAAGGAGATTTTTCTTTTCATCCACATCCGAGTTTTTTTGATCCTATTTACATCTTTTTGTATCACTGGTCGGTGGCCGGGAAGTGGGGGGGGGTCCAAAAATACTTTCAGTAGCAGGGGCTATCACCACATGGCAGTGAAATGGATTTTCTTAGATTCTCAGAGCTGTCATCGGAGCCAATTCAAGTGAAATACCAAATCCCACTGTGCGTTGTGCTTGACCAGCGATTGGTGACGGGACTGAGAGCACCAACTCGCTGCGCTTGAGAAGCAGGTTGCATTGCGGGCGGCCCCAACCCAGAGTCGAACCCAGGGCCTCAGCCTTCCAGCTGCTTCCACCGGCCCAACTCTCGTAGGTGGAGCCGCCCATGGTGGGGGGGGGGGGTGCAAGCCCTGGGGCAAGTCCCATCGTGTGGGCCCCCCAACGGCTTCGAACTAAGCCGCACGTATGACACCGCGACGTCGAAGCACGAGGGGGGGGGTAAAGTGCGGGGCCCGGGGCAGCCGCCCCGATGCGCCGTGAGACCCTCGTGCGGCTCTGCTCGTGCGCAGAACTCCGTGCCCCTTGCCAGTTTCCTGGCTTGAGGCGGAGGAAACGAAAGTGAAGTGACTGCCGATCGACAGCGAAGACAACGTGCGCGTCTCTTCCCCGGGCTGGGCTGGCAAAGCAGCAGCTTTCTGTGGAGATGTGGCAATGGAAAACAGAGTAGCTGATGGACTGATTCACTCGTAGAGATGTAATGGAGATAGAGTGTAGTGATGATAGACACAAAAACAACAGCCTCCCCCCCCCCCCTTCGTCCATCTGTCACACAACCATCTACCTGTGAGCTTGGCTATCCATTGTCCCTCGATGGCCGCTCGCTTTACAACTCGCGATCTATAAATTCACTCGTCACAAATGAGTACAACGTCCAACCGTCTGAGCGGCAACGTCTTACGGCTCGAGTTACACGGCCAAGTTATTCTGGATGCGTTTAAAAAAAGCGACGACTTCTGATGCCTCCGCTTTGCAGTCTGGAGCCTTTCAAAAGCAATCACGACAATCAGATATGACTGCGGTGTGCTTTGTTGGTGACAAGCCTTAGAGATGCGTGATTATTTTCCCTTCCTTTATAGGCACGCGTGTCTTGTTGCTATGAACCCGGCGACCCGAGTTCGATTCCTGCTCATGGCCAACACCAGTGACGATTATCTGAACCGGTTCTGGACCTCCTCTAGGTCGACTCAGTCTCAAATGAGTACCTGGTGCGGTGCGTAAAATCATCGCCACTGGGGACACAAAGGCGGTCGGGCGTGGTGCTGGCCACCCACCCCCTCGTGTACCGTGCCAGCCTTTATAGGTGCTCGCTAATTTCACTTGCCCCAACAGTCTGTTAAGGCTATACGGGGGATCTTTCTAATTGTCTTACAGCGAGTTTTACAAACATAGCACCGTGTTTCCAATGTCAATGCCTAATCCAAACAGTCCTCACATCCTAAAGTCAAAACTGCAACCCACGGTTCTCAACACTCAAGAGAAATAACGCTCACATTATACCCAACGGTTAGTAACTCATCCTGAAAAGTTAAACGTTAAAAGGTAAATGTGCAGCCCTGCAAGTGCTCGCTCACGCCACTTCTTGCGGAAGGGCCTCCACTCGTATGTATGTTGAACTTCTTTCTCACCGTACGTAGCCAACTGTGCTAATCAGAGGTACGGGGGAAGTAACGAATTGCCACGTGTTCTCTACGTGACAAACCAGCAACTGACTGGCTGTCAGTTGCTGGTTTAACGACACTTTTACATGTATGTGGTCTCACCCAAAAATCTCTTTTATGGACTTATTGATCTCATCTGTTGACCCCGAATTGTTCACTTCCATCAGGTAACGATGGGGGGGGAGGCGGTCCTGCTTAGTGGTTTGTTTGCTGCCCTGGCAGTGTTCGTTCGTCAATTCAAAACTCATCACCGAAATATTCCCGACATGTCCTGGTGCTTGCAAGGCACCACACGGGAACGTGTTAAGTGCAATCAATCACCATGACTCATGCAGTCCTACTGCTCTCTCTGCTCTAAAAAAGGGTCCGTAGCATGAAATGTTCCCCTACGACCTGCGTTTCATATTTTTCAACGTGTTTATGCCGAAGGTGGCGAGTTGTCGTCTGTGCCTGTGCACCACCGCCATCAATATTCCCAGATTTTAGACAATTTTATTTGAGGATCCAGCTGTTTCGTCACAGCTGGAGCCCACTCCGAGATAAACTACCGTGTGCATCACGTCATCAAAACAATGCAAACACACTGGATGAAGTTACATTTTAACAGAACCAAAAACAACCGTCAGCATCGTCGTATAGTATGCTATTTTGAACTACGACCCACGTTTTAAAAAGAGAGAGTTCTCACTTATAAAATCAGGTCGTTCACCAGCATTAGTTCAAGCAAGTCTGACTGCTGATGAGACACCGAATGTCGAAACCGGTTCAGAGTTTATATGAATCACTGAATCAATTCTCCTGCAATTATGCTCTCCCAGAAGGCCGTGCGGCTGATGAGTTGCACAATAATTAATTAGATGTATTCATTGTGCAGAGATGGAGATTTGAATGAGATGTATTGTCTACTTATTTATTTTAATATTGTGTGGTATTACGTAAAAACCATCGGAACACTGGAACTGAAACTGGTAAAGTAAGAATTGGAAAAGATTTTGACACTCAAACTCTTTTTCTTTTAAGCTGTCAAGGTTGAATAAGAGCTAAGGCCTCGAATTACAGCGAGGGGATTAAGTGGCTGACATCTCTGTCAACATAAAATTCTGGGATTCAGTGGGCATATTTTGTAACAAGACGTTTTTAGACGCTGACAAAGCCAAGGCACAGGATGAACTGGCTTCAATCAGCCACTAAAAAGGCGCCGGGAAGTATTCCGAGCGACCACTGTTCTGGTGAAAACCAACACATCACCGCTAGCGGTGGTCACACGAGGCACCTTCTAAACTCTGGCAGGGATTCATGCAGCGTGAATTCGTCCAGCTCTGCACGACAGCTAATACCAGATGCATGGCTCCTTGTGTAAACACAAACATCCCAGCTACTCTCAACACACCTATGCAAGAGACCTCCCACACCATCCCGGTCGTGGTTTTTTTTTAACCATACCTCACCACGCCGGTCAGTGCAGGTTTCGCGAAGGGAGGAGAGGGCCGCTTGCGGTATCGCCCGTCGCTGATGTTAGTCGTGGCCGGGAATCGAACTCGGGTTCGCCGGGTTCAGAGATCATCACTCCGCACCTCGGCAATGTTTCTCGCCGCTAACTACCAAGTCCCGATCCCCCTGTTGGGATCACGCTGCGGTCATCATCCTAGAATCCCACCCAGACCTGGGAGAATGCTGGCGAATGAATTGGGAGGCGGACGACCAGAGCAAACAGCTCATTCGAGACCAGAACATCGCACCTCCCGGCTTTGATATTCCTCCTCGAAGACACTGGTGGAACCATAAACGTCAACGGGCCGATATGCAAATCTCTTTCATAAATTATTACCACCATTGCGACGAACGGTAGCGCCATTGTTCCGCTTGTGGCTGCGGGGGTGACATGAACTCATTGCATGCTGCATCAGTCTACTGAGAAGCGTAACTCGATATGCACACGATCTGATGTGTGTATTACGACGAGACAAAGAATCGATACCAATCGATGGATCCATACACGAGTGCTGCCCTGCACGTGTCACTTTCCAGCCCGTGTGCTCTCCCGGTGAGTCACGTGCCAGAGGCCCAAAGGTAGCCAATGGGAAACGATGCACCTTGATCTCCCGATACAATTGCGAGAACCAGCTCCACGTGATTCTCACAGCGATGTCTGCTCTGTGGCAACATGGCATAGTGTTTATCACGATTTCTCAAGAGTTGTAATATGGTAAATGATTCACCGGGCCTGGTGAAGATACACAAACAAATACCTTTAGGGGGTGGGTGCGACTCGTGGCTTGTGGTCTCACACAGCTGTGCGGCTGGCCTCTGAGCATCGTTCATGTTTGTTCGTGGACCTTGCTCTGTTATGGGGTCTACAAAGTGCAGTGAATTAATTGTCGACGAGTGTATCGAGCTGTTAACTTTAACTCTGAATTGAAAGAACTGGGCAAGCTTCCGTTTCTAGCGGAGGCAGAGAGTGGAACAATTCACTGATCAATACTGAATCCCAAGGGCAAGGAAAACATTCAAACATTTTACGTGCAAGAACACCCGCGTTTCTGTCCATGTTAAATATCTGCAAATATACGCTAATCAAGTGGACAAAATAAAGTGGAATAAATATCAAGCGATTCAAGCGATACAAACAAGTTGGTAAAATTAAACAAACAAGAATCAGTGATTGAAAACCATGACATCTCAAGCGCGTGGGATGACAAAAAAAAGAAAAAAGAAAAAAAGACAAACTCATCCGGCCAACCGGCCAGGAGGCGAGGAAAGATGTCCTGATGGCGTTCTCACGCCAACGAGAACTCGCCGTGACCTCAGCCTGGCAGTGAAATAAAATGTCCTCACTGCAAGTCACTTCCCCTCACGCCAACTTCTCATGTGCACGAGGTCACGTCCAAACACGAGGCCAAGAATGAAGGGTTAAAGTTCAATTTAATAAATCAATAGCTGAGCTGACTGACTAATTGTGTGGTTGGAAAAACAAAAAACCATAGCGGCTTGCCCAATGTCTCAATGTGCTGCCCGACCGGCCGGCCGGCTCAACGGGAGAGCGAGCGGCTCGCAGTCGGTGGGTGGCGAGTTTGACTCCTGGTTGACTCGGACAAGGGGGCGGAGGGGGCGGAGGGAGGATATGGCTCTCTGGCCTGTTACATAAGTGTCCTCAAGCGAAATCTCCAAGGGAATGTTCACTTCACTGTTTAATGGCACTGCCCACTGGAGGGGTGGTCATAAAAACAAAACTTTGCAGAATCCTTACACCCACCAGAAATGAGGCAATCTGCTCTGGCAGCCAGGCTGTGATGTATGAACGTGACTAACAGCAAGGGAGACATTAACTCAGCTTGGCATCACAGGGCAGAACCTCCGCAATCATTTCACTGGAATACAATGAATAATAATTACTCTGAAAATATCAAATGCAGGATCACATTAAGTTCCTTCTAAAACCCAGGTACTAATCAGAGCTTGCTTTTAAAGAGCGAGTCAACGCCGGCCAGTTTGTCACATTCACAATTGACAGTACAGTACAACGGGTGAACTTCGATCGGACGCGCTGCTAAACGGTGACGCGACAGGTGATCGAGCGCCGGCCAGAGCCGGGAGTGAGGGAAGAGCCCACGTCCCCGTGCCACTTCGACTCTGTCAAGGGAACAGCTGTGGCGCTATTTGGGGACGAGTCGAGAGGGTGACTGGCACCGCGCTCGCGCCAGACCCATGCGGCGCAAGGATAAATAATCTCGGGATTTGTGCTTTGGCGTGAGAATTAAGACACCGCAGAGAAACAACTAATTCTTCCGAGAATACGACAATAAATACTGATAAAAATTGGTGTCCACGACTGTCCTTACAAATTAAGACGTAGAACCCCCCCCATTTTTTTCATGCTAAAACTAACGTAGAGACACTTTTTAATCTCTGTCAGTCGGCCCTGACCCAGTGGTGTCAGTTACAAAATCTGAAGGCAAGAGCCAGTTTAGTTCACAAAGCAACCACTACCGGCTTCCCAAGGAAATCCTGGAAGAGTGATTCTCGCCTGGCCAGGAGTAGAACTCATACCCTTACGATTGTGAATCGAGCGTTCTCCAACATGAGCATAAAAGCACTGCAATATTTGGAATGCAATGGATATGGACGTGTGGCATTACAATCGCTGTTTTGGATTGTATTAATTAGCATTCCAGAGTTTAACTTGAATTGCATCATTTCTAAAAAAAAATTAATTAAACATTTGTAATGACGACTTAACACACTTCTCTTGAGATGGCATTTCATTGAAGACACGTTCCCTTGACATCAGACGGAGACCCCCACTGCAACAGCCCTGAGTCTCCCGCGCATCTCCCCCTTAAATACCGACACGAGGCCACGCCCCCCTTCTCGATCATTCTCGCGGACTCTGGACGCTCGCTCCACCGGCAGACTCCACCGTCCTCTTCCATCACCTGACCACGCTCCCTTCTCGATCATTCCCGTAGCCACCAGTCCCTTCACACTAACAGCTGATACCCCTTCTGTCATTACCTCCCGTGGCCACTAGTGCGTTCGTACTGTAGGCTGACTCCCCTGTCATTATCTCCCGTGGCCACTAGTCCACTCACACCGCATGGAGCCTCGACTGTCATTACACATTCATCATACAGAGGCCACAGGTGAGAGACAGTCACCACTTTCGTTCGGTGTCCTCAATTATGGACAGAGATTGGGAGTGGGTGTGTGAGGAGTAACTTAGTCTACTGGGAAACGAGAGGAGTCAGGAAGGGAACTCACTTAAATGTCATCTCTTGCACTCACTGACAGCGCAGGAGCAACCACATACACGCGTGGGTCCCGCACTATCGCAGACAAGACAAAGATCCCCCGTATAGCCTTAACAGACTGTTGTGGCAAGTGTTGGTAGTGAGAACCTATGAAGGCCAGCACGTTCCACGAGGAGTGTGGGTGACCAGCACCACGCCCAGCCGCCTTTGTCTCCCGAGTGGCGATGGTTACGCACCGAACCAGGTACTCGTCGACCTCACACAGACACATTCACAGCCACCATCGCGTAAAATCTCACCCCCCCCCCCCCACATCGTTCCACAACAGCCCCCCAAAAGCGGCTCCCACCACCCCACGGCTTCTCTCCACTCCCACGGGGCACAAGTGCTGTGACGAGCACGGTGCACACGAGCAGGCAAGTGTCCCCTGCGTTGACATTGGCGGTCTTTCTCAAAGAGCATGGGGGCACGCGCGCACACTCGGGGTTCGGCGGACGGGAATGTGGCAGGCGGGTGCGATGGGATCCCTCCGAATATGAATAGCCTAGAGAAACCCCGAGAAGTCAGCTGTCCCGTCGTCCTGTCTCTGTGTGTGGGTGTGTGAACCGGGGAGCGGTGGCACAGTGGTTAGCGCACAGCAATGCGGTGATGAAATTATCTCGCGTGTTCGGACAGCAGCGTCACGGAGTCTGGCATCCCAGGACTACAGCGGGGATCGATCATGGCTGTGGATGATGATTACGAATGGCTTGGTTGTATTTTTTGTCGGCTATCAATGAGTGTGAAGTTTTACATCTGGCTCGACTTTTTGTTCTTTTATTTGCGTCTCTCGACAAAAGCAAGTTCTTACACGACTGTAGCCTCGTGCCATTGCACCCGGTCGCAACACGTGCGCATGCGATGTGCACGCTCGTGCCTGGGTGTGCTCCCTTCCTCCCCGTCCATCTCTCGGCCCGTGATCTTGAATCGTAAAGCCTTAATCAGTAATCCCATTGGCTGGCACTCAAGACATGCATTCCAATATGTTTTCCCGTAACTGGGCGAAACCAGCTTGGCACGCACACACGCACACCCACACATACCCGCACCCACCCACGCACACAACAACACACACACGCACGCGTGTGCTCGCACCACAGAGACGTGTAGGCACACGCGAAAGCACGCGCACACACACACCCACGTGGCCCAATCTCGGCACTCCCATTACTCACACACACACCACGTTCACGCCCAAGTCCAAGCACGGACGATCGAACGCACAACGAATTCGCCCGTGCGCCTCCACCAAGCGCACGGTGTAGTATTGGGCACTGGGTGGCACGTCTGGTTTCCTGGAGCACGCTCGATCGAGTGGCCGGGGGATTGCCCCGCGATCAGCAGCAGCAGCGGCAGCGGCTTTTCGTGACTCAGCCCAAGTCAAGTGGCTCCCGCGTGGAGCGGACGAGTCAGTTCCCAAAGCCGTCCACGAGCGGTGTCACCGGCAAGGACGCCTTGCGGCGTTGACTGCGGCGGTGCAATTGTGGAGCGGTCGTCAAAGCCAAACTCCCAAATCTACCGCTTGCTTGCAGGGGGTGATGCTGCGTTACGGACGCCCATTGCAAAGGTGGTGTGGGGAGGGGGGAGAGTGGAGGGGGGAGTGGGGTGGGGGATGTGGGAGGGGGGCGGTGGGAGGGGGGTGGTAGTGGTGTGGGGAGGGAGGGGGGAGTGGGTGAGTGGTGTGGGGAGGGGGGGAGTGGTATGGGGAGGGGGGGAGTGAGAGGAGGGAGGGGGGAGTGGGAGGGGGGTGACGAAACTTTATCACTGTTTCAGCTTTCCCGCCCTGAGATGGAATCGAACCTGCAAGCTCTGGGTGAGCCATTGCACAGCAGTTGCAGCAGCAGCACACCAACACAAACCCTTCTCTACGGTCCTCATAATCCCCGCTTGGCCAAACAACTGAATTGTAAGAACAGTCCAAAGAGCAACACAGCACACCTAGCGAGACGGTGGGGGGGGGGGCGAGCGTATTGGAGCAAAGCTAAAACACACCGTGGCGTTACCTAACAAGCGTTATTACACGGAACCGTCCAAAACAAGTATTTACACAACCGTCAAGTGATTTACTTTACCTGCCACAAAGAATTCAAAGAACAATTCGGGCAGGCACCAAATTAAAAACACAACAACCCCCTTGGGTGTGCCACGTGCAGTCTGAGCCACTGCCTGCACCCGGACCGGCCTGGGAACGTGGAAGGGGCCACTGTGCGTCTGTCCGCACCGTCGCAGCACAGCGGCCACAGCGGACTCCGATAGCCAGCCAAGATGCGACATCACCCTCACTACACTCCACCACACGGAGTGGCAAACAGACGTTGGATCTCATGTTGCAACGCCTCAAGATCACCGAATTACGTTTAAAAGTAAACACAAACAGCCAAGAATATATTTGGGCCGTCACTCCAACCACACGTGACTATAAACTCGTAAATGCAGTGCTACTTCAGATCCCTAATTTCTAAGCATATGCAACCATGTTGTAGGATTCTATACAACGATATAGTGGGAAGCAGATCTTCTTCGCCTGCTTAGTGCGTGACCAGTGAGGAACAAGTGCATACCAGGTGTTACAGGTGGGGGAGGCTTCAGGCAGCAAACATGGCCAGGGGAATGCAGTCTGCACTGCAATGGGCCCAGGTCATTCTGGATACAGAATCGATATATCGGGGAACTCCGTGGATTAAACTTGGACGTGTTGCAGAACTTGTAGTGCTCTTCCCTCGTACGTGTGCGTATTCCACAGGGCCTCGGGGTTTCCTCCCACATGGCACTCGTCAATGGTAGCGGCCAAACATCCCAAATGCCGGAACCCTCTTTTAAAAAAGCCTCGAGACTCAGGCGAGGCGTTCTTGGCTAATTAACGGGTATTATTATTATTAATTGCTTGGCAAACATTTTTCTGTCAGCCTTTGATAGAGCATTTGTTCACTTCTGGTGTTGCCCATGACATATTGAAGATGTATTACATGTTGAAAAACAACCACAGAAATGCATATCGATTGTAATCACAGCCTTTTGAAATATGGTAATCATTACTCGATAATGTGCGTGACATTATTTGACAAAGCCACGTCTCGCACACAGCGCCTCTGTCTAAGTACGCGCACACAAAGGGCCTGGTTCATGTCCTGACAGACGCTCCTTTTGTCAAACTTTCAGTGAGAACGAGCCGACTTCTCCCTTACCAACAATGGGGCTCATCGCCAAGGGCCTGCGCGTTTCATTCAGCCTTTCTGTGGCCATGTGAAGAAGCTGGCTCAAAATTGACTCTTGGACCTTTTTTTTACTTTAATATAAGAAACAGTCTGAATTTTACAACAAAACGCTCCTGCCCCTAAAACTTTGGCGAAGCCACAGAGAGCAGCCATCTTTTAGCATGTAAAACAATGTAACATAATATTCCCATTTTAATTATTGACATTTACCTTATGTTTATGATTTTGATGAAAGTGCGGCTAAATAACAAATGCTCGCGAAAAATATTCTTTGAAATAGAGAAAACATGGTACCGCCATGTGTGTTGCTGCACATTCCGTCATTGTGACAGCCGCGTAGATGATAGCCGTGTTCCGCTGGAGAGTTCGAGCCGGACAAAGCACAAATGCCACATTCCTCCGTTCACTTCAACGATAGCCACTGCACACTCAATCACACAGGAAAATATAAAAAAAATTGAAAAGGGGAAACCAAAATAGCCTCATTTCTTTACGCGTTTCAAAACATCCACGATATCAAATGAAAAACAAATGTCTCGTCTTTAGGTGTATTCAAGTTGCTGACCATCATCACCAAATGGGAGGAGGTAAGATGGTGAGTAGAGTGGAGGAACTTCGGTGTGGGAAGGATGTTTGACACTCACTGGTAATTTACGCGAAAGGTGTTTATTGTAGGAGGTATTGGGAGGTAATATGGGAAGAGCAATTTATTGTGTGTCAGATATTTACACCACAATATTAAAAAATAAAATACATTCGGCGTATTCATTCTTGAGGCACGATAAACAAATTCTAAATGTCGCCAAGTCCGATGACCGATACGAGATGCGCGTTAAGGGCTGAATGGGCCCCACACTGGGGCCGGAGCCCTCGGCTCATCATTATGTTGAGTTCAAACCCTGGTTGCAGGTCGCCTCGACCAATCATACCTCGAGCGAGGATAAAATGTGTGCACTTGTATAGGAATTGTGAGTTTATATTCGGGTTGTAACCCAGACTTTGCGACCAAACTTAAATCCCAACGTTCTTGCGACATCTTCGGCAAAATACATATCCCTGTGCACGAGGTTAAGGGATGGTGTTTGACAATAACGTTAACAAAGAGAATATGTAGCCACCAACGCAGAAACACTGAATGGGGGAAGGGTATTGTTTGTATTGCCGCAAACGACCATGAATACACCCGATAATCCCGCGGCTTAAATGAAACGCGATTGTGTGAAGCCAACGGGAACGCATATTCGGGGAGGACCTACCGTACACTATGGGTATCCCAAATACAGAGCAGCAGTGAATAATGGGGATCGTACTTTACTGATGAGTCCTAACGAGGGTGAAACCGGTCTACGGTTATCCGTTTCACCGCTGCTACATTTTACCACCCCTCTTTAGTGGGTGTCTAAAGAATAACAACGGTGACAAATTCAACTCTTCAGCCGCTGGTCTGACAAGGCGAAGAGCGTTATACGTGCATGGTGGCGATCACGTGACATGCTTGCATGGCATGATGGGGTTCGTGCCTTCCTGCTGTTTGTGAGCAGCACACCTCTGCGTGCTGTTAGGGGCCGTCCATAAATGACGTCACGCGATTTTTGACGAGTTTTGACCCCCCCCCTTCGTCATACGGCGTCACAAAAAGTCAGACCCCCCCTCAAATATGACATCACAAAGCTCTGCACCCCCCCCCAAATAAAACATGCTTCAAATCGCTTTAAACTATTGTTATTGTAGTGTGTATTTAATGTGGCGCTGCACTCTGATGTTGTATGAGAAAACATTTATTAAAAGTCTATTTTATTAAGTAGAACGTGTTGTCTATATTTATTTAAAGTTGCGCATTTTGATGTGACGTCATATTGCTCAACCCCTCCCCCCTCGTCACACAGTCACAAATGTCTGACTCCCCCCCTAGGTGCGTGACGTCATTTATGGACGGCCCCTTAAATCCAGACCGTTTTTCTGAGTAGATCCTTTGTCAATGTCCAGTCTAGTAGCCAAGTCAGTCTCGCGGGACGAGGCTACAAAAAAAACGAAGGCCACAAATAGCGTGGGGAAAGACCCACATGAACATCCATGACCCAGTGTGTGTCCTTGAAACCCCGGCGATGAAAATTCCCTATCACACAAGAAAACACGCAGGCTGAAACAAAACACATTCACGTGCAATAAATGAAGTCAGCGCTGACCGGTGGGTCAAAACCCGCGTCTCTTAAACATCACAACGGAGGTCGCCCAACACAGACAGCCCTCACCACCTCCCTTTAAAAGCCAAGTACAATCCGGCCCTCTCTAAATTCCATGGCAGTGAAGCAAACTTATCAACTGTTTCAATCACTCAATAACCTTTTTTTTTGCTAAAGCTTCACTGCATTTCATTTATTATTTTCTCATTCATCAGGGATCATCGTCGTGTTGGTGGACTCCTCCTGTCCTCCTGCCAACTCTGTGCACCGCAGCGCGTTCTGCGCGGCGCTAACGAGCCGGCGGCAGCGGCCTCTTTGGCCGACATGACGAGGGCAGTCGCTCCGCCGAGCTTGCACGGAACGACACCTCGACGCGCAGTGGCCCCGACACCGTGAGACGCGTGGTGTCCACGCCACCACGCACACGGATGCTCCATGAGCCACGACCAGATATTTGCCGTGGTAGGTGCAACCCGAGTAGGCGTCACTTTGAGCAATCCCATTTTCTTCATGCGGCCAATAACAATGAATTATGTGATGCGCATTTTAAATGAGTTATCAGGTAATTCACTACATAAACCATATATATACATCGACGATACGAATGTTTTGCTATATTAGGTGGTGCCAGTTTTGTCCCTGGCCCCTTGACCATGTTAAGCTAATTAAAAGCAATCGAGCAAGTTCGCTTGTCAGAGTAATAAAACGGACACCGATTGTTGTAGCTATCGAGCTCGAGAAAGTAACTCGGTGCTGTGGCACTCTGAATAAAAAAACACATAACCCCCCCCCCCCCCCCAATAACGGGAGCGAGTTGACGAGGCTGCGCGAGGGAGGAGGGACGGAGCACTCGGGGGGCTGCTGCTGCTGTGGCACGCGAGCCGTGGCTGGGCGCTCTGGTCCCGTGGTGAGAGAAGGGCACTTTGGTGACGGCAGGTGGAGTGGGTGGGCGAGTGGTGGTGGTGGCGCGACGCCGCACCCCGACGTGTCCCCGTGGGGTGGCTACACGGGTGACGGTGGCCAGGGTTTGGGCTCTCGCCGTCTAAACGCCGCTCCTGGGTGGCAGGGATTTCAGGGTTGCGCTCCTCGTGCACGATGTTCCGACGTTTCGCTACACGTGCCGCTTGGCCCGAGCTTCGTCAAGAAGCCAAAGAGAATTTGGTAAATTCCGCGGGGCTGGGAGCTCCTTCGGGCGCTCGAATAGAATTCGGCGAAAAGAATGCAGAATTCAGGAGCTGTAAAGATTTTCGAATCGAGTGAAGAAGAAGCTGCCGGCACACGGGGTGATATCGTGCCGGAAAAAAAACCCACACAGGCGGCACGACCCGACAACACACAGGAGGGGAAGGCGCTGCCGCTGATGCTGTTCACGGGAAGCCACTCACTCTGGAGTTATCTCAGCCTACAGGCTGCACGTTTACTCAGAGGCCGGGCTAACCGGGCTTGGCACGGACTGTGTCACGTGTTTTTTCAGGGCGCCGCCCTGAGCTCACTTGGACTATGCGAGCGCGGCCAGAGATCAATTTGCGTCCGGGGTTACAATTGTCACCGAATATTTTCCTTGGCACAGATCGCGCCCCGGAAGGTGGCACGTGAGGGCCCTCCTGGGTGGGGCGAGCCGTGTGCGGGAAATACTTTCAGGAGCTCAGGCCCAGGCAGCTCCGACTGAAATTAATCTGTTGGGGGGGGTATCGTACAGCAGTTTTATATGCCCTATAAAGATGTCTTATATGCCCTATAAAGCAAACGAACAAAATATAAAGACCTCCAATCATAGGTGACGGCTTGATGGCCAGTGCTGTCAGTGTGAGGGCACCTGTTAAGGCGTCGTCGTGCCACCGCCGCCCTCCGACGTCTTTACTTTACAGTTAGGGGTCATACATTGACTACGTACCCATGGAGGGGGGAGGGGGGTTAACCCAAATGCGTTCGGTTGCGTATGGGGGGTCTACTGACAATGTGCGCATAGGAAACGGAGAAGGGGGGGGTGAAGCCTCGCTAATAATTGGTCTACATTGTCCTTCAAATGAGCCACAGTTCAGTGTCTCCAGCTGTCAGACAACTACCGCCGGGAGAAGTGGGACTGTGGGAGAGGTGTCACTCGTGTGCCACCGTGCCCCTGACTGCAGCTATCACGCAGCTCAGCAAAATAAGTGGCCAAGGCACGCGACTTAATTATTTAATGCAGCTGGTGGTGGACTATCTGTTTGCTTAAACACGTTAATATTATTAATCCTGGATCGTTTCTGCGTGGATTAAATATCCGCCGTTCTATAGGATTGGGGGGGGGGGGCATCAGGCGAACCTACCCAGGTGGGGGGGGCGGGGCCTACAGGGAGGGGGGGGGGGTCCAAGTTGCGACAGATCTTTGCGTGCCTACTCAATGGATGGCCCTAAAGGCGTCTCGCCCTGAGCTCGAGTTTATGGAGTTTCCTCTTCACCTTCAGATACCAATGCCCATTCGCGTTGCGCAATGTCCTTTGTCTATTTGCATGAAGCGCTTTGTCCGTGAGAAGTGTGTTTAGTTTACATTCGTTTCCCGCGTAATACGAACGAAGCTTCGCTCCAATGTAACCGACGAGTGGAATCTAACCTCCGTGTTCATGTTCGCAAGGAAGCGAGTTGAACCCTCCCCATACTCAGATATTAAACACGTGTGTGTGTGTGTCAATCTTGTGTGTGTGCGTGCGTGCACACACGCCCTCAAGTTGACACGACAACAATGCGCTGACACTTTGTGCACAACGCCTATGAGGTTGAGAAATGCCAACTCTGTAGGCAAATTCACCCTTGCGGGCCCACTGTCCTTCGTTTAACCACGTGGGCACCTTGTGTAGTAACTCTTTATATCACGCAAAGGGCATCAAGACAATCACACACGGGGAGTCCGACGTGGACAATGGCTGTGGATGATGCGATGTGTTGGCAGTGATCAAACTTGGGATTAGGAGGCAACACCGTGGACTACTCTGTCTCTCTCTCTCTCTCATAGACGTGAGATGCCACTTCCTAAGGAATGCCCACACTTTGTAATCCCCTCAAATCTCGAGTTCCTTCAATGGTTTTTCGTCCGCATGGCTTTTGATCAACGTCGAGGAGGAGACCACCTTGGGGTTTCTCGAGCCAACGACTGCACGGCAATGCACGGCAACACCATCGTAGCCGTGCTGACTTTCAGGTTTCTGTGATCATACGGTTACAGTAACACAACCTGCGTCATTTAACATAAAAAAACTCGAGTCTTTAATTCGCGATTTTCTCCCGTGCAACTCGATAGAATGCACGCAACACGGAAAAGGGTAAAACTCACGTCCGCGTGCACACAACGTGCACACAACGTGTACACAACGTGCACACAACGTGGTCACAACGTGCACACAACGTGGTCACATCGTGCACACAACGTGGTCACAAGGTGGTCACAACGTGCACACATCGTGGTCACAACGTGTACACATCGTGCACACAACGTGGTCACAACGTGCACGACGCGCTGCTGGCACGAGGAGCCTCGCGCTGCAGACTTCGCCCCACCTGCACTCACCCACACTGCCCAGTGTGGGTGAGTGCAGGTGGGGGGGGTAACGTATCGAACTTGACACAATCTCGCGGCATTGTCATCATCGTGGTTCCCTGGGGTCTCATTGTGACGTCGCACACAAGTCACCTGAGTTGTAGCGACCCCCCCCGCCTCGTTGCCCCGCTGCCCCCCCGCCTCGCTGCCCCCAGCCCCCCCCCCCCCGCTGCCCCCCCCCGCTGCCCCCAGCCCCCCCTGCGCTCGGCGTGGCACGCAGCGACTCCACTCACACTACAGCCACAGCGCGCTTCTGCGCACGGTGTGATCTATATATCTAAACACATATATATGTGTGTGTTTATATATTTTTTTGACGAACGTGGAAACGCGCGCATCGCCCCCCTCTCCCCGACCCCCCGTGGGCAGGAAGACGGCCGCAGGTTGAATTCTGCGATCGTTCGAATGTTGACTGCGGGTCGCGAGAGCTGGGCAGCCGAGGGTGGTCGGTGCTGGTGGTGCAGTGTTCGACTTGGTTGGCAGGCAGGCAGGACGAGGCTATTGAGCCTACACGAGATGCACACAGGCGCGGGGTTGGGGACATGCCGACAACAAAGGGACAGCTACCGGTGCATTCGTGACTCAATTAGTTGACAGATGCAACATTTACTTTGGGTGCTGACAGTCCGCTTCTTATGGCGCAGCGTGCAGCCTCCCACTACGACACAATCTCCCTGGTGATCAATCTCCTCTCTATCTAATTCCCCCCCCCCTCTTTTTGGGCAGTGACGTTTCGGGAAACGATCCTTCTTCAGGGCAGTGGTATTAACGAATGTGTTTTATGCGTCTGTACCCGTGCCCCCTCTCCAATATGAAGCCACTGGGGCTATTCACATTTAAATCTCGATTGAAAACTCATGTATTTAGAACTGCTGTTTGTGTTTAGTTTGTTGTCCTTCCCCCGCATCTCCGATGAGCGCGGTTGGCTACGCACGGTGCGAAAGAAGTTCAACACACACACGCATACACTCACACGCACACACGCGCGCACACACGCGCGCACACACACGTGCACACACACGCCCGTTGTACGACATCGGTGCCGTCCGCAGCTCCATCCCTGCGGCGGGGCTTGTAGGAGCGGTGGCGATGCCGACCCAGGCGCAATGAGCGGGCGCTAAGTGGGACGCGACACGTGTCACGCAGGGGCTCGGGTCACGCTCGCCGTGCACACGGCAGTATCCTGGCCCCCCATGCGTCAGCAGTTCAGCGTCGCGAGGTGCACGGCGTGTGTGTGTGTGTGCAGCGCACGGCGCGCGTGTGTGCAGCGCACGGCGCGCGTGTGTGTGCAGCACACAGGTGTGAGTCCGACTCAGCGGAAGCGTCTGGGATTCGTTTTATCGACGCCCATTGCCGTCAGCCCAGAACCTCGCGCAGGTTCAGGGGGGCTGGCGAGCAGAGTGGAACAACGTGGACGGCCGGAATCAAACACCTCCTCGTTCGAGCTCCAAACATCGCACCGCATCCTGACTTTGACGCTCCTCCTCGCAGACACGAGTGGACGCATTCATGGCATCAGAACACCAACAGGCCGATGCGTACACCTCGCTCGTCATTGGGAAGTTAAAGAGGCGAGCCACAGCGCTGCGATGGTGGCCATGCAACACAAACTATGGACCGTCGAGCACACCGCGGAGTTTTGCGCTCCTTCAATGGAGGAGGAACGGCAGAAGGACACGAACTCTCTCTCTCGCCGTGACGAGCAGACCTCGACATTGGCATCCAGCTCCCGAAGCACATCGCTGCCATACGCAACAAGATAATTGATGCGTCCGTCCACTGTGGCAAGCATCCCCACTGGGAAGACAAAGGCGGAGGGGCGTGGTGCTGTACACACACCCTGGTGTGCCGTACTGCCGCTCCAGCCTTCTTTAGGTGCTCGCTAACAGCACTTGCCCCAATAGTCCGTTGAGGTTATACGGGTGATCTGTGTCTGCACAGGTGTACCCGCGTGTGAATAGAACCCCGTGTGGAGACCATTCCACACACACAGAGAGAGAGAGGGGGACACATTCAGGCGACTTCGACTCGTGGGAGCGACCCGCGCGGTGACAATAGCTGCGACACACCCGACACCCAGCCCCCTCTCTCTCCAACACCCCCCCTCTCTCTCCAACACCCGCACCTGCACAGCAGCCACACGCGGGCTGCACCCGCACCTCGGACGCACGGCTGCCCCCCCCCCTTACCCCGTCCACAGCCGCCTCCTGCACACGCGGCTCACCCCGAGCTACGCGCGGCTCACAGGGCGCCTCACCCCGAGCCACGCGCGGCTCACATGGCGCGCTCTTGAAGAGGAGCAGCCCGCCGGTTAGCCCGGCACGGCTGCTCGAACTGAGCGCTCTGTCAAGTGAGCAGCAGCAGCAGCGTGACAGAGCGCTAACTCCGCAGCGTCCCGCCTCCATCACTTACCTTGCAGCATCGCTTCTTCACGCCTGTGGCGGCACGGCGCGTCGCGAGAGGCAGCAGGGAGAGTGGCGGCGCTGCTCTCCGAGCCCAGCTCAGCTCTCCGCTTCCTCTGCGCGCCGCAGATCGGAAGTGGCCAACTTTGGGGTTCTCAGTCTCCTCACCTCGCCCTGGCGCCCTGCACCCCACCCCCTGCCGCCCTGCACCCCACCCCCTGCCAGCAGCGAGCAGTGGAGTGAGCCCGCCTTCTCCTCCTCCTCGCACCACCACTGCCTCCACCCTCACACCCCCCACCAGGGCCCCCTCTGTCTCTCTGCACACACGCGGCCAGTGCCGCCACCACGTGGCCAGCCAGCGCCGGGTGCCCTGCAGGGTTCGCCCGCGTCCATCCCAGCGAGCGTGGCCCTGCCGGCGAGACCCTCGTGGTCGAGACAGGGCCACAGTTTTGCTTCGTTGCTTTGAATCGACGCTGCTGCAATGCGGCACTCCCAGGTGGAAGGCCGTGCGGCTCATGGCTTGTCGAAATTGATTGTCTTGCACTTTCTGTACGCAGCATGGACGGGTTGTGCTTTTTCTGTAGAATTGTATTGTTTACGTATGTGATGTTCAGATTTGTGTACAATGAATTTTAGGTGTATCTTGTCATTTTTATTGTTTGTTGCGGTTGAACCCAAATCAAGAGCCGAATGGCTCACAGGGTAAATCCTAATAAATTAAACTGAAACTGTGTAGGAAAATACCTTTATTCATTTGTTCATGATGTGGCGAGATGGGTATGCGATGGAGGCATTTCTTACGAATTTTTGCCCGACCGGAGTTCGCCGTGAGTCATCAAGAATGCTGTGATGCTCACAGCCAGGCCCTGCTGTGCTACCCGAACAATAGCACTGGGTATCCACAGGACAGTTGCACGACATTCCATGTAGCTTCCTCTGCGTGGAAGGCGCTGGTAACCTCCTTCCAGCGGCCTGTAATTAGCAGCAATTTGAGAAATGCAGCAAATTGTTGTAATCCGCTTTTACATGAATGGTTTAGTGAAATTGTTTGGTACTTAATTCGCTATCCGTCATCAAAGAGACGCATGTACCTCATCTGGAATGTGCATGTCGCTCTTCCTCGGCTGCACGGCCCGCCACTGTGCTCCATGCGTGACGAGGAGGCGGGCGACTTGACACTACGCACCGGGGTCACGTGACACGCGACACTCACATTACCCTCATCACTCACAACTCACCTCATCACTCACAACTCACCTCAACCATGTGTCATCAACTCACCTGAGCCTCGCCAGTGAACTCACCTGAACCTCGCTAATCAACTCACCTCAACCACGTGTCATCAACTCACCTGAGCCTCGCTAATCAACTCCCCTGAACCCCACTAATCAACTCACCTGAGCCTCGCCT
The DNA here is from genome assembly GCF_964198595.1 of Lampetra fluviatilis. Taxonomy (NCBI): domain Eukaryota; kingdom Metazoa; phylum Chordata; class Hyperoartia; order Petromyzontiformes; family Petromyzontidae; genus Lampetra; species Lampetra fluviatilis. The sequence continues at coordinate 14,958,836 of NC_136286.1, read as the reverse complement.
GTCAACTCACCTGAGCCTCACCAATCAACTCACCTGAGCCTCGCCAGACAACTCACCTGAACCTCACCAATCAACTCACCTGAGCCTCGCCAGCCAACTCACCTGAGCCTCACCAATCAACTCACCTGAGCCTCACCAATCAACTCACCTGAGCCTCGCCAGCCAACTCACCTGAGCCTCAACAATCAACTCACCTGAGCCTCACCAGTCAATGGGAAGATGCCGTTGAGATGTAACGCCCCCCCCCACCACACGCCAACCCATTATTTTCATTCTACGTTGATATCATTACTTACGTAGTGGCATTGAATGAGTCACTGTAGCGCGTGGCGCTGGGAGATTGGTAGACAATGGGATTGGGGGTCGCAGCCCGTTCTACCAGATGGACACGTGGGCGAGGCACGGAGCCTTCTGGAGGATCCAGAGGGGTGCGGGGCCGAGGGCGGAGCCTGGCCTCGCGCTGGGGAGGACCAAAGGCGCGCTCCGACTCGCAGGTGCACGAAGTGCAATCACGTGGAGCCAGCTGTTCGTTATTTCTGAGATTTCTATTTGTGGGCATTTTTTTGTTCAATTGTGGGACAAAGGGGCGCCGTGAGACACGCACACATAGTGCACAAAACAAACAGCAGACAGGAAACGCAGTTGTCACTGCGAAGTGACTTCAAGCAGCCGGAGAGGACAGATCACACGGAGGGGACGCTACGGGGTGGACACCCGCGTTGTTTGCTGCCTCCAGCGTGCGGGTGCTTGTGTGTGAAATCGAAGCGTGGAGGGTTTATACAGCAGCGCGTGAAGCATTACGCAGCCCTCTGTGTGCTTGCTGCTCAAGATGCCGAATAGGATACAACATGTATCATTGTTTTTTCTATTTGCAACAGGTTCAAATCGATTTTCTCTTTTTTGGTCATCTTGGACTTAAATTAACTTAACATCAGGCTCATTCTTTCAGGGATTTCAATCGAGCGCTAAATGTGCCGCTGGGGATTGTGGGTGCGGTAGTGTTAATGACATGGACGATACGGCAGTCATTTTAATGGGGGCTAGGGAGCGATGTTTGTAACTGAAGTGTGACCGGCATCAATCACTCGGGGAAGCAGAAACGCGCAGTGTTCGTTACATTGATGATGGCAGCGGTGGCCGACCCGTGCATCGTGATCCACGGGTGGATGACCGCAAGAGCTTCTGTTGTGGATCTCAGGATAAACAAATCAGAAGAAAAAAACCGCTCACATAAGCAGACAATTCTCGTTACGGATGATGGCAAATAAAAATCTCCAACTAAGAATTCACACGACACATGTAATAACTTCTACTAAAATATATAGTATGCTTATTTTATTTAAGCTTCGAACGTATTGACCACAACATTTTTCAATCCAAAGTAAAAAATAATACAGGGGCCGTCCATAAATGACGTCACGCGATTTTTGACGATTTTTGACCCCCCCCCCTTCGTCACACGGCGTCACAAAATGCCAGACCCCCCCTCAAATATGACGTCACAAAGCTCTGCCCCCCTCACCCAAAAAAACATGCTTCAAATCGCTTTAAACTATTGTCAATGTAATGCGTATTTAATGTGGCGCTGCACTCTGATGTTGTAGGAGAAAACATTTTATAAAAAATCTATTTAATTAAGTAGAACGTGTTGTCTATATTTATTTAAAGTTGCGCTTTTTGATGTGACGTCACATTTCTCAACCACCCTTCGTCATACATCGTCACAAATGTTTGACCCCCCCCCTAGGTGCGTGACGTCATTTATGGACGGCCCCACACACGTTTTTTCTTCAGTGCACTTGTCTTCTTGTTGTTCATTAAAATGCACCAACAATAGTTGTTATTTTACGCATGCAAAGTCGCCTAATGCTGCTGTTCAACTGAGCGCGTGTTGAACCACGCACGTCTCACACAGCGTGCGCATCAGTCCACTCGAGGGCACCCGTGAGCTGGCATATTCAGTCCAAGTCGAGTTATCCTTTCATACAAATACAACCGTGCTGGTACCTTACTGAAACGCGATAACAATTAATAAAACAATGGTTCACGACATCTGCTTTCAGGCTCGCTTTCAGGCCAATTCCCAGGGGCCTGGATTCAACGGGCGTGCATGGCATGGCCCAGGCTGGTTTCAGTGTTCACAAGACGAGGGGACATTGGCAAGCTTGGGACGTATGGTGAGTCAGTCCCAGTGAGAGCCGGTGGCTTGTTTGACACGCTCACGACTGTAAATGTTAAGTGGCGCACCCATTTAGACCAAGACATACACCCAGAGCCGTGTCAATTACAGTTCTGGTCTTCTCCCTCTTTGACTACTTACCGGTGCGAACCAGGGATTCATTCCTCCCTCAATATATTCCGCATTGCTGCAGGCTGGCTTGCAGTAGGGATTGTCAGCGTAAGGCACTACCACTCGAGTATCATGGCTCCTTAGCCATAATAGTCGATGGAAGTTGCCTTACTGATGAAACTGCAATTATAAAGTGGGTTAACTCTTCAACAGCAGAGGGCGGAGGAGCGACGGGCGTATACAACGCAGCAAGTTGGCACAGTTGGTGCATCCACCAGTGGTCTCCGTCTACCCACAGCACCCGTGTCTGTGCTTTGACCTCCTGCCAACGAGCCGACGACGCTTCACGTGGCCTTTTAAGGTGCACCTAGCCTGGCACAAGCGCCGCGGGAACGTCACAGTTGCTGCGGCGGATGGTGAAAGCGGCGGGCGTGGAGTTCTAACGTGGGCGCGGTCACGTTGAAAGTGGGCGTGGTCACATACGGAGTGGGCGCGGTCACGTTGGAAGTGGGCGTGGTCACACCCGGAGGGGCGTGGCCATGGCCGGAGTGGGCGTGTCTATCGCCGGAGGAGCGTGGCTATAGCCGGAGCGGGCGTGGCCGTGCATAAATTAACTCGCGTCGTGACACGCATGGGGTTTTCGGAGTGGGTGGGGGAGCCCACGTGGCTTCCGCTGGGCTTATAGAGAGGCGGCGGAGGGAGTGTGTGTGGCAGTGTGGGGCTGTGTGTGTGAGTTCACTCTGTGTGTCGTGTGTGAGTGCGTGTGGGCCGCTCGCCTTGCCCGCTCGCCCGGCGCGCCCGGCGCGACCGGCCTCTGTTGGCAGCGATCGACGCGGGGCGCTTCCCTGCGTTGGGATCCTTAAAAGCGCGGCCCCCTCCCTGGGAGAGGAAGAGCAACCGGCGGGCCGCCGGCATGGCTGCGTGGGGGACGGGGCTGGCCCTGTTCGTGCTGCTGGCGGGGATGCCCGGCCGCCTGCTCTGCGTGCGAATGTTCGCCTCTGTGAGTGGCGGCGCGACCTCCACCCCCACCCACTCGCACGGCGGCCGATGGCAGCGGCCTGTCGCTCGCTTCGCTACGGCCGTCACCACCACCACCGCCTCCAAACGCCATCGCTTTCAGTAAACCACCGTCAAAGCTCCACATCGCTACCACAGCCACCGCCTCCTCCATTCCACCGCCGCTCGCCACCATTGCCACGAGCACACCGCCGTTGTCGGCTGCAGCGTTAACACCACTTCGCACACAATGGCTGCATCACAGCGAGCCACATGTTCTATCCACTGCTCGATGAAGGCTTCCTCCACTCTGTCGCCACCACTCCTAGTCCTGCTGCGATGCCACATACCGTCTAAATGTCCACGAGCTCGTCTCGCCATCGCTCCATCTCCGCGGCAGAGGTCCACACTCGTGCGTGGGCCTTCTCCCTCCTTTGGCTGTCATTCTCTCCCCGGTCTCTCCCGTCGGCCGCCATCGCGGCCACCACCACCCGCCCGGCTCGCGATGGGGCCCTGCCAGAGAGGGGGGGGAGCGCCTTTTGTGTTGAAGCGAGCACGGTGGTTGTCTCTGGTTCGCGTGCCTCTTGATGATCCATCGCTGCTGCTGATGCTGCTTCCTCCTCCGTGCTGCTTTGCGCACCCTCCGCCTCGTGTTTTTGTCCCGTCCCCCCCCGTGACATTCGTGAAACGTGTCCACATCAAGTGCCCGCGATTGCACGCCGATTGTAAACATGCCTCATTGTTATGGTGCTGCTTGGTGTCAAGCGTGGCCGGCTCCATCGGCGCACTGTTCTTTCTAATATGTTTTATACTATCAAGAGCCGCCTTCAATATAATCCTCCGTGTGATATTCTGTTGTGCTTATCCGTTGTAAACCCTTCAAAAGTAATTATCTTTTTGTTCAGAGAACGTGAACAAGACGTTAGTTTCTAGAATACTGTACACTTTATATTTAGCCCCCACTTTAATGGATTTACCCGTTTCCTGCAGTACATTTCCCTTGGCTACCATTGGCCATCTCGTCACTCACTGCTGTCTATTTTCCATGTGCTTTTTACACTTTTAATTCTGCAGTGATGTGGTCTAATTGTCGGAAAATTACTTAGCCGCGGAGTCTCCTTGCTTGAATCTAGATATTATGTTGTGTTACTTTATGCCGGCGTCAATGTAGCCGTTCTGTCGTTATCGTTTTAATAACTGGAATGCCATACATTTTTAACGCCCTGCGTAGATTGATTACCACTTCTTCCTATGGCTGTAATTTTCCATTTGAAGTGGTTGATGAGCCCGATGATTGCGTCTTGAGCTGCTGAGTGGTGGTGGTGCATCGCTGGGACGATGCCCTCCCTCCTTGTGAATCGGGCGTTGCGGGCGTTGAGTGCTCCTGAGATGCCCCACGCTGTGTTCTGGGTGGCCACAGTCGCACAACGGAGAGTTTCTTATGTTACAGTTGTGCATCATCAAGTATCCCCCCCCCATCTATACTCTTGGGGTTTTCGGTAAAGTCACGTAGGTATAAAATAAAATGTGATTTATTTTATTTTATACCTGTGTGAATTTACCGAAAAAACCAAAGAATATGGATTCCTGCAGTCACGAAAGCTTCAAATCAAGATGAATCCCCCCATCTACTCCACTGCCATGGTTTGTGTGCATGTGGTTTTGAATTGTGGCCCATTCACTTCGGAAGATCGAATCCAGGGGATTTCTATGTCGCATCTTTCGTGTGAACTCCATTCGACTTTCCGAGCGTCCTGGGGCATGAAGCTGCCAGTGTTGGAGGCGAGTCGCGTGGGTCCAAGAGGGCTTGCGTGTAACATCATCCCACGGTCGTGGCGAGAGACGCGATGGAGGACCTGGTGGATGGGGAGAAGTACGCAAGGTGCTTGGATGGCTGAATCAGGTTGTGACCGGTTGATTCGGTAGACGTGTTACCAGTACGAGCTACCGCCACTACTACCGCAAACCATTCAATCTCATTTACCACAAACATCACACCACCGTTACTTCCATTACCACCAATTGTACCACCACCATTTCCACTAATATTTATATCTCAATTCACCATCATTACAATGCAGCACCAATATTGCTACCACCGTCATTACAATGTCCATTAACAAGACTAAAACCACCACCTACAAAGGCAAGACAAATATCCCCCGTATAGCCTTTAACTGACTTGGGGCAAGTGCTGTTAGCGAGCACCCATGAAGGCCGGCACGGTACACAAGGGGGTGGGGTGGCCAGCATTATGTTTGATTGCCTTTGTCTCCCTAGTGGCGATGTTTACACAGCACTAGGTACTCGTTTAAGGTTGAGTCGATCTATGGGAGGCTCTGGACCGGTTCAGATTATCGTCACTGGTTAGCGGGAATGGAACCTGGGTTCATAGCTCAGCGCACGGTTACACTCCCACTCCCCACAACCTACACTAACTGAACCATTACAATAGTATTACCACCATATAATTAATTCTAATGGGGAAATGGTAACCATTATTTCAACGTCACTGCGACCAACATTGTCACAACCAACAACATAATTGCCACTGACATCACTAATACTATCGCTACAACTGTCACCCCAACATCATTGCCACGTGCTAGAAAACAGGTCCATAACAGTACCTCCAGAGCTCTACCCACGATCGTAATAACCGGTATCATCATCATTACAGTACCTGTAGTGGCATCTCAAGCAGAATAAGTAACTTGCATAGTTTTATGTGCTCACGAAACAAACTGCTCATCACAGAAGACACAAGTCGCGTGACGTTGACTCGAGTCATTGCGAAAGCCGACTTGCACAACGATGCCCCCCCCCCTCTTACCGAGAGCATGGGGAGCCTCGCGTTGTTGTGGATGTGTGTGCACGCGCGTGTGGGGATGCCACGCACGCTTTGTTGTCGGGGGCCAGGGCACAGCCGAAGGTGACCCTGGTGGCTCCCAAGAGAAGCCAGACGGTGGAACTTGAATGTGAGGCCAGGGCACAGACAAAGGTGACCCTGGTGGATAAACAATAGAACCCAGACCGTGGAACTTGCTTGCGTAACAATGCAGTGCTGGGAACCGGGTGATGCTGGCTACTGCAGGGTCAATGCGACCTCTGACTTCTCAAGGAGTGGTCAGAGCGCTCTCCCATGCGGGGGAGGGGGGGGGGACTGGGTCCTAGAGTTGGGGCGGGGGACGGGGAATACACTAACACATTGTCTCTTGTGGGCTGTTGGGTGCTGATGAAGTAGAGCGATAATTTTCTACTACGTGCTTCATACAGATTGATTCACTTTATAACCAGATCGGAGCCCATTATGTCCAGAAGTATTTTTGTCATGCATTTCAGGAAGACCTGATGGAGGCATAACCACTGGTGGAGCCAGGCGGGGGTGGCACGTGCCCCCCCAATGATCTGATCGAAATCCCTAATTTCGATCTGATCATTGGGGTTTATTAGTAATAAATCGGCAATTTGCGACCCTCACTGCCACTGTAGCATATTATTACGTGCCAGGGACTCTGATATGATAGGACAATAGTCTGAGTCCATAATTGTCAATAAGTAACGGCAAAGCGGTTATAAGCGACTCGCAGAATTGTGCGCAGTTGTGTATACAGTACACACGACTTCCCTGAAGATAAACACCTTCAGCGAGCGCGATGCCGATCACAACGCGGTTCGAATTCGACCCTCGATCGATAACTGCGCCATCGCCGCACACGCGTCGAATAAAAAGCAAGGGACAAGTCCTTACTTGCTAACAACTCCTATCATTTTTCATTGCTGGAGGGGTTGCCCCCTCTACCTGAAAATCCTGGCTCTGCAATTGGGCATAACCCTCCCTTAATATCACAAGTATCCATGAAAATTTGAGGTAAATGGCATATAGTATTCTAATGAAAACCTCAATTTTTTATTTTGGTAGTTTGCAAACTGGAAGTGTTTTTCATGAATAGCACAGTTGGCATTTGTTTGGTGATTTATGCATTGTTACGGGTTTATTATTAGAGCTGACTGAATCATTGGTTGGCATTTTGCCATGTGTCGCCTATTTCTCGTTCACTATGCCCTACGTTATTTTGTTTTTTCAATAGGGAAGACAATTTCTGTGTTTGCGAGTAGGATCGGTTTTTGTAAAGACAATTAAACTTCTATCCATACAAAGTTTATTAATATTTAATTTTTACTAAAATTGAGCTCCATACGAGAGCATACGACCTGCAATACTGGTGCTGTGTCTGTATGACGGTGCAATACTCATAATTTCTAGGTGCTTCCATTTCGAAAAAAATACATGAACTCTCTTGATTAAATTCCTTGATTGATATTTTATTGATTTGTTATAATGATTATTTGGGTTGCGCGAGGCACATCTCAACCTGCAAGACGATTATGGTAATTGTTATTGAGCATTGATCAAAAGGCTAAACACATCAAATGCTCGGCATAATCACAGCATTGGGCCACATTTAACATTGTGACTGTGGGCTCTGCTTGAGAGAGTTTCAGAAGTAAGAATCATATTCCAGGTTACAAAGCGATATCACTTAACTCTGCAGCATAGTCGTGCGTACATGCAACGTAGCCAGCCCCCACGCTTGTGGGCGTATCTTTCCTGTCTGGCACGTAGTGTGACTGTCACCCTGGCGACGTCTCGTCGTCACTTGTGCAACAATATCGCTGCGCTCATCGCTGCATGTGCATGCATCGTGGAAAATCGTGCTTGCGATAGCCCCACCGTGCTAGAATAAAAATAGACTTGGGTTTGTGGTCGTGGTGATGGCACCACTCCTCCTCATACCACGTGGCATCACCACGACGTATGGCATCCACTTGAGATGAAGATTTATAGACGACTGCAGCATAGTGTCGGGTTAATTTCATTTTTAAGTCTGCGAGCACATATTATGTTGAAAGAGTAATGTTATGTAATAGTGTACAACGTGGGACCTCCTTTGCTAGTACCAAAATATGAGAGGTTTTTACCCTTTTATCTGTTATCTTCAGTGTTACAACGTGCTTGTAAAATGGCAGTGCTACCATCCGTATCATTCCCACTCATGTGCCTGCCTCCATAGGACACCATGATTGCGCTTGGCCCACAGAAATATGTGTGAATTAACAGTCTCCCCCCTCCCAAGACATGGCCTCCCTTGCAGGAAATACAAACTCTGGCACTGCCTTGTGCCTTGAATTTTGATGTACTCGGTGTTCACTTGCCACTACATCTCAAGAAACCACAAGGAGCGTAAGCAGACGATGGGGAGCTGTAATAATCCGTGTTGGGGTAGCGAGTTGGTCTTCTTATTTGATATGGCGAGATTTAATTTGCAACATGTCTATCCCGGTTATTAAGTAATTCATTAGGCTCGGTGACGGCTTTGTGCATGGCGGTGCAATTGCCCATGAATCGGCAGTGCGGGCAGTTTTGGGATTGTGTGATCCATGGTCTGGCTCTTGTGACCATTGAAGCCACGTTGCTGCACGACTGTTCTTCATTTTCCATTGGAGGAGGTGACGGCACATCTGCCATGCCCTGTTCTGCAGCAGTTCTAGGGTCGACCACTTTCCTGGTGACGATGGGGGATGATAGATGGTAATTCTTAGGTAAAGGAGAGGAACGACTTGAGCTAGTAACAACAGGGGAGTGAATTTTAATTGTGGATGTTCAAAAGGACAGGAGTTCCAGACCATAGGACCAGCATAAGATAATTAAAAAAAAACCTCTTTCATTGACCAGACGTTGACCGGTGGGATTTAACAGGAATCTGGTGGTTGTAGTGGAGGACATACGAAGCAAAATGAGGAGGGAGAGAGAGGTGCGTGCAAGTGCACCAAGACCTTGAAGGCAGGGAGGGCATTCTTGTAGTTTATCCTGCATTTAATTGGGAGCCAGCGAAGGAATTGCCATCCCCAACGCACATTTGAACATCGGGGCACTAACTGATTGTTCTTGTATGCACGAAAAGTTATTTGTTGCACGTGCAGTCTACTTGGAACAAGAGTGTGTGCCCTTGTTGTGTTTTGGCATGGTTACGAGACATTCTATTCAGGCTGAAGTCTGGCCACACAGACCAGGATGACTGCGTGTGGCTCCGCGTGACTCCTGCCGCACACCACGTCCACGCTTGATCCCAGTGTTCCAGCTTGTCTGACCAGACCGACGCTCGGCCATCGTCATCTCCGTGAATTATTCTTTCCCCCCCCCCCCCCCCTTTTCTGATCGGAGTAACTGGTGCTGTAAACATAAACGTCGTGTCGATAATGCATAAACTGGGGGCAGGCAGCCAGTTATTCATGCCGTGGGTTGGAACAGAAGGTTGGTCGTGGTGCAGCAGCAGCACGCTTGGCGACACGCTTGGCCGAGTCTGCCGTACTACTCTGGGCACCCTCCTCACACGGCCTTCAACAGCCCGTATCCACTAACCCGGCTGTCCTGCAGCATTTCTCTCCTGATAGCGATAGGGCTGCGTCTCCTTGGCGGAGAGAATCGCTGGCGTTGGAAGAGTCGCACGCATGTCTGATGGATTGCCTGAAGCTGTAAGCTGCTGGTTCAATATTTTTCATTGCTGTACTGTAGCTGTAAGTGACTCCAGGAAATACAGGGTGACTTGTATAAACCACACAGATGTTTCGGTAAGCTGTACCATACGTGCGGGTTATTTTCAGCACGTGATCTCATTTAGGTTCACTCGGAGGGATAGTCGTAACACAGATGGTTTTTTTCGTGAACTGTTAGAGTAATAGGGTGCTGTGGGAGCTACAAGCAGCATGCAGCCTTTAGCCACTGAGTGAACTTGCCACGCCACACAGATCACTCGGTTTGTTTTTGATATCGCGAAGAGCTGCTTGCGTTTAAATGTCATCTTGGACATTCGAACGGTCACCCCTAGTGGCAGCTGTCCCCGCGCGGTGCAAGGCGAGTCTGCACCTCTCCTGCAAGCGGGCGGTAATAATCGGTCTGCCAGTAAGGGGTGTGGTGACTGCTGTGTGTAATCCAAATAGTGTAATTTTCACAGTAAATGCGGTCGTGACGCCACCGAAGCAAATGCATGAAGTGAGCCGCGCCGAACACGAGGCGTGTGCAGTCTTGGGGGTATTCCAGATGTGCCACGCGGAGGTGGTGTTGCAGTGGGAGTTGCGGGGCAGGTGAAAGCCCGTGCCTGTGTGCGTGCGCTCCATTAGCTGCGGCAGCCTCGGGGGGGATTCCATGGAACGGTGAATGATGCTGCTGCGAGTACAGTACTGCTTAATTTGCCTCCAGCTTACGTTATGATAGCTTATTCGCAGCCCTGAGTCGGTTTAACACGTAGGCTTTCGTGACCAATATCATCCGTAATACAGGTTGTTTTAGGTTACATTGCATAAATATATGAATGTGTCGTTAAACCCACCACCACCCGACACAGCCAACTAGTAAGGGTTGTCACGTAAACAGAACATGCCAATTCGTTACTCGTACAGCACACCGGCGTGTTGGAAGCCAAGCCACAACATATGCAATCTGAGTGACGTTTCACCATTAATTACAACTAGCTTCATCAGGCGACAGCCAGATTTGTAGTGCCACAACCAGTAAATGGTTGTGGCTTGCCTCTCCAACACACCGGTGTGCTGTACTCGTAACGAATTGGCATGTTCTGTTTGCGTGACAAACCTTGCTAAAAGGCTGTGTTGGGTGGTGGTGGATTTAACGACAAATTAATATTTGTATGCGATCTCTAACCCAAAAATACCTGTTATGGAGCCCTGAGTCGATCCACTTCTGCACGAAGACCTGTCATTTCGATGTGCTGGTGAGTGTGGACTGGTGAAGGCGGCCATGCCCAAGTGCAGATATGGTTTGCCCCTCGTTAACAATGGAAATCACTCGGCTCATGCGGCTTGTTGTACGTATTTTACTTGTTTTTCCCGGAAAGTCGCACCGATTCCTGTATTGGAATTATTATTTTAAGATGTTTTCAGCCAATTAACGATGAGTGTTTATTGTACAAGTGGGAGGAAAACTGGAGTACCCATAGAAAACCCACGCGTGTGCGCAAGAGAGCAACACTCCATCCCCATACAGATGGAAACTGATGATGATTAGTCGGCTCGCTGTGCTGCCTTGTCCTGGCGAGCCGGGGTATGGCACCTCCTCGATGCCCACGGGAAGGGAGTTCCATCTGTGTGGCGATCCTAAATTATTTTTAGTTTTACAGAAACTTCATTGATGTTGCTACTTGTCATGCACTCTTTTCAGTTCTTTAATATTACTGTATTTTTTGTTGAACGAATAATTGGTACAATGTTAGTATTCGTACATTTTTATAATACTATAATCTGAACTGGTATTCACCGGCAGTATATTTGGTTAATTATACGTTATTTAAATATAAATCAAGTGCTGTATAACTAACATGGCATGCATCTGTAGTGGTATCTGCGCTGTGGTTGTGTGTGTGTGTCTCCATGGGTATTGTGACTGCTACCGTGATAACGCTGCGGATGATGTTATGCTGCGTGACGAATATCGCTTGCTGCTGCTGGGCGCTCAGCTGTTGGTCTCAGCTGCCGTGCGTGCCACTCCTGAGCACCAACAGCTGCCAGCGTACACACAGTGCCTTGCTGCTCCTGCAGGGCTGAGCAGCGGCGGCAACGGTAGCAGCGGCCGCGCGTCTCTGTTGTGACCTCATTATTCTGGCGGTTCTCTAGAGTTGTCGAGCCTGGACGATGACCTTCCTTCCCCGTGTCGGGGACTAGGTCTGCCTAGACACTGAATGTTTTGTCCTTGGCCGCACTGTTCAAAGCGCCACGCTTCACGTGAACCCACACCGCAGTTCGCTTCGCTTTCTGCGTCTTCCCTCGCGCTGCTCGACTTTGGGTGTCGTCACTCTCTCGCAAGCTCTCGTGGTAATAACCTGGCACGGTTCAAGCTTTTCTGGTGACGTTTGGTGTTGTGGCCCCTGGGCCTTTTGGGACTGTTCACGGAATAATGATGAAAAAGAGGTCTCCAAGTGTAATGCCGATGGGACGGAGTGGTGTTGGGTGCCTGTAGCATGGTCATTGAGATGCCACCCACAGTTGTTAACCAGGTTTGGGTCTGGACCTGCTCTGAAATTCTGCTGCTTCACAAGTTCACCAAGCTGTTACAACTTATCACCGGGATTGTATGCATGTTGAACTTCTTTTGCACCATACGCAGCCAACCATGTTATTGGAAGGTGCGGGCGGAGGGATTAAAAACTAAACGCACAAAAAACTTGTCACCGTGACGATTGAGCCTGTAATGATTTTCCGCTCAGGATTGAATGCTTTGTCCTGAATAGCTATTAATCTCTTTGACCCAATCGTGGTGTGTGTGTGGCCTCTCGTGGCAGCAGGGGTCGCGTGAACTTGCTGCGTGCAGAGTGAACCTGCAGCATGAACCCGCCACGTACAGAGTCAACCCGTACAAATAAATTCCGACACGGCAGCCAACTTGATGCGTGCCTCGTGAATATAATAATAATATCTGCATGTTTGCACCCCTAATCTCTGTTAATAGTAATAACAATGACAATCTAGTGCCGTAACTTGGCAAGGTATTACAACATGGAGACAGGAATCGTGTTCTCAACTAGCTGTCATTTAATCGGTTTTTGAGTATACGCTAAAGTCCGTCATCGTGACAGATCGCATGCTTGTGGAGCGTACGTGCATATACTGTACGCAGTAAACGTGAACCTGTAATGACGGTAGATGTGTTTGTGTGGATAAGAGTAGCAGCTCCTTAATTCAACCGTTATAATCCATTGGGTAATAGGCGATTTGTATCGTCGATATGTACATTGAACTTATTTCGCACTATGTAGCCAACCGTGCTAATTGCAATGCCACCTCAACGGAATTACGTTTTGTGATGCGGGGTCACTGCTCAAATTCCGGGACGAGATCAAGTGTCAGCGTGATCTCCACAAACATGAGGGGGCCTCGTGACAGCAGCCTGGACGTCATGATCCCATTGAAGTGTTTTTTCTTCCCATCATCCAAATGGTCTCCGGGTCCTGGAGGAAGTATATTTAGACCCCCCCCCCCCATTCTTTTCAGATAACACGACTAACAGATGAGAGGATAGTGAAATTAGGAGAATTATACTGTGGTGTTTGTTGTATAATAACAGTTAATACATAGACAAAGACTGCCCCATATAGCCTTAACAGACTGAGACAAGTGCTGTTTTGCGAGCACCTTCGAAATCCGAAACGGCACATGAGGGGGTTGGGTGGCCACAACTATTCTCGGTCACCTTCGTCTCCCGAGTGATGTTTACACTCCACAGCAGGTAGTCCTCTGAGACGGAGTTTACCTCGTAGGGAGGGCCAGGACCGCTTCATAGAATTGTCCCCGGTGTTGACCGTGAGCGGGAATCGAACTCTGGTAGCTGGATTCGTAGTGCAGCTCGCTAACCGCTCCTCGCGACACGTTTAGGCACGTGTACCCGCTTGCACAAGGAACTGCCTGTTATATCGGTAATTCTCTATCTCTTGAATCCAGTTACTTGTGGCACATCTGTTATGCAATGTTGGGTGGCCAGGGCCACGTGGTGGTACAGGTATCAATGCACTTGGACGTTATAAACAATCTTGTGCTTTTCCTCTTGTTTGCAAATTTGCTTATCAGCAACCCTGTACCCCCCCCATGTTACAGTTAAATGTAATTTCCTGCTGTACAGTAAACCATTAGGAAGTGGTGGTATAGCACTTTGCACACACGGAGCTGTAACCCGAACAGTTCCGTCCAGTTCATGAGCATGCCCAGTATCTCTGTGGGATCTGAAGTGGTTTTGCATCTCCCCTTGTGTGACCGGGCCTCATGAGTGGCTCGTGCAATATGTCAGCATTTTCTCAACACAGATTTGGCCAAATAATTATTTTGGTCCAACCAAAAATTTCACTTAAGAGTAATGGATTTAAAAAAAATAACCCTCCCAAAAATACCGTCAACATCAATGCCATGAATAGCATCGTCATACTCTGATAAATCTGAAACGCAAATAAATGTGCACCCTTCATCAAGGTGCTGAGCATGAGTGCACACGTCGTTCTTGTGTCCCCTCTATTACCGGCCTATGTGCTGTGACGACCGTAGGCGCCTATAAATATGAATGGTGTGATCTTGCTGTCAGTACCAAGTGGTGAAATATTCATCACAATGCATGGCGGCCAAGTTGAGCCACAGTGCAAATACAACATAGCAGATCCATTCAGTACCTAGTCAGGAACAGTCGTGTGGTTTCCAGTAAGCTTATTGGTCAATTGACTTGAATCCTGTTCACGTATTACTGGCCATCCACTGAGACATTGCTTTGTCAAATTATTGGTCTTAATCATTTGTTTTGTATCTCGCTTAAAACCTTTTTACCATGCGTATCGTCAGGGAAATCCTTGGCACTGTTATTTGTTACTAATACTGTATTGATAATTACACTTCTCCGATTGATCAAAGTGTTTGACTTGAACTGGTCCTTATGTAACCGAATCTGCGAGCTGATTTAGATAATTTTAAATCAGAAAACACTGGACCCAACACGTGTACCCTTTATCTAGTGTGGTCAGAGTTTCGTTAAGATTTACAAAAAATATTTCGATTCCTTTCCCAAGTGCAGTCTATTTCAGTTACTTGATCCTTATGGCCGTACCCCGGGGTACCAAATAATACAAAGAGGCCGAGGCAATTAAATATTTTATTTCTGGGACACTATTTTTGTCCAGGGGTGTACTTCACTCGGCGACTGGGGCACCAATCAATCCGAAATCGGTGCTACTCCGTGATGTCGAAACGCAGCGAGGACGATTGCGCTGAAACCCTGAACGCTCGTACGCACCACGGTGGTGCATCGTGTACAGCTCGTCGAGATGAGTCGGCGGTACTATGGTACACCAGGGTACCGCCATCCGGTTCATTTATAGTTGCTTTACTGCATTCCCACACCGCTTGCGATAACTTGGTGTCCTCCCTGTTCGCTTTCCCCACCTCTCCATTTGACTTTTCAACCTTTTATATAATCCTCTTCACTGCAGCCTGGTGACTGGCCCCGGGAGAACATTCCCTTGCTGGGTAGCATCAAAACCGACTGGGCTGGCGTTGTGGGCAGTGGCAGAGCGAGGTGCTGGAGGTAGACTCGCCTGGGAGTTGGAGGTCGCACTGCTGAACCCACGTCGTGGAGAGCGGCTCCGTGCCTGAAACAGCGGGCTGTTCACTTCCCATTGGTTCAAGCGAGCCTGGCTCCTCGTCAGACACTGAATGTTGAAACCGGTCCAGAGTTGACTTGCGTTGAATCAATGCTGTTGAAATTACGCACTCCCAGAAGGCCGCAGTTTGTGTAAATTATAAAAAAAATGTGGAGAGACATACATGTGAACTAGACATTGCCTACTTGTATGAATTGACATTTGACCAGTTTACCCTTGATGATGAGTATGTGAAAAAACATTTAAAAGTCAAGTGATGCTTATAATTTACGTAAGGTTTTTTTTATTCATGAGGAATCATGTGTAGGTCAATAATTGCAAAATAGCTACGTGATGTTATTAAAGCATTGTTTTTAAGTGTTTTACTAAAGATAGGTTTTTGGAATGTTTTATCTTATAAATCTCTACACGTCTATGGTGGTATCGTTGAAATGGCTTTGTTTGTCATCGTTAAGGCGTCGTTCCAAACCTCCTCTTGGTGTCGTCACTGTTGCCGGGAGCGGCTTCGACGTTGTGGCGTCTCATCGCGGGCCCCGTTTAAACGAGTCGAGCCGTCGTCCTCCACCACGACCCCCACACTGGCCTGGCCCGCGTCAAACTGGTTGTGGCAACAAGGTGTATATATATATAAAAGTAACAAGTCATCTCGCCACCCACGTCACCTATCTTGCGGTCTGCCGGTCGCGTTATGAACGTTAAATGCGATCCACAAGTTAACCTCGCAGTAGATAAAATACCAATGACGCGTTGGTTGAAAGGTGCAAAACGTAAACGACTCTTACCCATTAACCCATCGCACAGACTCTTTGTCTGGGAATGCATCGTCGGCAGCCATGGTCTATCCACCGCTGGATGACGGCCTCCCCAAGCCGCTGCCCCCACCTCGCCAAGAGACCGCAACGCCACGGTCCACCCAGCCGGCACCGGCGCGTGAACCGATTCCATCGCTCCGTCTCCCCGAGCGACGTACCGTGGCATCCGGGTCGTCTCGTAGGTGCCTTTCTTTGTAAAGGCGCGAGAGACTCTTCAAATAACGGCGGCCCCCTGTGATGGTCAACATTGCACATCCACCACAGCAAAGCATTGCTGGTGTGTACAGTACGGGCAGGTTTGATGTAGGAATTGTGCAATGGACCAGTAGTCAGACCGGTTTAATCTTTGTTGTAAATTGCCCGAGGTTTCATTCGCTGAGACTCTATTTGTATTTCTAGTAAAATTGTTCAAAACAAGCCCCTCTAAAAATTAATGAGATTCTCAAACAACCTGCTGGGACCACCTTTGATGAGGCAACTTGATGGCACGTTCTGAAACCTTTTGTAGAGGTCTTGAAAGCCGCAATCGCAACTCGTGTTTTCGTAGGCGCAGGCGATGGATTAAAAAGAAACACCTCCCGGGTCTTGTGTCAAGGTAGCTCGGCCTGACACGGAGCGCACGCCTGGTACGGCTCGCGGATCTCGAACTTGTTTTATTTACTGTATAACATGTTTTCGTTGTAACTTGTTTTATTTGACGAGCTTTTACCTCGGGGCTGGGATTGGGGGCACTGGCTCGCACGATTTCTGAGAAAAACGAAACGCAAGCTTCAAATCAAGATTGAACGCCCGGCAACTTTTGTGGCCGAGGCCGCCGTCTCGTCGCCACACCACGTGGTCCCTCGTGGCTTCATGTGGCTCTTTCGTGGCGTTGACAAGTGAACGACCGCAGGGGAATGTGTCGCGCACTCCGAGTGACGCCGAAATAAACTCGGGCGCTACGGATGTTTTCGGCCGACGCACGGTCGCTCGGCCGGTGAGCTCGTCTCCCACCTCCCCCTTTGGCTATCTCCGTTGCTAATGAGGTGCGCTTGAAAAGCCGCAGTAGTTGTGCACGTTCGTCTAGTTGTAGACTGAGCCTCTGCTTGCACGTCATGGCCATGTCCTTGAACATAAAAGTCGCGCAACATCACACGTGACACTGGCGCGCATCTGCGTGCTTATCGCGGGCATCCAAGTTGGGTCCCGCACGAGGAGTGTGGTGGGGACCCCCTGGATTCTGTCACGCACCAGTTGCAGCAGCACTCCAATCCCCACCACGTGGGTCTCGTCGTGTGTGGACTGTGCGCTTTGTACTGTCGCTACCCAGGATACCTATTTGAATACATTATGCAATAATTTATAATATTCTATTCTGACACGGACGATTCGGTACACGTTGTGTTGGCAGTGTAAACGTCCAATTTGCTCGTAGTCGTTATATTTCTCACGTACACGCTCACACACTGGCGTCTTTGCCTTCACCGAACTCAGTGCTGTGAATGGTTTACACACGCCAGTGTCCTACCCTTTAGTGTTCTAATCGGACGCAGCAGCAGCATCACCACACAATACAAATTCCTGCAGTTTCCCCTCTGCTGGCTTGGGGCGTCTCCTGGACGGTCACGATTCGTGCGGGCCGCTTTGCGGGCAGCTTGGCTGCTAGACGTGACATTTTTGGGTGGGTGCCTTCTCGGCAGCTGTGGCATTGGGAGTTGGTGACCATAAAAATCTATATTGATGAATTGTGTCTGCTGCTAGAAAGTCAACACGCATGGGGCGTTGTGACATTGATTGTTTCATATTTAGATGCCATGCATGTGCAGACACCAAGCCACTGCACAAGTACTGTATACACACGGAGCCAGAGGAAGCCTCGTTTGGCTTTCAGCATTAATTTTTAATGCCTGAGATTACAAGGCCATTTACAAGGGTGGCATACATCACCAAGCACAAAGAGTAACACGGTTGAATGGACTGTTGAGAACATTGTTCATTGTAAACATTATTGTGCAGTACCCGATGGATCGTTTCATCGCAAGATCGTGAGAGGTAGCTGCAGTGGCTTGGGGAGGCCTTCCTCCAGCAGTGGATTGACCATGGCTGACGGTGATGGGAGAAATGTGCCCGAGTCCCGAGAAGACCCGAGCCTGCATCAGTGCCTATTACAAAAATCCCATTCCATCTCGGTAATGTGAGACACGATCCGACGCGTGGTGGTGTCCGTAAAGGTTATTCATTCGTGTGTGTGTTACTTGTGATGATATTGATATGTAACGGTGGGGGTATTTAAAGGCTCTGGTCTATATATAATGTATAGAGTGTATCGCATTGTGTAGTTAAATGAGTTGGATGCACACCAAGGTAATTGTAAGTGCAGTGGCTGAGGTGTATCATCACACTGTTATATAATAAGCAACATCTATGTGAAATGGAAACCAGCCTGAAACGTTCAAAACATTATTGGTGAACTTATATATTGGGAAGAGCCCCCAGTATTGTCAACATCAACTTCTTCTCCCACGCGTTTGTCGCACTCACGAGGGGTTTGCTCAGTATTGTCCATATCAGCCATTCAAAGTCGCAGTACTTTGACATGGGTTACAAATGTTGGATGATCACAATTTCTTCAGAGCATTGCGGTACAGTTTTGTGCTCAAATAACTCCCACGACGACCTACGTGGGGGAGGCTCTCATCCAGCAGTGGATTGACCAAAGGGCTGTGCGTGGCGGACCTCGCACAGGCGGTTCACCAATGCCGCTTCTGCCTTGGTCCCGACACAAGTCGGCCGTGCTGCATGCTGCCTGCCTCAGTTTGCACCGCTCCAGTGGGCTTGTCGCTGCAGCTGCTTTCGCCCCGGCCACGTGTCTTCTCCTCCGTAAAGCTCGTGGTGCGTAGACGTTCACAGTCTTGCGACTGTGCGAGCGTCGCGGGAAATATCACACATTTTGAACATTGCTTGTGGACAATAAACGCCATCGGTCTCTTTTTTTCCCCCCGATGGGGTTTTTTGGCGGAAACCTAGCGAGCGTTCACTTGGTATCGTGCCCGCAGCTGCAGCTGAAATTAAATACCCTACGGTAACCGCATACTGTATTGCAAACCGAAAAGGAAGGTGCTGGGAAGTCGCTATCTCGGTGTCTACCAAAGCAAGACAAAACCAACGAGAAACCGCGTGCAGTGACACACGATGAGTGACGACTAGAGATAGTTCATCTGCATTTGTGACATACAGGCTTCGCATTTGCAGAACCTGCAGGAACATGCCCATGACGTGTGCAATTATGTAGCACACCAACACTTCTATACTTACTTGTCTGGAGCTGCTGCTTACCGGCACTCTGACTACAAACAGTTTGAGGTAATGAGATTAATGATTAGTGTTTATAGATAAACAGTTACATGACCTGGCGACGTAGTTTACAGTGGAGTTAAACATTTGCAGGGTTTTTTTTTCTCCCTTTATTTATTTCCTGTCCGTGGTGGGAGAGCACGTGAGGACTATGAATCGGAAGTGGTCTCAAGGAGGAGGAAATGTTTTGCTTGCGCGTTAAAAATTTGCGATTTGTGAACTGTCAAGGTCCTGCAGAATCGGCAGGTCACTGTGCAGTGTCAAGACCCTGATGGCGGTGACCATTGTATCGCAAGTCAACGAAGGTCATGGCTTGCCATAAATGTTAATACAAGCTCATAAGGAGAACTTTAAAAGTCACGTTTGTGATGGGAAAGTCCTGTCGACTGTATAATGGCATAACGGTGACGGGCATGGTTCATACAGTGAGGTCTGCACATGCAAGTTGGATTTAAGGATACACCCAATGTATGGTTGAACCAAATATTTGGTAAACAATTTTTAGCTTTACCACATTCAGCTCTACTAAAGCATAAACCTTGTGATGTAATACGACGTCTGGTTATCGCTTCGTCTGCACCTACTCGCAGCGTGTGAAATCTTGCCCCCCCGGATTTTTAAAAGGCTCGAACCGAAATTGATAATTTAATCATCGAGGCCACATTGTAAGCGAGTGGCTCCAATTGCAGTTCGGAAATGGGCTGGATGGCTGATGCGCAGTCTCCAGCGAGAGCAGCCAGAAGGTGTTGCGGTTTTTTTTGGGCACGGAAAGTTGTACCTCTGCCCCAACTCCCGAGTGCTGAATCGTCCACCGGGCGGCTCCAGGCAACACCACGTGGTGTCGGGGGCGAGCAGCAGTGGAGTCCTCGCAGAGGCAATGACGTTTGCCTCTTACGGAAACTTTCAAAATATACAATGCTGATACTGCACACTTGCTATTACTGAAAAAGGAAACCATTCTAGAGGGCATCGATCTAATTGGTAATCGTTTATTTATGTATTAATAATTATCATGAACATGAGCGTTCTCATAAATATTTCATGAGGAAATGGAATATCAAAGAATCAAACGACCACCGATGAGCACAATATGATGATATTTTGAAAAACTGACGACATGATGATTGTGGAGCTAGTAATCGTATGAAGTGTCATAGTATTGCCATCGCGATGCGCGCGATGTGACATGGGCCACTGATCAATGTCGCAAATGCTTAATTGTGGGTGGTCACAGCGTAATGTTCAAAATAAAGCAGTTATCTTTGCTTGCTCATCTCTTTTTTTAGGACGACAAATGCTGAAATGTTGCATAACCTTGGACAGTTAATAAAATGCAGATGTATGTATCATGTTCACCTTGAGCAGAGCGGTTCATCCATCGCTTTAACGAACAGCTGGTATAATCGTCGAGCAAGCAACTGGCTCACTTCGCAAGCATTTGCCTGTTTATCCATTACGGATGTGACTTCTACGAAGAATGTCCTGGGGCGTGAAATCAAGGGGCAGGAAACAAGATCGCCGGCCTTTTGGCTTACCGGCTCAACATGCAGGGGGCTATGCTCTTACTTCCCCATCGTGTTGCATTCTAACAATTCAAAACTGCATTGTAATTGCTGTTCTCGTTTTTGTACGACTTAAGCAGTAATTGCAATAGTTTAAGTGATCTGCTACAAACACCTCGTCAAAGGATTATGTGACTCATATGCATATATTTATTTAATCACTTTGGCGTTTTTTGTGTGCAAACATTTGAGCATCTTCTAATTTGGTTGTGTTAAAACATACAAGCTGTAACACACACTTTAGTTTTAATTGGAGGGATTAATCTTAGTTGGCGTGGAGCAGTGGCATAGTGGTTTGCATATTGCACCTTGTCCCCAGCGACCAGACTTCAATTCTTGGCCACAAGCTGACACTTGGCGAGTGATACCTGAGGCTGACTTGAGCCTCCCACTCACAAACCTGTGCAGACTAGCATGGTGAAGTATGGTGCTGAAGCATCACCCATGAAGTATGGTGATGAGGCATCACCCATGACTAACGTGGCACGGAGAAGCCTTCATCTAGCAGTGGATTCACAAGTAGCTGAAAACTATAAGTTGCAGTTGGGGCCAACCTTGATACTGTTAATTTCTGATTCATACTGTAAAATAAAATCTGCATTGCAGAATTAACCTCGCCATATTACACGCGACTTACAACCTGCAATGCTGAAGTAATCCTCGCGTCTAGAGCCTGTTTTGTCTTATTTGCTACTATAATGAGCCAAGAATGTCTGTCCCGTGCGTGACGTCACTCCTCATCGAACAGCCCCCAACATTAATAATCATGAGTGGGTGACATCTTCCAAATGGACACCCCCCCCCCCCCCCATTAATAATAATTAGCGGCTGACGTCACTCCACATGGGGGGGCCGAGGCGCCGCCTCCCCCCTCCTGAGCGTCAACTTACAACCCTCACTACAAAGGCAGAACCCTCACGTCACGTGATCTCCATAACACTACTGAGACATAGAAGTAAAAAGGACGTCATGATGAACAAGGGATTATAAACTTTAAATGAAATAAGTCTGTCACCGCGGCCTTACAAATCGCACACAAATTGATGCAATGAATATCACGTCGCGGTCTGCTTTTCGCTTGCAAGTTTCAGATTTGCTGCAATACGCTGGTCCTTGGACAGGCAAAAGGCTCGTTTCAATTTGACTGCAATGCGTGCTGCTGTTTTACATGCTTACCAGCTGAATGCTTTTACATCGGGGGCACGGATCGGCAGCCTGGTTCATTCTTAAGTGCAAACCGTTGGATTGTCACCGCGTAACTTCTGTTGGATATGCAGCAACTTGCCATCTCTGAAGAAATGTGCATTTCAACATGGTGCCCCGGCTGTCTGACCAATTGGCTTCATGTTTGCACTCCGAGAAGGGCACTCGGATCTGCAAATAGACAACTCTCGTTGCAGCCTCCTGCTTATCGCTGATAAAGCGCTGGCTCGCTTTGCTACTCAACTCTGTAATTCCCTTCCAGAGCGGCATGTGTTTTTTTTCAGTAAAGGTGTCGCATATATTAAGGTGGTGAAATTCCCTTGTTTTTCACGGACCTAGGAATGCCAACGCTGCGGTAGCACTTGAGTGAAACGTGGCCCGGCGTTTACACCTTTACGTTTTGATGCTTGTCTGTGATTGCGTTTGCGGCGTTTTCTGTTTTTCACAACTGGCTGGGAATCGAACTCCAGTCGCAAGGTTCACAGTTCTGCTGCACGCTAACCACAGCCCCCCCCTGCTATCAAAATCTCTGTATAGACTGTTGGGGCAAGTGCTGTTAGGGAGCACCTATGAAGGCCGGCACGGCACACGAGGGGGTGGGTGATTAGCACCATGCCCGGCTGCCTTCATCTCCTGAGGTGGTGATCTTTACAGACCGCACCAGGTACGCATTTGAGGCGGAGTCGACCTAGGGGAGGCCCAGGACCGGTTCAGATAATCGTCGCTGGTGTTAACCTGGGTGGCTGGGTTCGTAGCGCAGCGCACCAAGCCGCTGTACCAGCGCTCCCCACACACTTCTACCGTGAACCTCGTCACGACGCCACCCCAAGCTCCCTCCACAGCCCTCCCGACACGGCTGCCTCCCACCCAGCACGGAGCACCACACTCGCCTCCCTCCTCTTAGAGACTCGGCTGAGATTGCACTCGTTGATATTCCGTACATTGTGCTATATTATTAAACTAAGCATTTTTTTACAATTTTTTTTTACCAGGTCAGGCCCACTGAGCTATGTAGTTCAGAAGCGATCTGGCCGCAAATGTTATCTCAACAAAGTGGCTTGCCTTGTGGTCATTTATAGCAGCCACGTTCTGGAAACGAACGTTGGTTCTCAACGTGCGTTTAGAGTACAGTGTTTATAAAATACATTGTCAAGCAGAACTCCCACACCAACCCAATAGGCGCATTGATCTTCTAGCAACTCCCCCATGTTATACACATGTACACCTCTTTATCCGCTGCTGGATGAGTACCCTCCCCATGCCGCTGGTCAGTGTGGGTTGGTGAAGATATGGACGTTGCCACCTGCACAGTCGTCTACAATCGACAACTGTATGCGTTTACAAGAACACCGAGAAGAGCCGGTTTCTAATCTATAGAAAAACATTGGATCATGGATTAATTATGATAATGGCGGGCGTAGTGTGTCGTTCCACGCTTTTGCTCACTGCTCTTTACCGAAGAGCCACAGGCAGTGATGGGACATAGTGTACATGTAATCCTGTTTGTATTTATACACATGCAGCTGGAATGCGACGCGATTAGTAGGAGCCCACGCTTGGCAGGGAACGGGTGACGTGCCCCCCAGCACAGTGCCCCGACAGCGCGTGCAGCTGCCCTGGGACCTCTGCAGGTGCGGCGGCCAGGCGGGCGAGGGGCCAGGCAGGCGAGGGGCCAGGCGGGCGAGGGGCCGTGCGTGCGTGGCCAAGGGTTCGCCATGTACTTGGTGCAGTAAGACTCCTCCAGGCAAAAATACTCAAATTATAACTACATTCATCATGTCTTTGCGTTTATAATAAAAAGTTTTGCCGGCTGGCGCGCGGGCAGGCAAGTGTGCGCATCTGCGTGGTAATGCACGGGGTGGAGCCGGGTTCATTCGTTGCGCTGATGTCACCCTCCATCCCAGCCGTGTGGCCCCGATGGAAATCGCGGGCAGTGCTAGTAACAGGTTCAATAAGCAGAAGTTTTTCCACTTCTTTGACATATATCTGTCCCTCCTGAGATGCAGTGTCTCGTCCGGCTCGTTTGAACCAATGCTGGCAAAACTGGCACTTGTTTAACGACTCGGGCAATGCCTGAAGCTTTTTTCATCGCTGTTTGTCTTTTCTCGGCCGTATTGTGTCATCACGGAAAGGATAAATCTATTCTAAATCTCGAAGTGGCGCACGTCGTTTGTTGAAGGGGATGGCTCGTGGAAGCGACATTTCGCACGACCTCGCCGGAGAAACCCTTCAAGTGGATTTCTCGCCCTTTGCTCGGCAGCGGGCGCACTTTCCCCAGCGCTCTGCAATGGGATTGTCATTGCGCTTGCGTGACAATACAAGCAATATTTGTTCTTTTTTCCCCCAAATAAAGTGCGAAACCAAATGTAGGTAAATCTTTTTGGTGCAGTCTTTGATGACCCAACAGACGATCAACTTGCTCCACTTGAGAACCCGCTTGAGTCACGGCCAGGAGCCGATTCAAACCCTCACCGGTGCCGCTGGAGCACTCCGGCCTCCACTCATTGACAAGCTCGGTGGGATGCGAGTGCTTGGCCTGCAGTTTCTCAACTGCCTTAAAAGGTTGAAAGTTTTTGGTTTTTTACATTTCTCACATTTTTCTCCTGTTTTATGGGGATTTTTGGGCTGGGGGAGCTTGTGGATTTTTTTCTGGCTGGGGAGGAAATGTAAAAGCTTTTTTTTTAAGATTAGATTGAGAAATGTTAGTGGTCATAACAACAACAGCATAAATGTGACTCTCGTGTGAAGACGTTGCACAAAGACGTGAATAGACAAGTTGTCCCCTTGGTGCCGATGGAGCGAGGATAAGGTTGAGAGAATGGTCTGCCTGTCCCTACAGCGAGTGTTTTTAAGTGGTTAGTCTGCTCTGGTTTTTGCACGACCATCGTTACATTCGCATGAAAATTGAAATATAATTGTCACTGCCTTCTCAGTCCAAGTAAAAAAACGTTATTGCTGTAAAAGTCACTTTGAAACGTTCTTTCGAAGTTCCCCCGTTGCTCAAGCCGGGCGAGGTGGCGCACACAAGGAAGTTGGTGTGTGCCGTTTATCCTCGGCCTGTAGCCACGCCTGTGCGGTCCTAGCGGGTGTGGTGGTGGTGGTGCTTGTTGTATCACATTCACATGAAAGAAAATGAAGGTCGGGTGATGTTTAAAAAAAAAAAATCTATGAAAGGAAATATTGTATTTCAAAAATGCGCAGGTGCTCTTGGCTTTCTGTCGGCGAACAGAAAGCGCGTTTGTGTGAAACGGTGGAAAGTGAATTGACCACGCTGGACTTGTTTCCCTGCAAAGCCATGGGTTTTTTTTACTCCCAATACCTTACACTGAACTCTTTGTTTAGATAACTCTTCTGTCATTTGTAATTAATCAAAATGATTTTTAGAAAAAAAAATTAAAGGTGTTATAAAGTATCTGAAAGGTGAAGGTTTTGATGTTGCAAGTTGAATGTGGTGTTTCCCTCCCTGCGTTTAGAACTTTGTACTCATTCTGCCCTCTGTGTCCTCGGTTGTGTTGACGTTGTAAAATGTCGTCCACTTGTTGATGTTTATGCCTCCGACTCGGAATAGCTGGAATGTCTGCCGAGGATAACATTTCCCTGGCGCAGAAGAGCGACGCGCTGAGGCCGCCGCGACAGTGACAGTGACCACACCTCATGAGCACTCTTCCAGAAACCATAAAATAGCAGAGATATCCCAGAATGCCTCTTATTTCTTGACCTTTGGTCAATCCACTCCTGAATGAAGGCCCTCTCCCAAGTCGCCGGCATCTTTCACGATCCTGTCGTGCGATTAGAAGCTCGTCTGTAAAATGGGACGACACGGACCAGGGATTTGAGTAGATCTTTAACTTTGCGGTTACAACGAAGCAATTCCAACGCACGGGAGAATATTAAGCGAGACGTAATCCCGGCGGAGTGGCGCGTGATCCGGGTGGCAGGATGTGCTGCAGTGATGGGGTTTGCGGGATGTGCTGTGCGTGGCTTGGCATCACAGAAGTGGCCAGTTTCACTTGCGTCACTTCTCTCCAGCGAGGCGGGGGATGGGGGGAGGGGTCCCACAATGCACCGGCGACGTTTTACAGTGGATTGGTATTTTTAGCCTTGGTTGTATGCTTTGTAGCACTTTTCGACATGGCATGCACTGTGTCACGCAGCCTGGAATGGCGCGTATACTGTGTCCGTGTAGCATGTGTGGGGACTGTGCTGATGAGAATTGCTGCTCTTGGTTCTTTTGTTTATATTGAGGTGGTCTCCTGTCAATCTATTTCATTTTTTTTTTAAATGGCTAAATCATTGTCAAATGAAAATGGTCAAACCTTTGTAAAACTCGCCATTAGCCATGATCAATCCAGTGCTGAATGAAGGCGTGTGTGTGGTTCACATGTGTTTGGGGAGCAGTGGTGCAGTGGTTAGCTTCACTGCATTATGAACCCGGCAACCCAAGTTCTATTCCTGCTCGTGGCAAACCTTTTGGTGGTAATGATCCGAGCCAGCCCTAGGCCTCCAGACCGGCTTGGTTTTAAACGAGTACTTGGCGCGGTGTGTAGTAAATATAAGCACTGGGGAGACAAAGGCGGCTGGGTGTGGTGTTGGCCACACGACGCCCTTGTATGCTGTGCCGTGCCGGCCTTCATAGGCGCTCGCTAAGAGCACTTGCCCCAGAAGTATGTTGAGGCTATATAGGGGATCTTTGCCTTTTGTGTGCTTTCACATGGGTACAGTTGAATAGGGTGTACAATGAATATGCATTTTGACTCCTCTAACAAAATGTACAAATCAATCGCTGTGCCTTTATGAAGCATGCCCACCCGTCCCGATGGCACCGCGTCTCGCTGTGACCCACACTCGGGCGGCTGCAAAATCTCTGCGATCAGCGCGATCATCACTTGGCTAGACACATGGCAGTGTCTGCACTGCATGTGTGCACGGTGCATGTATACACTGTCTGGGTGGATGACCCCATAGTTCGGGGTTCATTCACAGATAAGCTTGGCTTGCTCACGGCCAACAGTTAAGATTTCTGCAACCCACCCAGTCATTTAAAAAGTGTGACCTCACTCGCAAAAGTAGGCCATTGTGTGTGATGGTGTCATAATCTGACGTTTGAAATTAATTCCACGAAAGAACACTGCAATGATTGTTTCTAACTCGTAGTGGACGTGGCTGTTCTTGCAAAAGAAATAATATCCACGACTCTAATCTTCATGGGACTCTAATCGTGTATGACTTAATCTTGTTAAGTAATACTTTTTTTATCTATGTATGCTCGATAATTTATGTGTATTATTTCTAACTACACATGGAGCTCTGACCGAGTGTAAATTTTGATTGATAAAAATCTGACTGAATATCTACATTGCACTTCGGATTTTTCTTGCGCTCTGTACCAGTGTAGTACCATTCCTGCGTGTTCACTGGACACCCTAGCCCGTGCTTACAGTGCTTTGGAGGTCGAGTTCGTGGTGTGCTCTGCTCTATGGACTACAGGGTGGCCAAGAGGTTGCAGTACAGCAAGCGGGTTATTTGACCCATCTTTGCAAACTGTTGAGGTTTTTAGGCGCAAGTAAAAATAAATATTGAAGTATTGTGGTTGACATTTTCTCTGGTAGTAAACGACCTAGTTTTTGTGGAATTAAAAATAATGAATGCACATCCCGGATAAACGCATCAAACCAACAAATGTAAAACATCGTCTAGCTAGCGTTGTTTGTTTATTGTGGTAACTTTACTTGATTGTTCATTTCCCAACAACTGCGTGCCTGTGAGCCAACCCACACGGTTCACGAGGCCCTTGTTGGTGAAACCGCCCGAGCAGATGTGGGAAGCCGAGTCCTGTCCTGCATCGCCAGGGTCTCCACGAACACCGCTCCTCCTCCTCCAGCGGCAGCGTGCCCGCAGCGCGCTGCGAGGGCGGCGTGTGGGGCATGAGAATTGTGTTCCTAGGTCTCGTATCTGTGCACGTCGAGTAAGGTGAAGTGTCCGCACAGTTTAAGCTCTCGGGGGGGCAGACATCCTCGCAGCGCACGACTCTTATCTCGTTTGAGAAATTCTGGTTGCTTCCGAACGGGCGATGTCAGCGTCGAGATGCTGATTGCTGTACTACGGCAGGCGTGGTAGTGGTGCTGCTGCTGTGTTGTTGGTGTCGCTGCCGGACCCCGCCGCGTCCAGCTGCGCTCTGTCGTGGCCAGGAACTGGCCAGTGCATCAAATCGCTGGCACGGCTCGCCTCCGTTTATTAGTTGTCCAGATAAAAGCGTTGGCAATGATTGTGAATCGCCGTTACGGATATGATGAACGCTTAGCGAAAACTGTTGCGTTTTGGATGGGAGTCAATGTTTTGCATTAAACGGACTTAAAGTTCCCCGCGGTGACTCCCTCTTGTCCTGTTTTAAATCAACAGTGAGCGTACAGTCCAAAGCAGGCACGGCAAACGTGGTTGCTCTGCGCCAAATGCTCATTGTGCGATACGTCAAGTTCGCAGCCCTTATCGATCCACTGCTGGATGGAGGTCTTGATGGGAATCTTGCATGCTGCTCAGTGCGGGGGGGGGGTGACGAGTTGGCCTATGGCCTGGTCACCACGTGACTCGCCGCTGATGTCAGCCGTAGCCAGGTAATGGACTCAAGTTGCCGGGTTTGAAGTTCCACGTGTATCACTACATCACTGTACACGTACCGCTTGCAAAAGTGTACTAGTTTT
Source organism: Lampetra fluviatilis (assembly GCF_964198595.1). Lineage (NCBI taxonomy): Eukaryota > Metazoa > Chordata > Hyperoartia > Petromyzontiformes > Petromyzontidae > Lampetra > Lampetra fluviatilis. The sequence continues at coordinate 14,929,733 of NC_136286.1, read as the reverse complement.
AAATCTAGATTGAAAAAATAATTTCTTTAGAAGTGCTTCTTGTGTTTAGTCTCCCCTCTGCACCTCCGGATCATAATATCAGCTACGTACAGTTTGAAAGAAGTTATACATATATACATGCAATGCGTGCTTTTTTTAAATACCCAGGGGAAGATTCTCAAACCTACCAGCCAAGAGAAGCCGTGTGCGTGCGTATTAGACTGCTGTGGCCATACCAGCCTTTATGTTTTTGAAAGCGTGGCCTTAAAGAAGCCTGTCTGTATTTGTGAACATCTGTGTGAAGTATAGCCCTCACTATACAGACGGACAACTTGTGCCTCGCCCTGTGAGAGCGGACAAGCCAGCAGTTAATCCGAGCCCTGCATCTGTCAGGGCTTACAGGCTTGTCAACGAAAATAACACTGTCAAATTGGAGAATCTCCATCGTATGAAAAAATGAATGTAGGCGGAGATTACGTAGAAAACAACAACGTTGGATTCCAGCAAAAATGATTAGGATTCGAGGCATGTATATAAAGCAATCCTCAACGCTAGTCTGAACTGGCAGAGGACATGTATGGGCATCGCAGTGCTGTACATTAAATCCACCTTGCTTAACGATTTGTCTATAGCCTTAGAGTCCTAAACACACTGAATCAGGCAGCCAGATTAGGGTGGGACGTCTGCTGATCATGTGCGTACAAGGGCGGGCCCATGATGTAGCTGCTCACCCTGAGCTCTCAATGTCCCGAGTGCATTGTCCTTGTGCTGGTCGCCTTTTGGCGTCCTCTGGTCTAACACTAGTTGAGACTAGGCTCTAAAGAAAGCCGTCTCTGGTGTGGACCAATCGGTTTCAAATGCATGCATACACTACCAGAGCATGTTTTTTTTTGCATGTTCATCACGAGTATATGTAGTTAATGCAGACATGATTCCTTGCAAAAGGTTTCAATTTGGTGTTTAAGCATATTAACACCTGTTTTATTGCTAGAACGGGTAAAACTTATTCTCGTACGTAGCCAACCGTGCTAATCGGAGGTTTGGGCAAGGTCGACAAACTTAACACAAAAGGTAGTTTTGAAGAAATGAGTTTTCAGTCCAGAGTTAAAAGTGCATATCTTCAGTGGTATTTTAATATCGGAAGGAAGTGCGTTCCAGACGGCCGCAGGAGCGCGCCTGAAAGCGTGAGATGCGGTAACAGTCTTTGCTCGATGGCCAGCCAAAAGTCGCTGTGAGGGTAAATGTGTATTATGTGGTGCAAAGGCGAAAAACAAATCTATATATATCTTTTTTTATAATTGTACATAGAGCGCTGTATACACTTGCGTGCAGATTTGTGTGGGAATGTACGGGTGTCGGGTGTGGGTTGCATGTGACTCTATGCTAACATGAAAAAAACGAAAATAAAGAATTCAGATGGCAGTGGCGTTTGGGAAGGGTGCTCTGGCGATAGTGGTTTGTCTGGGAAGGAGCCCGGCCTGGGCAGCAGGCGCCCCGTGGGAACGTGATGGAGTGCAGTGACAGCCCGGGGCCCTGCCTGGTGCGGTAACGCCGCACACAGCCAGGGCGCTGCCCCCAGCGCTACACACGTGACACCGTAGCCTGATGATTGGGTACCCAGGAAAGCCTCGCGGAGTCCCGAGACACTTATTTTTTTTCCGGGAGAGTCGTGCCAATTTTTTGCAGTAGCGGGGTGAAGCGGTTTCTTTGCATAATCTTCAATAGAGTCATTGGCTTGTAATTTTTCACCACAGTTAGTGTTTTTTTACGGGAGGAAATCGAAGAACCTGGAAGAAACCCATGCAAAATAAGGGGAGAACAAACAAACTCCACACAGACAGGTACCCGAGTCACGAGTCGAACCCAGGCTCTTCTTGCTGTGAGGGCACGAGTGTTACCAACGTGCCAGCCTGCCGCGCGATAACCACCTGTGTGTGTGCGTTTCTGTGTGGCCCGGAGGACAATCTTGTGTCCGTAGCCAGCGAGTTCACTTTCAGAAACTGCTGATGTTCGTTCCGCGTCGTTGTTTGTCAGGACACTGCTTGTCGCGGCTGCTGCTGCTGCTGCCCAAAACCCATTTCAGCACTTTTAAGTGAATATGCCCATGGAGTCAAACTAGTTTGTAATGATAGCCATGCATTTTACAACAAAACATTGGGATATCTAAACAAATATAGACGGCACGTTGCAAAACACACCACAGCATACTGAAAATGTTTTGTCTATGATGATTTGGGTTGAGCCGAGAGAAATGAACTTTTAATGCTGGCAACATTTGTATGAGAAGCATGTTTTGCATTTACACGCGACTTTTATATTTTTCAAGCGTCGTCTTTTCAAAGTGGCTCATTATTGTTCATAATTAAATTGCTGTCATGATTAAGCCTCTAACTGGCTGCTTGCTACTGTTTGATCAAATCCTAACTGAGACATCCGATTTTCATGACAGGATCCCCTTCATTTCTTTCTGTAACTCCATCATCCATTGACCAGCATCGGTTGTGGCGACAGTGGAGGTAATAACGGCAGCAGTGATGATAATGATGACCATGGGTTCGTAACTCATAAAAACACCATTAGGAATATGAGCGCCGTCACTTTCTTATCGGCGGTAATTATGAAGAAGAGTGATAAAGTTCCACCCAGCGTCTCATGAATATCCACAAGTGAGACGTAAATTGGTGTCCCAAGTGCCACTTTGCTTGTGTATCACGTCGCAGAAGAGGTATAGCAGCACTCTCCTGAGTTGTGGCTGCACCTGCAGGACTGGGGTCACACGACCAAAATTTGGCCGGATCGTTACGCGTGGCCAAACCCAAACGGGGATGAATCGGTGTCGAGCTTGTTTTTTCCCACAGTTTTTGATTGGGATTGCTTTGCCTTGCCTCCTGTGTGCGTGTGTGTTGTGTGTGAGAAGGCACGGGAGCTGTGCCACGGCTCGCTGGGGCAGCCCTACTACTGCGACACGGGCCACTGCTGCGGCGAGTCTGGCTGCTGCACCTACTACTACGAGCTGTGGTGTAAGCGCCGTCGCGTTGCGTGCACACGGGCGTACGCGGGCGGCCATGGTCACTTCGCACCTGAGGGCCACGTAGAGCCATAATCTGTAATTTCTTCCATTCGTTTCTTTCTGCACGGGGTCTGGTGACTTAAATGGCTCCTGTTTTACGAGGCCCGGCTTCAGATGTCTGCTTTTCTCGGGCACGGCACTTAGTAAGTTAATTAATTTAACAACTCAATCGTGTACGTGCAGCACTTGCTTGCTAAGCAAACGATAATGTCTTCCTCTATTTGATGGGAATATGCTATCAGATGGAAAATAAATAATGTGGTCTAGGACAAAATGTAAAACACACTGAGATAATGGTTTTGGCATGCAGCGTAATGGGAAAAACCAGCAGCCTGCACAAAGCCACCAGGCGTATGCATTACAATGTGTGTTCAATTTTGACATTGTTTACTTAACGGGAAACGTAATAATTGGACGGCAACCATCAAAAAAATATCCCATGACAGCCAAGTATCATTGAAAGCAATACTTGAAAGAGTTTCTGCATCCATCGCAAACTTGTGAATTTGATCGTTGCATTCATTGGGAACACACTTGCACACGCGTGTGAACACGCACGTCGGCAACACACTCCTCCACTTGATGTGTCAGACTGACAAAAGTTACTGGTAGCAAGCGTCTCTGGGTATGGCACAGCAGGAGTGGTGATGTGGCCGCCTTCCTCTCGCCGTTGTCGATTTTGACGCGCGGTACCAAGTACCCACGTTGCGCTATTTTAAATAGTTGGAGATGCTCAGGCCCAGTGTTTACTCCGTCGTTTTCCTGTTTTGTCTGTACAGACCCCTGAGATGTGGTCGCATGTAGACGCTTGTGTTATTTGACGCCGTTTTCCACCGTTGTGATGCATGGACAAAAAATCAAACTCGGGTCGCTGGAATAAGAATCCATCTATATGTTCAGGAGATGAGTCTTAAGGACTGCTCCATTATTAAATGGGAGTTCATTGCCGTTTTAATAATGGTTAATATAAAAGGAGAATGTGTCGTAACACATACTTTGGCCACCATCGTAGATGTTATGGAATGTATGCCGTAGAATGTGCTCTTAAACAAAAGTCTAGATTACGTTGAGCTATTGGGCAGGAGAAAATGCAAGAAGGAACCAGATGACTGATCACAACTTCTGAAAGGGGACTTGAAATATTTTTAAGATATGATTTAATTTAAACGTGAACTGTTGTGCAATGACACCCAAGCGTAAATAATGTTTTACTATTTGCTTTACCATGTTCAACCAACTGAGCTACTTGCTCTTTTTTAGAAGCGATCTGGCCGCAGAAGTATCTCATGTGGAAATTCGTAGCAGCCAAATACTCTAAACGCGTGACGTTGATTCTAAATGTGGAGGGAAAAACCGGAGGACCCAGAGAGAAATCTACGCGACCGTGGGGAGAGAGACACGCAAACTCCAAATATGCAGGCGAGGGAGATAACCATCTTGCCACCACGGTGCCCCAAATACTACTATCAGCCCCAGCTCGCGCTCCGCGATGTTTACATGCGAACAAGCACGGACCCATACAGGCACTCAAGGACACAAGCGCGCATTCACGAGGGACATTCTCTCCATCCTCCAGCTTTGCTGGGTTGGAATTTGACTTGATCTTCATCATGTGGATTTAAACGCAGGCTATCGTAGTGTTTACTCCGGTAAGAGGTAAAATCCCGGTCGGGGTTTCTCGGCCCGTTGTGCTTCTCGCATCACTGGGTAGGGTTGTGTAGAAAGCCACATTGTTACATACCAGGAGACAGAGGGACTGTGTACTCGATGCGTCTTCTATCTACATCCTCCGCACAAATTATCTTAAGCCCTTGACGCGCCGTGGATATCAAGTTGTCCACAATGAAGGTTTGAGCAGTGCCTCAACTAGGTTAATGCTTTTATGTTCTCGACATTGATACTTTGTGTGCACAGAGTGCAGCGGTAAATGGTAATGAAAGCAGATAATTGGAGGGCAGCAGCAGAGGTTACGATGCAAATTGTTGGCAGATTCAGGTTTCCGTTGACGATAAGCAGCGGCGCTGTGAACCGACTTGATGTCGGATGTTTCCAATCCATTTAACCAGATTTAGCACTGTTAATGTAATTGCAGCAATAACGTGTTTATTTGCTTCTACGCACGTAAGCCACTTAAAAAATATCCCCAAACCTCGTAAATATAGTGGCTCACTGCTCAGAATTCATTTTCCGTAGGCACCAGTGGAGTGACGTAGTTGTTAGCGCACTGCACTAAGAATCGGTGAACTGAATTTGATTCCCAGCTATGGCTAACATGAGTGGCGAGTGATCTGAACTCGTCCTCGGCCTCTCCCACAAACTCCTCGCCAACCCACACTAACCAGTATGGTGAAGTATGGTTAAACATCCCTCTGCCAGCAGTGGTTTGACAAAGGGCTGTAAATTATATGTTTATATGCCTCGTGGACCTCAGAATTTTTCAAATGAGCAATACATTTATGGAGAGGACACCTTTTACATGATGGGCGACCCCCGTTGTTCATGCAATGCAGACCTTGTTTGTGTTGGTAAATCTTTTTTGTTTCCAGCCGGCATTAATTTCTCTGAATAATTGCGAGTGTGCGATTTAAGCATTGAGTACTTGCGCTGGTATTCCCTTGTGTGTCTGTGTGGGGAGCGGTGGCGCAGTCATTAGTGCGCTACGCTACGAACCCGGCGACCCGAGTTCGATTCCCGCTCACGGCCAACACCAGTTCCGATTATCTGAACCAGACCTCGGCCTCCCCAAGGTCAACTCTGCCTCAAATGAGTACCTGGTGCCGTGTGTAAACATCGTCCCTGGGGAGACAAAGGCAGTCGGGCGTGGTGCTGGCCACCCACCCCCTTATGTGCTGTTTCAGCGATCATAGGTGCTCGCTAAGGGAACTTGCCCCAACAGTCTGTTAAGGCTATACGGGTGGGTCTTTGTCTTTGCCTGTGTGTGTGAGCAGGGTTCTGGTTGGTGTGGTCTCTCATCATCCTGCTGAGCTGCTGCTGCGCTTATTACCACCGCCGCATCAAAATGCGCTCCCAGCTGCAGCAGCGACAGCGACAGATCAACATGCTGGCCTTCGAGGGAGCCAACAATTACCCCGAGCCTCCACTCGACATACGTAAAGGCTCGCGCACCTGCACACGCGCACCTGCACACGCGCACCTGCACACGCGCACCTGCACACGCGCACCTGCACACGCGCACCTGCACACGCGCACCTACACACGCGCACCTGCACACGCGCACATGCACACGCGCACATGCACACGCGCACCTGCACACGCGCACCTGCACACGCGCACCTGCACACGCGCACCTGCACACGCGCACATGCACACGCGCACATGCACACGCGCACCTGCACACGCGCACCTGCACACGCGCACATGCACACGCGCACCTGCACATCGGAGACAAAGATGGCCCATATAACCTTTAACGTCGGGGGGAGGTGCTATTAAGGCCAGCATGCTGTACTAGGGGATGGGTGGATGTTTGTACACTGCACCAGGCATTAATATAAGCCCAGGTTGACCTCGGGAAGGGCCAGGTCCGATTTCGGATATTCATTGGCGATGTTAACTCTGAACGGGAATCGAACTGGGGCTGTTAGGTTTGTAGTGCAATGTGCTAAGGCCTGCACCACCGCTGCCCGTGTATACATCATTCCAACACGCACCCTGACGTGAGGATTGTGTGCCTCGGTGATGGACAACTGGAAGTAATGCATTTCTCTCTCTCTTAAAGGGCTCATGGCCATGTACAAGCTGCCGGCCTATGAGGAAGTGGTGTCTCCTCACAACACCCCTCCTCCTCCGTACAGCGCTCTGCATCAACACTCCTTGCTTGCCAGCAACTCGGGGGACGGTTGCCACGAAACTCCTCGAGACGAAGCCGGGGTCTCGGCTGCCTCTTCCATGCGGTCGTTGACCCAGGATCCATCCACGGAGGCGGTGCCCCTCCTCGAAGGGGCGGCCGTCCCCAGCGAAGGTGCCCTCCAGGACTGTGCCCAGACTCGGGCCTCGTCGCCTACGACCACTTGCGCTTTTGAAGAACCCGACCAGAATGATTTGCCAACGCAGGCTGTGACCCTGGCGAAGGCCACGTCCCAGCCCATTCTGCTGGATGACGAACGTCGGAGTTCTGATGGCACCCTGGCCTCTGCCCCTGACGATGTAGCGCACGTCTCCACCGGAATGAGGGCCAGCTCCCTGGACCGGCGTTCCGAGAACGCTGTCGGTGCCAAGCGCCAAGCCGCCGGGGCACCACCCTCTGCCCCGTCGGCTTCGGAAGGAACCGGCGCAGAGGTCTCCTCGCCGCTCGAGCCAACCGCCCAGCGGCCAGCGCCGCCGCGATGCCACTGCAGCTCCGAGAGCGGCCACTGCGGTCCCGGGGCGAAGGACAATGACGACGACGGCGGCGGTGGCAACGAGGAATTCCGTCAGCGACTTCTGACTCGGGACTCCGGCATCGACGTGTGCATGTGCGAGCATCGCCACGCCTCGGTCGCCCCGCAGTGCGGTGGCGGCGGCGGCGGCATCGGGGAGAGCGATGCCGGGGCGAGCGTGGGGGAGAGTCACGGGGAAGGGGGGGAGCGCCTGGTGCCAATCGCCAGCATCCCGGAGTCTTGCGAACTCTGCGAGGCGCGACCCGCAGCCGCTGCCGCCGCAGCAGCCGACGGTGCTTTGCTTAAACCCAGTGTTGGTAACAATGGGGAGGCACAGGCACTCGTGTGACCGTGCGGAAGTGACGCGCGCACACCAACCACTGCAGCTCGGGGAAATGAACAAAAACACATTCTTTTGAGAGAACCTCGCCGTCGTAATTCAGCCTCTTTTTTTTTCACTCGCCTACCTTCGGTTGCTCATTGTTGGCTGCGTAATCACTAAATCACCTTGTGAATTCTGAGCTATGTTTTTCGGAACTAAAACTTTAGCATCGATTGCAGGCTTAGGACAATTTTGCTTAACAGCTCGGCGCACTCCTAATTGATTTATGAACTGAACAACTTTTGCTCTTCCAACTGTTGCGACAGTTTCGGGTTGGTGATTTGTTTCTCGAGTGTTCACTTTGCAATTTCCCTTCATGTGTAAAACTGAAGGATGTGGCGGCGTTGACGGCATGTGGCCCACGCACCTCCCAGCCAACACCCGCCAGGCACACTTTTGCTCGACAGCGAATTGTCAGAGTTGGTGCTTTTCGATCTCGGGTGTGATGTGCTGCATCGCTATTGCAGGTGAAGCTGTGAGTGATGATTTAGGTTTTTCCTTCCCCCACAATGCAGCACCCACCACGACAAGGCCGATGTTGTGGCACGCGACTCTACGGCGGAGATCCGCCGCGTGGTGGTTGCGTTGGCCAGGCGCCACTCTGTTCTTACGTGCAAAGCGCCCAATTTATTTTTGGGTTTTCGTTGAATCCTCATGCATTCCAGGTGTGGCCAATTAAAGGAAACGGAAGTCATTAATCCCACCGACATTGCCAAGGTCGTTGACGTAGCGGTTCAACCGCAGCATGGTGTGGTCGCCTCGCCACACACCTGACCTGCATGAGGAGAGGGCTTGTAGCTTCCTGTGTACTATTGGTTGTATGTGTCGTCCTGTCGTGTGATGTTAAGAATCTTACCTGTGAACTAACAGCCTATAGTTGTAGACCGTGTCTGTGATGTAGGAGGGGTTGCCGAGGGTGGCTCTCAGCCAACGCCAAAGTGTGCATCCACGTTGTGTGGAGCATTGTCACTCGGTCAATATAATAATGATGAGAACATGTTGGTTTTCCTGACTAACCAGCACTTAGGGCATCAATGCCTACAGCCGGGTCGTGATGTTAACGCGTTTTCCGTTATTTTGACGGACGTTTTACCATGGTGGGGCTGCAGTGGTGTTGAGTGGGTAGTGCTGATGAGTGCCGATTGAGTTATAGTGCACGTATTAAATGCATTATTTACACGAAGTAATAAACTCATTATTCTGTGGCCCTTTTTGAAAATGATTACTTTATAAGCTGATATAAATATATATGGTCACTAGACTTCAATAGCCCGCTGATTTATATCGTACTTGCGGTGCGCGGATGCAGAAATGCAAGTTTGGCGAGTCCGATTCTACGTCTTCACGCGTGTGTCTTCGTGTAAGATTCGATGCATTTGGGTGCCCCTGGCTTCCACGTACTCTCTGTGAACAATAAAGTAATAATATTTTTACATGGAGAGGTCTGCGTGCTTTTTGAAGTTTTGAATTCATGTCTGTCAAATTAAAATGAACACAGATTTGCATGTAGATTTGTCTGCGAGCAGCCATCAACCAATTCCCACCCACAATTGAAAATGCCGCGCCTTATGGCCCTATCGGGAAATCTACTAAACAATGGCACACGGGGCATCTCGTGCCCTGAGGACATCGGCATGATAAAGGGCGGTCTCCCCGGGATTGCAGGGCGCACTCTGTTCCCCCGCGATGTGCAACGTTTGACACCGTGCACGGGTTTGGGATTGCGTCTTACAATGCGGAGAATAGGGTCACGCTGCTCATGGCAAGCTCCTTTTCCTTAATGCTTCTCTGATGTTCAATCCGCTATAAGTGAACATCTTTCGTCCGTCGTCCCCCATCTCAAGGGGCATCGCATGTCAGTCTTGGGTGCCTTCGGAATTCCAAAACATGGAAGTGGCTCGGCACACGAAACGAAAGTGCTAAGACCGTGACAGCGCGGACGAGAGGAGCCGGGTTCCCTTGGTGTCCGAGCTGGGGAACGGTCCAAGCTGAGAAGGATGTTGAGTCGCAGGTGGCGCCGTCTCCCTGCGAGTAAAGCGATTCTACCGGTTGGCCATGATGCATGTTCATGAACGGTTAAACATTCAAATAAGTATTCCCTGTAAGCATTGCCCCATGGCCTCATGGGAATCGTGAACACAACACCAATACGTTATAAGATGGGTATTATGCAGGCCAGCCACAGACTTGTCTTCTAAATGATTATCGCACCAACGGGAGATTGTGGCAATGTGAGAGTAAGGGTCTTGATACCACGGTGACTTCATGATAAAAGCATCGCTGGCATTGCAGAACGTTTATCAGGTGAGATGTTCAGCTTTATCAAGGAGATATTGCTTAGCAACTTTTTGCAATTCCTGGAAGGGAAGGGCTTGTCAAGAGCCCCAGATCTCGTTGGGTGCAGGGGAGGCAACGGGTGGATGTGGGTCGATTGATGCACATATTTTTTTTGTTACTTTCCACGCATCGAATTACACGTGTAATAAATATGATTTTGAGTTGTGAGCTATGGGGTCACATTTACCTCTAAACACGATAAGCCGTACCTTACAGCAACGGTAATCGATCACTTAAATGAGCCGCAATCCGGAATCGCTCCAAGTCCTCAAATTGAGGCGGGGGAGGGTGTGGATCTCTGTTAAGGCCACGTGAAGCGTCGCAGATTCACACTCGCAGAGCTCGGGTGAGGGGGGGGGCTCGGTAGGGGGGGGGGCAATTGTGACGTCACGTGCCGCGTGCGCCCAAAGAGGAGAGAACACCCCCCTGACGAGCCAAGCGAAGATTCGTGAAGCGCCGGGGGTGTCGTGCTGCTGCTGCTGCGTTGAGTCTCGGTCAGCACGAGAGGGCACCAGAGATGACGCCGCCTGCAGAAGAACGCGCGCGCTGCGAGTCGACTCGCCGGGCAGGCGGCAGGAGCCGTTCGGCGCTTCTGCTCCGTGACGTCGAGAGCCGATGAGTGGGTTCGGGCTCCACGCGCCACTGATGTTGGCCGTGCTCGGGACTCGAGGTTCTCAGCACATCGCTTCTCCAGCGCTCCCCACCGAGCGGTAGGGACAGTGGCTTGCAAGGGCACGAGTTCAGTTCCCAGGAAAGTCCGACTTGGTGAGAAAAAGCATCGTGCGGTGAGGATGCTGGGAAGCTGCGCCCCCGGCATAGGAACGTGGAAGTTGGGGACACTTTGACTTTCATCGCCAGGACACGCGCATCCCCTTTATGTTGTACTGCGCTTCCACAGCTGGATGATACCTCCCTCCCCCACGCTTTGCAGGTGACAAAGCATAGTTGACCATACTTCACCACGCTGGTCAGTGCTGGTTCGTGAATGTGTGGGGAGGAGTGCAGAACACAGGCTGATGCTGAACACCAGCTGATGCTGAACAATAGCTGATGCTGAACACCAGCTGATGCTACACTCCGGCTGATGCTGCACTGCCCTCTACTGCCCTCAATGTCCACTGCACCTGTCAACGTGGCGAGCTGCTGCTGCTGGCACTACGAACCCCGGCCACCCGAGTTCGAATCCTGCTCACGGCCAACGCCGGTGACGATTATTTGACCCGGTCCTGGGTCTCCCCTGGTGTAGCGGTGTGTAGTGAACATCGCCACTGGGGAGACAAAGGCGGCCGGGCGTGGTGCTGGCCACCCATCCCCTCGTGTGCCGTTCCGGCCTTCGTCGGTGCTACTCGCTAACAGCACTTGCCCCCACAGTCTGTGGAGGCTACACGGGCGGTCTTTGTCTTTGGTTGTCCCCCATCCAGGTGCCAGGTCCAGGTTCGATCCCAGCCCTGCCGAGGCTGGCGGCCGCGTTCCGCGTGAATTGGTCGCAGGCGACGTCCCAGGATTCGATACAAAACCACTCACGACTGCAGGAGACTTCACATATCGTCATTGAAGACACCAGTTTAATTTTGTAGTCCAAATAATAATGACATCTCACGTTGTGCTTTAACATTGATAATTAAATATGTTTATAAACTATATACTGTAGTGACAAGAGTGTGGCATCGTCGTCAGTACAGCAAGACTGCGATGCACTTAGCTTGGGTAACAGAGTACACGTGATAGACACATGATAGACACATGTAAACATGAGAGGCGAGGTCTGTATAACAACGGGCAGGTATAAATCATTTAAACGATGCACACCATCGTACATTATATTAACTAGATTGTCCTTGAACACATCGGCGTGTTTATACCAACAGTTACCTGGCCATAGTATCTTTGTAATATCGGGATGCGTGGTGCCTCTACAACATTCACCACTTCGCAACGCCTCGCTTGAGTTCGGGAATGGTCTCTGGTGGCCATATGGATTGTTGTTGTTGTTGCTGCCGGGTGGTGGAGGGTGTTGCAGGTGAGGGTGTTGCAGGTGAGGGTGTTGCAGGTGAGGGTGTTGCAGGTGAGGGTGTTGCAAGTGAGGGTGTTGCAGGTCAGGGTGTTGCAGGTGAGGGTGTTGCAGGTGAGGGTGTTGCAGGTGAGGGGTTGCAGGTGAGGGTGTTGCAGGGCAGGGTGTTGCAGGTGAGGGTGTTGCAGGTGAGGGTGTTGCAGGTGAGGGTGTTGCAAGTCAGGGTGTTGCAGGTGAGGGTGTTGCAGGTGAGGGTGTTGCAGGTGAGGGGTTGCAGGTGAGGGTGTTGCAGGTGAGGGTGTTGCAGGTGAGGGTGTTGCAGGTGAGGGGTTGCAGGTGAGGGGTTGCAGGTGAGGGTGTTGCAGGTGAGGGTGTTGCAGGTGAGGGTGTTGCAGGTGAGGGGTTGCAGGTGAGGGTGTTGCAGGGCAGGGTGTTGCAGGTGAGGGTGTTGCAGGTGAGGGTGTTGCAAGTCAGGGTGTTGCAGGTGAGGGTGTTGCAGGTGAGGGGTTGCAGGTGAGGGTGTTGCAGGTGAGGGTGTTGCAGGTGAGGGTGTTGCAGGTGAGGGTGTTGCAGGTGAGGGTGTTGCAGGTGAGGGTGTTGCAGGGCAAGGTGTTGCAGGTGAGGGTGTTGCAGGTGAGGGTGTTGCAGGTGAGGGTGTTGCAGGTGAGGGTGTTGCAAGTGAGGGTGTTGCAGGTCGGGGTGTTGCAGGTGAGGGTGTTGCAGGTGAGGGTGTTGCAGGTGAGGGTGCATGCGCCCATTTGCTACACACAGTATGAATACACAAAACCATCGTGACCTTCAGGGTCCATTGAGTCGCACCTGCCTGCACCTCCGATTAGAGCAGTTGGCTACGTACGGCGCGAAAGAAGTCCAAACATACTCTTTGGTTCTTTCGGTAAGTCCCAACATACAGACGGACACAGTCAGCACTTCCTGTTGTATCAGTCTCGACGTCGACAACCCCAGGTGGAATTTTAGTCAAGTCTCACTCGAGATTTCGTTGAATAATTTTCTCGATGTCCAGTTGACTAAAGCAGTCACATGTTAAGTCAAACACTCATTAAATGCTGGTTTGAGGGACACGCAACTTTTCAGTGGAGTTCAAGATTGCCATCGCCGGCCACCCCGCTCCGTGGCCTTCCACGTGGTCTGACCGTCCTCCTCAAATCACGACGCCTCGGGTCAACCCTCGGACACCGAGGACCTCACCCTTCCACCGGCTCGCGGTCCTCCCGCGACGAACCCCAAGACCGTCTTGCTCGGCGGTCGCTCCGCTCGTCGTGGGACTTCAGGGCCACGATGCCAAACACCGACTCCGCTCGTCGTGACCCCCGACCTTGCGATGAGCGGCCGCAGCGGCGCGCCGGCCACTGGCCACTGTCTGGGGGCTTCATCCCAACGCCCGTGGTCGACATGGCACGGCAGACATGGCACGTCACGCTTCGGAGGCCGAGCGCCGTGGAGGGAAAGGGTCGCCAGAGGCAGCGTGGCCGTGGCCGTCCTCGCGCGCGTCCTGCGTCGTCGCCGCCGCCGCCAGCGCTCGCCGCTGGCTCGCGGCCCAAGGCAAATGACCGCCCTGGTAAATACTGCCCGGTTAAAAACTTCACGTGATGTGTGCCGGTAATCATGGTCTAAACGTACAAAACATTTATATTTACTGTCACATTGCCTCATTGGGTAAAGCTACATGACAACTTCTGCTGCGAACCTGCGGACAACTTCCGGCATATGCACCATAGCCTTGCGCGATAGAGATGCCTTGACCAGTCCGGCTCTCAATCCCTCGGTCGTGCTAGACGGTCACCCCGTAGCGGCGCCGTTGGAGGGGCCACTGAGTCACCGTGTGTTGGTTGCTAAACGGCCTGCAGCCTGCGTGTGCCTCGGTGGTGATTAATGTTTGGACCAACATCTCTCTCATGAAGAGTAAATGTTGCCACATTGAGATGCCGTTACGTCTGTGCACGTACAACCATTTTCTCAATCCACTGCAGGATGAGTCGCGGGAATTGCTCGACTCCACTTCACCACACTGGTCAGCGTGGTTGGTGAAGATAGGTAGCACAGAAGTAAAGTACAATGATGGATTATGCCGCACTGCCATCTGCTGCCCACGACTTAGCCCCTAAAGCGTGATGAGAACGTTGCGTGTGCGTCCATCTCTGCACTCTCCAGGCTCCCCTCGACTTCCCATCTTAGATCTGATGAGACCCGTACATTCTGAGTGAGTTGGTCATTAGCATAGGCAATTCCTATCATCATCACGAGTGCACTACAGTATTGGATACACCGTAGTTGACAAGCATCAGAGTTCTGAGGTTATGGAAATCACAGCATCAGGGAAAGTGCAACATTTGCGTAAAGTTGTTGTTCCTTTATCGGGAAGAATTCTGCAGTCCGTGTGCATTCGACAGCATCCACCAATCATGTCTGTATGGTGTGCAGTTCTTCTTCTTCTGTCGTATGGCGTGGTGCAGAGACAAACGACCGATGTTCGCAACGGCAACAAGCGCCGGCAGTCGGCTGGCGAATCTCTTCGGCGCTTCCCTTCGGGGCTCTCGATGGGCGGCCGGCAGTCGACCGCGCACCCCATCGGCCGTGCGACATCCGTGCTTCAGAATTTGGGGGAGATCGAAAAGCCGGGAAGGCTCGCAAACCCCCGACTCGTATTTCGCGCCGACGGGCAGCACGGGACCCCGGGTCCTGCTGCGAGCGAACGCGAACCGCCCGGCGTCTGATCTCGGCTCACGGGTCGCGTCACCCGCGGCCGTGCCGGGCCACGCACGGCACGGCCCTTTTGGTCTGTGCCTCCGCCCGCAGAGGCCTCCCGTGCCAACGGAGCTCGCAAGGAGCAGTCGATGTGGATGACGTTCGCTCAGAGCTCGCTAGGAGCAGTCGATGTGGATGACGTTCGCTCAGAGCTCGCTAGGAGCAGTAGATGCGGATGACGTTTTCGCACGGGCGGCGACACAGGGGGCACTCGCAGAGCAGCGTGGCGCACACCTCGCACACGCAGTAGTGCCCGCACGGGATGAAGGCGGCCTGCCGCGGCCCGTGCATGCACACGACGCACTCCGTGCCGACGGGAGCGCACGCGTCGCACACGGAGACGTCGCGCCGCCGCGGTGGTGGCGGCGGTGACGGCGGCGGCGACGGCGGTGACAGTGGTGGTGGTGACGGTGGTGACGGCGGCGGTGTCTGGAGCGCCAGGGGTGCAATCGGGAGAGTGACGCGTTCGGAGCTGCGCCCCGAGCAGACGGGCGGCTGGACGGTCGTGCCTGTTGGACACAGACACAGGTCGAGCATTCGCTGTGAACTCTCAATGGCATCGCGCACGCGAGACCCATAAACCCAGCGCTTGCGCAAGAGACGATTCGATGCAAGATGTTGAAATCTCTCCGATGTGTACGCCACGATGTCCGACGTTTCGCTACCGCGAGCCATCGGACGCCGTGTGCCGGACAACACACGGCACAACCCAAACACACAACAGAGGACTGTACGGTCCAGCACGGCCGTGAAAGACCGACGCGGTGGTAATTTGGTTTTGTGAATGTTTCGTCTCGCCGAACTTCTCGTACTGGTGCCGATCAAATGCCGGTCCGGGCCACGCGCTGGGATTCCTCACACCCAGCCGACGCGAGCCGCAGCAGTGGAAGTGAATGGCAGCTGCCTTGGCCATCGCTCGCAAGCCGCGGCTGACGTTGGGTAGCGCTGGGTGGGGCGATGGCGACCAAAATTCCGCTGAGAGCGATATAAGAATAGATTTGAACAAACTCGTTGTTGTTTTTGTCAAGAACGTACTGCAGGCGTACAGTTGCACGCAAAGTGGCACACACCTATACTAAAGTTTCTGGTTGGGCAGCTTTGATTTGTTTTGCCATAGCAATGTGAGGTGGTGTGCATGATTTCCTTCAACTTAAATGTCCCAATCTCGTGTAAATTTGAAAGAAGCCTCCGAAGAGATAGCCAAACGACAACGGCTGCAGCTGAGTAAATCAGATGAGGGGAATGAGAACGTGAAGAGTTTTCCCCAGGGAATGAAGTGGCTAACGAGAGGAGAGAGTTGGAGGGAGAGTTGAGCGTGTGGGGATGGGGCTCAGGAGAGAGTGGCAAGCTGAGTTGCAAGTGAAGGCATCTCAAAACTCGTCAAGGAGCATAAACCACCACCACCGCCACGCGACCTCCGGGCACCCTCGCAGCAGCAGCAGCAGCAGCGGCAGCGGCAGCAGCAGCAGCAGCAGCGGCAGCGGCAGCAGCAGCAGCAGCAGCAGCAGCAGCGGCAGCGGCAGCAGCGGCGGCAGCGGCGGCGGCGGCGGCGGCGGCGGCTCTTGGCTGCTGCCATCGAACTAAGGCGGCGGTCACCGCGTCGCGCGGCGCTTTCAGACGCGCTACTGCGGCCGTCTGGAACGCTCTTCCGATATCAGGAAGCCACTGAAGCTATGCACTATTAATTATAGGTCGAAACCTCAATTCTTCTGAACTGCATTTAGTGTGTTAGTTTGTTGTCCTTCCCCTGCACCTCTGATTGCCACGGTTGGCTACGTACGGTGCGAAAGAAGTTCAACGTACGCACGTGCGAACCTCAAGTTCCGTTGTTAATCTCGCGTGATTTTGACGAAAGTGACCGTAGCCCCCGGTTGACAAATAAAGACGCGGACGCAGGGACGCGCGGGGGGCGGCGGGGGGGGAGGACCGGTGTGTGAGTGCATGAGCAGCAGCAGCAGCAGCAGCAGCAGTAGCAGCAGTAGCAGCAGCAGTAGCAGCAGCAGTAGCAGCAGTAGCAGCAGCAGCAGCAGTAGCAGCAGCAGTAGCAGCAGCAGTAGCAGCAGCAGTAGCAGCAGCAGTAGCAGCAGCAGTAGCAGCGCACCGAGGAGCTGCACGTCTCGCGTGGTGCCGTACACGTCCACGACGGCCCAGAGCGGCAGCCGCGCCTCCACGCGTCCCTTCAGGCGCCAGACCCTCGCGCGGCCGCGCCGGCGCGAGCTCCCGGGCAGCCAGGCGCTGCAGAACATGCTGCCGTCCGCCTGCACCCAGAAGGCGATCTCGGCACCCTGCACGGCCAACTCCTCGGGCACGCGGTCCGCCCAGCTGCCGCGCTGGTCCACCAGGTCCGGCAGCGCATACGGTGGCAGTGCTGCACGGGCGTGCGGTGGTGGGGGGGGGGGAGAGACGGCGTGTGGGTTAGGCGGATGATGAACGCGGTTTTTCGGCGAAGGCCGGAGGTGGTCGTTTTGGTTAAATTGCTCGCCGCGATCGGCCGGCTCGCGTGGGGCTGAACGGCTTCGATTGCGGATGCTGCCACGGTAGCGCGGGTTCTGGGTGGCGACGTTGACGACCCCGGCACGTCGTCGTCACGTGCTCGGTGGACAATAGAGAGGGCTTCTTGCAAAGGTACAGTCCCTTGACAAAACACCCCAATGTGTTGGTGTTGTGCATTGCCCCACGACGCTCTCCGGCTTGGTGCTCATTCTGAGTGCATCTGCGCTGTGTTGGAGACAGCTGTCCCGTGACATCTTTACGTCTTCCCAGGTCATTACACGCCCGCTGCGTGACAATAGACCTCTCAAGGTTCGCACGACGTTATTCGGGGCTGCCCTGCAATGGTGCGTCATTCGGAGTGACCGCTGCGAAAGTGTTTCCCAATTGGACCGCGTGATGCTGGCACACGTGGGCCCACTTTTCTCAATTGGACCACACGATTTCACTTTTCTCCGAAATCACATCACGAAATCTGCAACATCCACTGGTAAGCAGCGTTGGGGCAGCGTTAATCGGGATCGGCCGTAGGGCTCGAACCCGCGGAACTTCTTCTGCGACCGCCTCGAACCGCGGGGGGTGGGGGGTGGGGGGAAGAGGTCGGCACGAGGGGGCGCGGACTCACGCAGCGCCATGGTGTCGGGGTCCCGGCTCGTGAACCCCACCCGCAGCGCCCCCTGCCACTCGGAGTCGCGCGGGCCCAGGCGCACGTGGACGCGCTCGCACGGGCGCACGGGCCGCGAGCTGAGCGCCAGCCCCCCGCAGAAGCCCTTGCGGCGCGTGGCGCGCGTGCCCCGCTCGTCCAGGCGCACGTTGGCACCGCGCACGGCCGCGTGGAAGTGCAGGTCGGTGCCTGGTGCGAGACGGGATGGGCGGGGGGGGGGTCACGGGGATGGGAGATAATGATAATTAGTACATTCTATAGAGCGTGATTCGTGCCAACAGCATCCCGCGACGCTGTGCATTCATTATATTTAAGGGCCAAATTTCATTTCCGTGGTTGGGTGTGCGTGGTGTGAAATAAGCCCAAGACACACACATCAAATGGAAACCCTAATTCCAAGCGAAATTAAAAATGAATAAACAAAATTTCAGAAATGTAACCGAAACAAAAAACACAAACAAAAACAACAGTTATCAAAACAAAGGGATGGGAGAAAGCAATGTTTATATACTTTATTTTATTCTCTTTATGTATCTTTTAGAAGTGTGAGTTTTCGTTGCAACGTTTGTCTTCGTAAATGTGTTATCTCAACGCGTGTGCGGTGGTCTCACGCTTTGCAGTAATAAAGGCGCTCTACAGATAACGATGATTAATAATAATGAGGCAAGCGGATTGCGCATCAAGACCACACTGATGCCAAATGTAAATGATGAGCTCATTGGAAGTCGTGGGCATATTGCGCGCGGATGTCTTGTGGCTGATCTGTCGCTGAAAGACACTGCAACAAATGGATGTCGTGAACACTTGGGCTGCGTGCATGCAATGCGTTCGCAGTAAGTTCTCTAAACGCGTGCTGTGGGGGAGCGGTGTCGCAATGGTTAGCGCAGCACAATGGGGTTCTGTCAACCCGAGTTGGACTCCTCGTCACGGCTAACATCAGCGGCAAGCAATGTCTACACCGGTCAGCCCCCTCCCCACCAAGCCGCACTGCCCACCTGGTGAAGTATGGCCACTCACTGACATGGCATCCAGCAGTGGATTAACACAGGGTTGCACATTTTTATATTCATTCCAGCATTCTGTCCACTGAACAAGGGTAGAGTTCACGAGCGTATACACAGGAGATGTATTATGACGTGCACATAGAGGGTCGTAGAAGGAGGTGTTTACATTACTACACGGATTTTCCTCGGGGCCCTCTGGTTTTTCCCTCCACATTGAGAATCAACAAGGTTACGCGTTTAGCATATTTGGCTGCCGCTATAAATCCCCACGCGATAAGCCACTCCGATCGTTTGTGATCGCCACGTCGCGTCTGAATAAGAGCTACATAGCTCAGTGGGGCCTACCTGGAAAAAAATAATAATTTAGAGTTTTAATTGAACAGCGACGAATGCAATAAGAGGCTGTAAACACCCTAAACGGAAATGAACTAAAATGTTACAACTGCTGTGGATAAACGTGATTTCTACTGTGGTTGTTTGAGTACGACATCGCATTTACATCGCGTCAATTGTATCGGCTCGTCACGCCGTGAGCGCTGCCCAGCGCCTTGCCACGTGGTTAGCGCATCACTCCGCACTTCCAGGTGCGCTTCTGCGGCCGTCTGGAACGCTCTTCCTTCCGATTTGCACGGTTGGCTACGCACGGTGTGAAATAAGTTCAACGCACATCACTATACATCACTATGCACTACACTACGCACACTTTGCTATACACTGAAAAATACTAAACTATCCTAAATTGAAAACTAATTTCTTTAGAACTGCTAGTTGTTGATGTGTTTAGTTTGTGTTGTTTTATTACTTACTGCCAGCGCGCTAAAATAAAGTAAAACAAGCATGCAATGCAATTGGTATTTGCCAAACATCCCCCAAAGATTACAGAAATGATGACCTGTAAAAAATACTCAGTTGGGGAACACGCAGAGCAGCATTGCCCCCTGCTGAGAAAACTTGACAGGACCCCCTTAAACAGAGTCTCTCTCTCTCAGCGGGCAATACACTCAATGGTTTACAAGCGACTGGACACGAAGCTCTTGATCGCCACTTTGGAGGAAACCCAAATTTTCTGTGACGAGTAATTGACACACGGGGTTGTATTTCCCAGCAGGTCGTATCTTAAATTAGTTTGGGAAACTGGAACTATTACGTGGTTCAAGGCATACGTTCGGTTTTGTTTATCGCGTTGCTTTGTCTCAAACAAAAAAGGAACGCGTACACCTCCGCGGGAGATGTCAAACAAACATTGGCGTCAACCCGCGATGACGCCGGGACTGCGATTCATGACATCACCGGACGCCGCCGCCTGCCACACACAAACCCGTTCGTCTGGTCACCTCGTCACGGCCTGTGCCATTATCCACAAAGGGCACCGAGGTAGAATAATAATAATACACTGCACAGGACGAGCTCAGTGGCACTGATGCCACGCATTCGGGATAACTTGACACATACATGTACGTGTTTACATTCTCGTCACTCCACTGCTGGATGAAGACCATGCCTTTTGGTCATGGTGGGGGGGGGGTTGATCGACCATATGGTAGGGGTGGGTTCATCCCCAGGACAGCCACCGCCGACTTATCTACTCGGCAGGAACGATGGGCCGAGTCGACCGTCAATTGCGAGTCGCTCGCCCTCGCGCCCGGCCGGTTACCGTGTCCCCCCATCTCCGAATGAATGAAGGGAACGACCGGACGAGAGGAAGGATAGACGACGACTCCTGCACGGCGAGGCCAACCCGGCATAGCTTCAGCGTGCGACCAGCCTCGCGTGGAAATTCTCGCCGCTGGCGCATGAGATCCACCAGCCGGTCAAGAGACCTCGTGCGTCCCAGCACCACGCGTGCTCGTGCAGAGCCACGCAGCAGACACACGGCCCCGGCACAGCAGCGTGGAGTGGGGCCGAGCTCTCCACGCGGCAGGCAGACGGACGGGGCTGGCAGGCGACGGTGAGTCCAGATGGTAGCCGTCGATTTCACAACCAAGAGGCGTGGGAATGAGCGCAGAGGAGGCTGTGTGTATGTTGAACTTCGTTCGCACCGTACGGAGCCAACCGTACTAATCGGAGGTACTTTTGTCGAATGAGGATGACTTTAGTCCAGGTCAGGCGTCCAGGCAGGATCTCGTATCGGTGAGCTCAGCTTGAAAAGGGCGCTCACGGAGAAGACCCCAGGGAGACTCAACGTGAATGGAATCCACACCGAAGTCGAGCCACATTGGAATGAATCCCACGTGGGAGTGGTTCTGGTCTCAGTTGGAATGAGTGTCCACATGGGAGTGGTTCTGGTCTCAGCTGGAATGAGTGTCCACGTGGGAGTGGTTCTGGTCTCAGTTGGAATGAGTGTCCACGTGGGAGTGGTTCTGGTCTCAGTTGGAATGAGTGTCCACGTGGGAGTGGTTCTGGTCTCAGTTGGAATGAGTGTCCACGTGGGAGTGGTTCTGGTCTCAGTTGGAATGAGTGTCCACGTGGGAGTGGTTCGAGTCTCAGTTGGAATGAGTTGTCCGCTAGAGGCCGTTCCCCTTCCTACAGGGATATTTGATGACGACACCCAAGTCCCTTGTCGCTGTGATGGGGCATGGAGAGTAGCTCGTGGCAGGCTGTGGCCAACCCACGAGCGGCGCTGCCGAGTCGCCTATGCATTGGAGGCCAAGGGTTGGCGGATCACCAAGTCGCGTGAGAATCCCACACATTTTAGCTTGACTTGATGTTCTGCTCGCGTGGCTCCAGGTGGTTGGTGCGACGCATGCCGCGTGTCCGTCGCCTCTCGACGCGGAGGGCATCTCGCATCTTCGAACGCTGTTCAAGTCGGGAGTGCGATCTCGATCGCTTTCACGTTTGGCGGCCAATTGGTCAGCAGTTCGAGGCGGACGGAGGAGAAGAGAAACACAACGGGCGACCACAAAGACTGGGTGAAGACTGGGTGAATAGTAACGGCATGGGGCCGCTCGTTATGTTTATTTGCATGTGTTTTTTTGAATCACCGCCGCGGGCAGTTGGCTCTGCGGTTGTTCGTTGAACGTGAGAGGGACCATCCCACCGCCCCCCCCCCCGCTCTCTGCGATTGTGCCCGCGACGCCACAAACGAGCGTGCGAGCGCGTCCCGACAAGCGCGGGCACGAGTGTAGGCGCGATGGCCTCGCGTCTCCACTCCACCACAGCGGCTCCCCCGACCCCCACAGCACTCGCTGCCTCGCTCGCCGTGCCTCGCTGCGTTCACGCTTCTACAACAACACGCGCGTGAAGTTAGTTCTTTTTTTTACAGTGACACCCCTTCAAGAAAATGTCTATACATCATTCCCCGCGGTCGCGTGGATTTTTCTGCGGGTCCTGTCTTTTTTCCCCTCCACATTTATAATCCCTTGTTCATCACGACTTCCTTTTTAATTGATGTCTCAGCAGCGTTACGGAGATCGCGTGACGTGAGGGTTCTGCCTTTGTAGTGAGGGTTGTAAGTTGACACCGAGGAGGGAAACTCCCACTCACTGGCCTCCGCCATCCAACAACAGCCAAGCAGAGTGACTCCTCCGTAGTCAGCGCACCAACACCGATTGTCCACCCTCGTGTCAGCGACCTGCGCTTCACGGCCCACGCCAGCCCGTCCCGGTGTCCCGACCATCGTTGTGAAGTCACCACCACCGCAACCACCGCGTAGCGAGCTGTGGGCTGAGATCTCCGCTGACTGCGACATTCGCTTTGAGACTGTTTGCAGCTGGAGGCCAAGCCCGTGTTGGCTGTACCTGATAGGTGGCAGCGGGAGACGGAACGTGCGGTGACATGGAATGCAGGGCGGTGACACGGCGGTGAATGAGACAGGATAGCAAACCGTGGAACTCGATGGGAATTGGCGAGAACTCGGGGGCGATGGGCAACTTGCTGCGATGAAAACGTTGTTTGGAATAGCTCCTCGGAGTAAATCGTGAGAGGGAGGAACGTTTTCTCAACACAATTGGACACATGCTGCAGTGGGGGGGGGGGGAAACACGATGCTGCTCGCTTAACTCATTTAAGCGGAAAGCCCAACGAAAAAATTAATAACCTTCTGTCACATATACAAGCACACGCACTCCAGGCATGCAGCCTCTTCCAATAAACGCGTGTAGATCACAAGGCCATGCACTAAACCATCGGCACCTTTACGAGGCCGCGCATCTAAAGAGGCGCGGCTGCGTGTCCGCTCCACAAGTCGTTCCTCCCATGGCGAGACCCTAACTCCACGGGCACAGAGGGAAGTTGCATCAACAGAGTCGCGTGGTGAGGGCCCCATCCCCCCAGGACGGCTGGAGGAAACCGCTCACCGCCCATCGGTAGTTCCCTGAGCGCACGCGCCTCGAATGATCAGCCACGTGGCCTTGCAGCTGCACTTAACATCCCATCACCGCGATTTGGTTCGAGTAGACATCGCACGTTCACCCTGCGTCAAAACGCAACGGCATCTCAAGACACAGCCACCAAACGGTCTCACGTTCACGTGGCGAGGATCACTCCGTGAGAACGTAACAAGTGTCACCGTGCCTCCTCCTCCTTGATCACACAAGCATTACGTGGCGCTAATATCATTTCGAAACCCAGTAACTGGTGCTGTTGGAACTTCCACATTTCTGCGTCGAGGATCAGAATACCCATAGCACTACTGCACTGCTGTTGACTTCCTAAATAATATACAGTACTCAACTTTACTGGCCCCCGAAGGATGATGGATTGAATCGACCCACGACCAGGATCTTAACTAGAAACGTTCTGATGGTGAGGTGAGCACTCTGCAGTATCATCAGTGATGGGTCTTTATAATGGAGACTGGTCCCCATCGCAGGAATGTGGAATTTCCACCACGGGCACCGATACGCGCCTGACATCACTGGTGTAGAAATGCCACCACCTCTCGTGCCGACCAACACCGTCGGCTGTCGCTCAACGCGTGAGTGGCCACACCTCGCCTTCTCAAGGGCGAAACACATAGCACTCGAGACAACACGCGTCCTGTCCGATACAAAAAAACCCAAACACATTTGTCAACAGCGCTTCCTCACGAGGGATGTGTACGACGTGTGACGCTTCCCCTTCGAAGAAGGGCCAGTGCCTGAAACGTCGCCGATTGAACACCGTGCTCAAGTCGTGTGAGTTATGTGTGTGTGCTTGTGTGTGTGTGTGCTTGTGTGTGTGCTTGTGTGTGTGCTTGTGTATGTGTGTGTGCGTGTGTGCTTTTGTGTGTGTGTGTGGTGTGTGTGTGTGGTGTGTGTGTGCTTGTGCTTGTGTGTGTGTGCCCTGCCAAATCGCAGCACTATCAGCGAACAACTCGATTGTCGATATCGCCAGAGCGCCGTGTAAACACCTCGTGCTGCCGCTGAATGTAATCTCCAGCGAATTGTCGTGCAACAACAACGACAACGACAACAACAACGACAACAACAACAACGACAACAACAATGTCAACATCTAATGGTAGGTTTTTACCCTTTTAACTGGTACAAAACTGACAGTTAAAAGGGTAAAAACCTACCATTATATTTTGCCACTGGTAAAAGAGATCTCATAGTGTAAATGTCAACATCGTTGCCTGATTTTTTTTCACCGCCCCTCCTCCGGTTTGTGCTCAACCAGCACACCGAATGTGACACAAACACGACCATCTAAGTCAAGAGACACATTATGACCCAATTAGCGTCCTCTTTCAGATACAAGCTGCAAATATAATAAGTGTACACCACGCTATTCTTCTCTCTCACTCTCTTCTTTAAACTATTTGAACCATTTTATGTTTCACCAGGTGAGGTCCACATGAGCTATGTCGCTTTTTTTCAGAAGCGACCTGGCCACAAGTGACAGCTCAATGCGTGTTGATTCTAAAATGTGGAGGGGGAAACCGAAGGACCCGGAAAATAAATCTACACGACCACGGGGAGAAAGAAAATGCAAACTCCAAATATACAGCAGCAGGCGTCAGGCTCGGAGTCGAACCCACGACCTCCTGTATACCAAGAGAGGTAGTTAACACATCTTGCAGCACACCTTCTGTGCCCATGTTTGCATGTTTGGGAGCATTGCGAGTTGCTGTACCTCGAACCACGTGCTTGTCCATCGCGTTCCCCATTCCTCCTCCTCTGGGATGAGGTCTCCGCGGCTCCTCCCGGCTCCTCCCGGCTCCTCTTACCGCAGCTCACGCGGCTTGCCGAGCCTCGGACTCGTTCCGCGCACAACCCCCTGCGAACCGGGACTCAAACCCGCGCTCCACAACGCAGCTGCGCTCCCTGCAAAATCTCTCCCCAGGCGTCTCACCCAGGCTCGCCGTGCTTGTCCGTGTACACAACACGTGTACACAACACGTGCACGCACGCACGGAGGGAAGGGCAATGTATGTGCGTTCAAATTCTTTCGCACCGTACGCAGCCAAACGTGCTGATAATTCACTGTGTGCTCTGGCTCACGATATGGCGTGGAGCAGTGATAGCGAGGCTGCCGTAGTCTGCCTGCCTGTTGCTCGCTGTCGCTCTTCCTTCCCGCGCGAGCGTTTGTTATGAAGCTTAAGATGCTGGCGGCTTTTATAGACGCGTGTTTCTGTGTGTGTCACGTGGGCCGCGCCGCGCTCAACTCACGCGTCCCTCCCTCCCCCCGCCGAGAAACGAGAAGCGCGACCCCCCCGCCTCTCCCCCGCAACACTCCCATCCATTCTACTCGGCGGGGACGGGGCGAGTTCCACATTTTACTTTGGGAAAGTCCGGGACGTCAGGACCGCGAAACCCCCGGACTGTCCCTGCACAGGACGCGTGGTGCCTGCCGGACGATGTGACACGAGGCCGCGGGGGAGTTTCCCTTCGCGTCCCGGCACGGGCCGAGGGGCCGTCAAGCAGGCTGGAGCAGGGAATCCCCTCCTAATAGAGATCACGACAAAGTACTTGCAAACAAAATCAGATGAAATACAAACAGCTGATTTACACTGTGTTTGTGCGTGACATCGAAGTGAATGTGTTTGTCTCTGTATCTTGTCATGCGCAGTTCACAGACGTTCAATTCACGTACATTTCTGATTATTATCAGCAGAGAGTTTCTGTTCATTGGTTTGTGTCAGTCTCAGGACGGTTGTGCTGGTTTAACAATGATATCACCCGCCACTGATGTTAGACGTGCCCTTCAGTCAAACTCGTGCGTGTCCGGGTTTAAGGCGCTACATTCCCAGCGTCTGAAATCATTGGCTATCGAGCAGACCGCCGTGCAATCAATGTCCTCGCGTAGGCTTTGGTTACCCCATCGTGATGTAAACTCGTTAGTTTGAAGGGATGTCACGCGCTTTATTACAGAACTCCTCGTCTGGAGACGAGAGAACACTTGACAAGTCGTGTTCAACACCCGAACTGGTCAATGCCATTATTTGGGATCGCGATTTGATTCTGGAATGTATGTTTAGATGGTTTGATGATTTACTCCATCTGGGTCTTGTTTGTACAGTTTGGTTTTCTCCATTCGACTCAATGGAACACCAACGCATCAGTGACATATAATTTGCATTAATCGCACGTAACTTATTCTCGCACGCAAAATGCATCAGTATGTATTGTGAGGATGACAATCGATTTCAAATGGTGATGCGATGCTTCGTTAGATGCATGCGAGAGTATAGTTGATGGTGATCAGTTTTATTTTGTTTTACCAGATGATGCATTCTGGTCAATTGAGACAATTACAGAATAGGCAGACTTCTCTGCCATTGTGAGGCTATTATGAGCCGTATGACGACTGCGTTAAGCCCACCAAGGCACGCATCAGAATAATTCGCCTGCTGTCGGCATGCCTGACTCACTCCGATGTGCCGAGAGGGCTACCTCCTCCTGTTCCACGGGGACAATCAGAATCATCGTCAGACCACGGCCACCCAGAGGGGGTTTGTGGAGGTGATCCAGTGTCCACGAATCTAAAACTCATCGTCCGCAGTGCCCCCGTTTGCAACAAGTTAATGTGTGCCGCATTCATTTACTTTGATTTGCGATTGGACCACTCGAAAGGGAGCTGGGTGGGTGGAGGCCATACGTGACTGGAAAATGAAGTGACGATGCTTATAGCAGCAGCATGTGATCATTATACCCGGAGGCTGCTTTAATTAACATTCACGTGCACTCGGTGGAAGCCACCTAAGAGACAACACGGGCGCGCTCCGTGTGCTGTCGACAAGGAAAACAGAGCACTTATAACACACCGAGCTGTGCGTGGATATCCTAATGTCGAGGGCACATTCAGCGAGAAGGCTGCATATGTATGCAAATTCTCGCGTGGTCGCAGGAAGGATGAATATTGGGCATCTTGTAATTTGACTCTCAATGTAACGTCGATGCTGTTGTGTGCTCAGCCTTCTGACTGAGCTGCGTGTGGACTCTGGGAAAACATCCAGCCACGTGACTTTTGTCTCAACGAAACCGAACACCCGTCAGCGTGTCGCCACGAAGCGATGGACAGGTTAAGATTGCCGTCTGCTTGCGAACACGGGGGTCCTTGTCCACACCAATTAAACACTCGATTTCCATCCACGTCACCGACCTTTTCATTCCCCCACCCGAAGGGGCACCCCCTCCATCACAACGGGCACGGCTGCGTGTTGGGCAGCTCGTCAAGGCGACGTGGGGAGCAAGCCCGCCTGCTGCGTGGCGCCCAGTGACGCGGTTCACCAGGGGACGAAAGTTGACAACCACATGACGTCACGGCGAAAGCCCAGGTCTGCTGATCATGGACCGATACTGAACGCAAGTCTCTCTCCAGGGCCTTCCCCGCTCCCGGCCAGCGCCTGCTGGGGATGCCAGTCGAGTGGGTACTCTGCTTTTAACACCGAACAACCCCGCGATGAGACGAAAGTCTCAGACGCACGGGTCATCGTTGAAAAATAGAGAAGTGAAACACAGATCGTGGAGACGCATTCTTGGAATTCGACCGAGAAACAAAAAAAGGAACAAACGCATCAGATAGAAAATCGTGAAAATGTCCAGTGATTGAATTTACTAATGAATTTTGTGGGGGGTGAGCCAATGCATAGCATAGCCAATGTTGAATTCCCACGAAATGAAACTCATTTTGTCCACCTCATACGAGTGAATGGCTGAGTTGAGCCCTGGCCAGGCTTTGAATTCACGACCTTGCTAATTGTGTGCCATGCCCTATGAGCAGTGTGCTACCAAAACGGATTCCACACAAACACACACAGCACACGTCTCTTTGTTTGTACAAAGGAAGAACAATTATACGCAACGTGTTATTCTAAAGCTCAAAAAAAAGTTCCACTTTCGTCATGGGTCCCCAGAGGACATTTTTTACTGATGAGCAAGACACGACCACTGAGTGTTTGGGGCCCAACTACAAAGTCGAGATTGATTGATGTCATGTGACCGCACCCGCTGTGGGTTGCCGGCACAGGTACAGGCTTCCTGCCTTGATGTCACCCGACGGATGGAACTCGCACGGTGGAGTGGACCCGCGCTCCTGCTGGAAGCCGTAGCACGGCGCAGCGGGGTCGTCACGGCCTGGCTCGGTACCCTCGTCCGTCGCAAGGCCAGGGAGAATGTTGGCCCAGAGTCTGCTGCTCAATCACCTCCCCCCCCCCTCCACCACTGAGCGCATCAACTCCGCAAAAGCGGTTGGGAACTTCCATATTGATATGAACTCATATTGGTCCATATGAAAAAAAGTCGTTGTTGCCTCAGAAGATAATGCAAACGATTTAAATATATATGCATAATGCCTTTATTTAAGAAGTTATGTTTAATGATGAAGAAGGTAATAGTATAGAAACCTGAAGTCAGATTTATGAAGTGTTTGTTTTGCTCTCAATTTTCTCGTTTTTGTCAGGTTGACGGTCTGCGTTTGTTAACAAAAAAAGATCTGGATATTTTCGCCGTTTGTAATTCATCAAGAGAGCCTCCTCCATCCTGGGGACGCGTTCCGGCCATCACGGCACTGGCCGTGGTCGTCTTCGTTGGGCACCTCGCGGTGACGACTCAATCGTTCCACAGCCTCAGGACAGCAAGATCAGGACCTTCCAGCTTCCAGCTCCGCTATCCCAGGTTCCATCGGCGGCTACCACCACCACCACCACCACCGCCGCCACCGCCACACGCTCGACACTTTCGCAGACGTTGAACCAGTTCTGTATGCAAACCGAGAGCGAACTGTTTAACAAACTTACGACGCACGAATATTTTGTTCGCGTGATAAGTTAGGCTGTAAGAGTTGTGTATTTATAAACGCCCTTTTTTATTTTAAAGATATACTGATGTGGGTCAAGGTTAATGTATATGCGAGTTTTATCTTTACACAGTGTATCACGAGGAAGCGACACTTGTGAGTGTGGTGTAAAGAGCACGTTTTTGTTGTTGTAATCTTTCCACTTGAACGCAAACATAGTTTAATTCCAAAATTTCAGCATAGTTTATCGGGTGTGTTCCACGGTCAAGTTCACCTCTTAAATCATAGATATGCATTACTCAAAACCAAAAAGGGGAAGTATCCATGGCTGGTGCAGCCAGTAAAAAAGTTCGAACGTGGGAGGAGCGATGGGGAAGTGTTCATCGCGCGCTGCGGTGTGAACACCGTCGCTAGTTCGATGCCACTCGTGGCGAGTCTCCAACCTAGAATCTCACCCAGATCCAGAACAACGCTGGCGAACAGAGTGGAACAACGTGGACGTCCAGAATAAACACCTTCCCGTTCGAGACCCACACATCTCATCTTGCGGCTTTGACATTCCTCCTCGAAGACAACGGTGGCGGAAGCATTAACCGCATCAGAGCGTCAACAGGTTGATGCGCACAGCTGTTTCATGAATGGATTGTGGCCATTCAATCCAAACTGTGGACCATATCGTAAACACCCACGCCTGCGAGACTTCAATGGAGGAGGAAGAGGGAAATTACACAAACTCTCTCCTGTTGCCTTCTCGTGGCTGGTAGAATTCAACATTGGCATTTGGCTCCTGAACCACATGGCCAGTATACACAAGAATACAAGAATAGTGGCGAGCGATATCTGAAATTAGTCATGCCCCCCCCCGACCCCCCAATAAACCTGCACAGATAAAATGGTGAAGTATGGTCAAACAACCACCATGCCCATCTACTCACCTATCTACTCACTCACCCGATCACTCACCCAGCCACTCTCCCACTCACCCACTCAACCCAGTGATTCACCCAGTGACTCGCTCGCTCACGCTAGCGGTGTGCGAAACGTGGAACTCGCTGCTGGTCGCGGTTTGTGATTCGTTTCCAGCTGCCAACGAGTTCTGTTGAAGTAGACTCGCGACAAATGTGCTATTCATCATAAAAGAAAGTGCTCTCGTTAGATCGCGGAAATATAATAGAATTGCGTTCTGGCAAATCGCCCGATGAAGCTGGTTGTTGTTGTTGTTGTAATCACCAGCGGAACGTCAAAGTACTCAAATTGTAAATGTTGTGGGTTTACTCTCCAACACACCGGTGTGCTGAAGTAGTAACTAATTGTCCCTTTTATCTACGTGACAAACCTTACCAATTGACTGCGTGCGGTGGTGGTGGGTTAACGTCACATTTCTATTTACGCAATCGAACCCAATAAAACGTGAGTTGACTTCTGCGAAATCTTGTGCGTTACATTTCCTTTTGATAACCTTTGCACTGCAAGAGTCGTGGCATATTTATTTATTTACGTATCGCATCCAGACACTCTGACTTGACGAAGTTCATTGCAAGTCGGCATTAGTTTGGCTCGTTCAGAGTTGGGAATTCACTTTTATCCTTCAAAATCATCCCCACGATCTTTAAGTCTAGAGAGTGGGGGTTACAGAACAAGTTCAAGATAACTCGTTATTTGTAAACAAAGTGCTCTGTGCAGTGATCACGCTCTCCTCTTATCAACCCGATGCAAAGTGAATGTAACGACCGACAACCCCGTAGCGGAGTGCTTGAAAGTGCAACCCCTGAGCATACACATGAATTCGTGCAACTTAATAGCCACGCGTTAGCTTGTGTCTGCACACTGTATCTTATTAAGAGCCCAACGCACGTGTACGCACTGCTTGTGCTGTCTTACACCGCGGTGTGGCTCTGCCTTTGTTCCCCAGCAACCAGGCGAGCACACACGGCCCTGCTGTACACAGGCACGCCTCTATAGACGAGCACTTCGAGACGAAACAACACTTCTATTCAAACCCTCCACACCGCCTCCCACCAAAAACTCCCACTGCCGCACCGGGAGGTCGCACTGGCGAACTCGCGCTCACCGTGAACACGGATACGGCATCATCTCACGTAGTAAGAAGAAAAACAACAAGAAGAAGAATTTGAAGGGTGTTATGGAGAATCCCGGCTTAGCGTTCTAAGTTCCCTTCACGTTGTAGCCTCAGACCCGTCCGAATGATCCCCAGGCTCAAGCAGGAATGAATCATCGGCCACGGTTTCAAGAAGGGGAGTTTTAGTGAACTCCCGTGTCGGTATTTCCCAGCACACGCGTGAAGTTGCGAGCACCGCCAAAAGGCCTACGGCTACAGGGTGACCACGTCCCACGGCACTCTCAATATCATCACCATTTAGATCTCATCCCGGCGGAGTACTTTTGTCGTCGTCACGAGCGAGTCTAATGAATTGTATGTTGGCCCAAATATTCCCTCTGAGAGGGATTCTGCAGACAGAGCCCACGCTCGTGAAGGCTCTTCCGTCACAGTGGCTTGAGACATCTACTGCAGCGCTGTCCCTGTTGTGCTCCGCTTCTTGACCTGGGGTGCACCCTGCACCCCCAGGGTTGCGAGATGCCCTTTATGGGGGTGCGAAACATGGCCAGATTTAAAAAAAAAGTAAATCATCGAAACACAAATTAACCACGGGCACGTAAGTACAACTACTTTTTTCATTAGACCCTATGGATTTATGAACATTGTAAACATTGTTTACGATTGAGAGCTAAAGGGACGCAAGTCTGCAGTGAAGGTTAAGAACCACTGTGCTACGGTATGTACAGCATTCGCTGCTTCAATACGTTCTCTAATGTTGTTGAATGTAACTTTAAGAAGATCAACGATGCATTGCTTGCCTAATAAGCATGCCACACGAGTCTCGTACCTGTGGAGTCACGCACTGATGGCGTTGACAGTGAATTCCAAACATTTTTAAGAAAAAAGAATCCCACAGAGGATTAGTAATTTGTTTACACATTTGTAGCAAACATATTGTGCGTGTATGTCTTTTGTTGTTACATCCAAAAATGTCCATCAGTCTGAGGACTATTTTACAGGAGGGTCCTACTTTGGGATGTTTGGCAGATTCTCTGAATGAGTGGTTGGTTTATCGGAGGAGACTGGAGTAGTCTGAGAAGACCCGCACACATCGCTCAAGTAACACACTCGAAAGCTCCATACAGATGGTTTCAGGAATCCATTGTTGTACTGCGACGTCCTGAACATATCCACTCAGTCTCCCGGTCCTAGTCCAACGAGAACTCAACCTTTGCCTGCGAATCCGACAATGCGCCTGGGTATATTCAGGGTGAATTGATCATTAGGCTCACAACGCAACATCATACATCAGAGTCCGCTTTGTTCTGTGTGTCGTGCAACGTTCTGCACATACTTGTTGACGTCGCGCTGTGCCAGGGTAATATATTTACAAAACAAGCTAAAGAGGACAATGCTTTAAAAAAATAGAGACAGAAATGTACACACGGGACTACATTTTTGAAATTGTACACATTCAACTTTAATGTGTAAAAATGCACGCGTTATTCGAAATCTACAAAGCGTACAAAGGACAGCTTCTATGGCGTCAACCCTCGACTGCACAATGCTAACAGGAACATGTGTTTCGTTTCCAAAGATCTAAAACGACCAACTAATGGTTCAACAAAGTCTGTTCACAGCACTGCGTGACTGGAAATGGAATGGGGCGTCACTCAAATGAGCAGTTGATGGTAACGGGCAAGCCGGAGAATAAACACGAGAGTTGTGGCGTGAACGACTAAAGTGTAAAGTGGGGTGACGATTCACAATGACTGTAAACCACTTTAGTGGGCACCACCTCAACCCATTCGTGGAAACCGGAAGCAGGGTTAAGAATCTAATGCTGAAACCGAATAAAAAATGTTGCCAACGTGCTTCCTCCTCCTGTATCACCATTTGCAAATGTGATTTGCAACTTTGACCCTTAACCGTGTATCGATAGTTCCATTTGAATGTGCACTTTAACTGCGAGACCGTGTGTTGTCTTGGTGTGTTCTCGGACTGTACGTTGTTGTTGTTGCTGTTGTTGTTTTGCTCTCTTGCCCAAGCTGGCATTTAAACTTATGTAATGACGACTGGACACACTTGTCTTGAGATGGCACTTTATTGAAGACACGTTCACTTGACATCAGACGGAGACCCCCACTGCAACAGCCCCGAGTCTCCCGCGCATCTCCCCCTTTTATACCGACACGAGGCCACGCCCCCCTTCTCGATCATTCTCGCTGACTCTGGACGCTCGCTCCACCGTCCTCTTCCATCACCTGACCACGCTTCCTTCTCGAATATTCCCGTAGCCACCAGTCCCTTCGCACTCACAGCTGACTCCCCTGCTGTCATTACCTCCCGTGGCCACTAGTCCATTCGTACTGCAGGCTGACTCCCCTGTCATTACCTCCCGTGGCCACTAGTCCCCTCACACCGCATACAGACTCGATTGTCATTACACTTAAATACTTTTTTTATTTGAGTAACTTTTTAACCTTTTCTCTATTTTACACTCCCATCGTTTTGTGTGTTGTTTGCTGTTGTTACTCGCTGACCCACCCCTACTGGTTATCTGTGAACAAAGAGCTTTGCAGCTCATCGGATTCCTCCTGCAGTCTCAACAAAGACTCCGATTCTGATTTGCAGCGATGATCTATGTTATCCGCTGTTGGATGAAGGCCTTGCCAAGCTGTCGTCATCATCGTCCCCCGCAGTCTCTTGAAGCCATAAGCCACCTCGCTCCCGCGGTGCGGCCTCCAACCCATCGCTCCATCTCCGTGGAGGACGCCTCTTGAAGTGCTCCCTCTCTTGTGCATCGCACAAGTAATGCCTTAAACCACAAGGCAGATACATGTATATTCAACAAATTAAATGTTTCATTTATTTTAAATGATTAAATGTCCAAGATAGGCAGTGTGACATCATCGTCAGATGAGCGCGTGGTGAAGGCTGATGGGTGCTGGTTGGCTGCAGGGCGCCGTGTCCTGCCAAACGCAGCGGAATTTGCGCGCAATCAGCGCTGCAGTCGGGGGTTTTGGGTTTATTTTTGTTATTTTTGGGGGAATACAACAATGCATTGGTTATTTATTTACTCTTGAGTAGCGTTACTTGACTCATTCCCAAATCCCAGCTTACTCGAGCCTGGCTTCGAAAGGTTCTTCTGCGCGGGTAAAAGACACGAAGCATTGGCAGTGAGGCTCAAGCATAACACATTGTCTCACCACATTCAACATGAACATTTCTCTACAACCGCAGAGGCATAGGTGGCCACTCAAAATTCGCGTTCGTTATTTTTGCACGCCTCCTGGTTGTATTCGTTTCGCTGTTATACCGAAGACACTGCGAAATATGTTCAACACACACACGGAGTTATAGTATTGGCACAGACGCAGAGAAGTTGAGCTCCTGACCAACCTGTAAATATGAACAGATGATAATGACAGTCTGATTGCTTGGCTTTTTTTACACTAGAAGTAACACATTCTGGGTGTGATCAGAGAAAAGGGAAACTTCACTTTTTCATTCTAGATTGGAAGTTTTCGTGACTGCAGGGATCCATACTCTCTGGTTCTTTCGGTAAAGTCACGTAGGTAGAAAATAAAATAAATTAAATCACGACGTTTCGATTGCAACACAAGCAATCACCATTTTGAGCGGCACCCGAATGAGCATTGCATCTAAGGTGGAATTTGCCAACGAGGTTCAACTGTAAGTAGAGCACCCTAGATGTGACTGCAGTGTGGAGCTGTTGAGACTGGTCTGTACTAAGCCAAGGCAGAATAGAGCAGGAGCTTGCATAAGTGGTCTGGAGTTGAAGAGACCTCACGGGAGACGATTGTGGGCAACGGTGACGATTACATCCTACATTTCAGTTCGTGCGATCACTTCACCATTGGTGATTGTGGGGAGATAATATTTGCGTGGCGATTAACGTTTGCTTCATATGATGTCACGGTGACATGGAAGCCAACACATATATATAGTGTGTCACTGGGAGACGCATGCAAAAGCGTTCTACGATACTGCTTTTGACTTGTATTTTGTGACGTTGTTGTAAAGAAGGAAGATAGTTCTCAATGTGGAAGGTCAAGTATTCGAGTATATTATCAGCGCTGGCGCAAAACAGGATAGTCTCGCTGTTGTTGTTGTTTTTATAGATAAGGAGAGTTGCGCAGTATACCCATCCTGTTGCGTTTGATATGGTGGATAAGCAATGTTGCATGAGCACAATAAAAGTGGACGTGTGGATGTGTTTCTCGGGGCTGTCCAGCATTGTGGGCCGTGGGTGCATTTCGACTCTTCGAGAGCGGCGTTGTGATGACGAGGAGACATCGAGACCCCCCCCCCCCCCATATCATCGTGAACAAGAGGTGTTGCAGCATGCAGTACATCCAAATACAATTTTTCTTAGAATGTAGCGATTATACTGAGACCCAAACATCGCGACTTCCTGGCTTTGACTTTCGCCGCAGCCACCACTGGTGGTGGCACCATCAGCCGCCCGCGTGAGAACGCCAACGGCCCCATGCGGTGCCATCTCCGTCACAATCGGGCGGTTAGGGGCACAAAGAGCCGGGGGTGCGACTGTGGCCATGCAACCCAAAGCGTGCACGACAGCTCAGCATCGGCAACGCGACGGACACCCCGTCCCTGTCCCTGCACGTGGCGTGGAGAGTGCCTTGTGGACACGCCATCCCCACGAGGCTGTGTGGACCCCCTCCTCCCCACTGCTCTGTTTCCTCCTCCCTCCCATCCACGCTCTGGGTGGTTGAGTGCCAAGTTTTCAGCATTCAATGTCAGTCTCGTTCGACTTAGTTAACAGATGAACTATCAGTGTGCTCATTTCACCCAAGGCAAATCTGCGTGAAATTCCATTGATCATTGCCCATTCCTTGCGGTTAGCATTGTATCTTTCCTGCAAGCTCTGTTTTGTGTCTGTCATGCGATATGCTAAATTGTGTTCTGTAATTATTTGAACCCTCTCATGGCCCACCGCAACACGCAAGTAAAATGCAGTCTCGTTGCCAAGATCCAGTGCAAAGATAAACCCCGCAATGTGTTGGTCTTCTAACACTGATGCCTCACGGCGTATGCCACATTTTCACAATCGCTGTGAGGTGTGCTGTCTCGGTGTTTGTAATCTGATTCCTCTTGTCCACTGGCACATCTGAGCAGCGCTGCAACGATGCAGGGCCAGGCCGCTGCAGCTCAGGAGGAGCCAGGTCGTTTTTTCCACTGCACAACCCAAGCCGTGCTGCTGACAAACCGAGCAATGACAGTGATTAGAGTTGACGAGTGTAGATCGTGTAGTGATGCGCACACTCTCACATTTATACTCAAACACACTCACACAACAACAACAGCCGCCATTCGCCACTACGTAGCTGCCACGTCATCACGGCGCTTGAGCCAGGCTAGGTGCACCAGCTGTGCCTCCTACTGTGCCAGCTTGCTGTATTTTAGCCGCCCAGTGCTCCACTCATTGTTGTGAGCTGGTTGTTCTGAGCGTCGCTCCTCTGCCCTCCGTTGTACACAGAACACAAAAGACACTCACATACACACTTCTTCAGCATGTTAAAGCGTCTATAGTTTAAGGTACATTAAGTGTCAATAATTCCTGACACTGTCAGTGGTTGTGGAAATGTGGCATGCAATACATTCAGTGTCAGGAATTTACACTGAATGCCCCAAATGGCTATGACACTTGGGTGTGTGTGCGCTCGTGTTGAAGTGCAAGGGGGTTCCCCTTAAACTACCAGAGAGAGTTGAAAGCTTTCCAAAACAAAACTTGGGGATTTTTGAGATAACCCGACGTTGGTAAACTTTCAAACAAAAAAACCAACTTCATTCAACAATGGAACCGCGCCTGGCTGACATTACACTCAGTCACATGGCACGCTTTTGTTATTGCCTTGCTTGTTTAACAACTGGATAAGTTAATTTCTCCTCCGACTCGTTACACACTATTTTGTTGAGTTGACTCAGATGCGCTTACAACACACGGCTTGGCTCCGAGCCAGATTCAGGCGTCTAATGAGGCCAGGCGTTTCAGGGGGTTTGTTCCCGCACTTCGTGGCAAAGAGCCGGTGGAAAAAAACCTACCCCTCACACGAGGACCGTGCGCTGGCTCGGATTGTGGCAGTGAAATAGGGGTATGGGCTCATTGACTTTGCCCGTGTACTCATTCATGCCAGCTCGACTGAGCCAACCCAACACCGGCTGGGCTCGGCGAGCCGAGTGTTAGGGAACTCGTACGGTGCGAAAGAAGTTCAACATACATACAACAACAACGCGGTTTGCGTACGGAGCCACGCGCTGTCACCGGCCTCGGCAAGGGTCGTGATCTCATGGGGTGAAATAACTCTGTTACATTTTCCAGCCATGTTATTAAAATACATGTCAAGAACATTGCAAAGGTAACAGACTTTAACTTAGAACAGCCGAACTCTATCGACGCCTGTCAAATGTGGTGAAAACAAGTTGTAGAAAAATATAGCTCCCTAACTTTCACCCTCGGTGTGGTGGGTGTGTAGGGAGGGCCTGCACCCGCAGAGCCCCGTGGCTTCTGGGTGGCTCGGCTTGGCACGCCTTGGCTGGCAGTCGTCATGGGGACGGAGCACAAATCACCTTCAGCTGCCTCCTCGCGACTTATCCTGATATCCGTGCTCATTGCCCTTTCGAGTTTGACAGTCTCATTTCCCCGGGTCACCAAGAGCCAATTCAAACGCACCCTGCTCTACCCATCAAACTCGCAATGTGACTATTGCTCGAATTTCTGCTGGTTAGATTTGTTCGTTGACACCGAATCCTTGATGTGTTTATCATACTGTATGAATATATCTGAACGGCTGTCAAAAAGTTTTCAATGTAGGATGTTGAATATAATAATTTTCATGAACTAACAGTCTTAAATACAGTTCCTCTTGTAATGGTTTTGGAATTACATAAAAAAAATACCCTATCATGCCATGAGGTTACAAAATAAAATACGAAGACAATTTATATCCTTCATATCTGTCCCTACAATTATATATTTATACATCTCATTAATAACAATGCATTCTTGGAGTGCATAATTTCAGCAGCGATGGTTTAACGCAAGCAACCTGGACCGGTTTTGGCAGTGTCACATCAGAAAGGTATTTTTTTTGTTTAATGCCAAGAGCAAACTTCGAGAAGTGCCCTTTAAAAAAAACCTGCTATTATGAAATATTCTAAGTTTGTGGTAAAATATATACTGTGAGTAAACCTGGACATTCCCACCCCGAAAGCCAACGGGCTCCCCCTTCACCACCAGAAAGCGTTGTCAGCTTTCCAGATGTTCTGACTTCAAGCTTTTATAGCTAACAGCACGTTGTCAAACCTTCATTCTTCTTTTTTTCTTTCAAGAACATAACCGTGTGTGGTTGATAATACACTCAGCCATACGGCATGTTTTTGTTATTGCCTTGCTCGTTCCACATCTGGAAAAG